>NW_012134181.1:13804-27002 GCF_000956105.1 Propithecus coquereli
GATATCTCATTGTGGTTTTGATTTGCATTTCCCTGATGATTAGAGATGTTGAGCATTTTTTCATATGTTTGTTAGCCATTAGCGTATCTTCTTTTGAAAAGTTTCTGTTTTTGTCCTTTGCCCACTTTTTGATAGGGTTATTTGATTTTTTCTTGCTGATTTTCCTGAGTTCTATATAGATTCTGGTTATCAGCCCTTTATCGGATGTGTAATATGCGAATATTTTCAATCTTCTTAAATTTGTTAAGATTTGTTTTGTGGCCTAATATATAGTCTATCCTGGAGAATGTCCCATGTGTGCTAGAGAAAACTGTGTATTCTGCTGCTGTTGGCTGGAAAGTTTTGTATATATCTCTTGGGTCCATTTGGTCAAAAGTGCTCTTTAAGTCCAGTATTTCCTTATTAACTTTCTGTGTGGTTGATCAAGCTATTTTGAAAGTGAGTTACTGAAGTCCCCACTATTATTGTATTGCTATCCATGCTACTCCCCATGAAGTGGGGGACAGTCTCAGCTTTTTCTCTGGGGGTAGCTTAGTTCATAAACTCCAGGAAGCATCCTCAGCTGGGCTCAGAATCTGTAAGGATTGCAGGAATCTCTAGTAGTGAAGACTGCAGGTGTTTTTGGTGGTGATGGGGGCAGCTGGGGTCTCTTATTTACCTTTTCCACATAGGGAGAAATCCCTCCTGTTTCCGAGATGATCCCGAGTGAGGGGAAGGTGTGGAAGAGGCAAGGTGTTTGTTTCCCTTCTCTGTGTGGCCATCTGGGTTTCTATGCTCCATAGAGTTTCAGTTGCTTCTTTACTGTTCTCTGGTGCTCTCCTTTGGTTATTTTGGGCAAAATATAGTTGTTTATTTTGGGGGGGCGGGGAAGAGAGCTAGAAGCTTCTAGTTGACCATCTTTCCAACTTTGTTTATAGGAATGTTACATGGTGTTTCCAGTTTTAACTTTTAGCAGATAAAAATAAATGTTCTTATTTCTTAGGATTAATTTTAATCTGTTATATTAAAATCATATGAAGACATGAATGCATCTTTCTGATAAAATTCAAATTCAAATAAATTTACTTTCTTCCATATTTCATTGGGAGGGGTCTAGCAGGGCAGCATTTGCGTATATCTGGGAATCTCATCACAGTGTCATTCAGTATAACCCCTATGTTACAATAATGCACATACACATGCACACACACACACACACACACACACACCCCTCTCCAAAATGAATCATTGAAATTTACAAAAAATGTATTTCAAATCCTATTTTAAATATCTTGTTGCCAAAAACTTCTTGGCACATTTGTGCATTTTTCAGTTGACCTGTGTTTTCATGTTCACCTCTGGTTCAGAGTCCCTGCATTTACTAATTCCCAGTCTATATTTTTAATTGTTCTTCTACCTTTCCCTTGCAGGTAGCTTTTTTCCCCTTGAATCTTCCCTACCCTCTCACCAAAGTAAACATGCATCAAGATCCATTGCCGATAACACACCTTGACTACATATTTATGGGCCATAAGGAGGTGACATATTTCTTTTTAGAATGTAAAAATCCAAAGTCAAATATCACAACTTCTTGTCCTAACAATTTCCTTTGCAATTTCTTCAACAATGATATGTCACTGACCACTCTACCCTACCTGTTCACTCAGCCCCAATCTCAGCCTCTGTCATTCTGGAGAGAAAAAAGAAATCCTTCAATTAAGAAAATAAATTCATCCATAGTTTTATGTTTGCATCTCCTAAATCATTAAAAGTCTCAGACAAACAAAAGTGCCTTTTATGTAATATGATATATTTTTATTATAAATTAATTATGGATGTAACTAGCACTGTTTTCTTATATATATGTATACTGTGTTTAAGGCCTTGACTAAATATTAAGATTATTCAAATCCTACCAATAATTCTGCAAGGCAGTATTATTACTCCCACTTTATGAATAAACAAAATAAGACTCAGAAATATTAGATAATTTATCCAGTGTTATAAAGTTTAAAATTCTAGCTATAACATGTTGAGTCCTGGATTTAGATTTAGGCTTCTTTCCATAAAACTATATTGCACCTATTATTCTTCTCATCTTTTGTCTTTTTTCCTCAATGAAATTTTAAGCTCACTAACGCAGACAGCATGGACGGGTCAACCTCATAGATTTTATGGCTGTTCCATAATACCATCCTAGATACAGTGTATGGGCTCAGTGGCTGCAGAGTAGAAAGTCTGAAGAAATGTGTCTAAAATAATTTCAAGAGGAAAAATAACTCCAAGTCAGGTCACACACTCTCAAGAGTGAGGTCTTAGACTTATTCACAAGATCCAGAGAATTCCATATGTTGATTCATTTCCCCTAGGTTATAGCAAATTTGGTGGAGGACATGTGTAGGAGTCACTTACAGTGACTGCTATATTATCTCAACCGTGCTGTCCCGTCTAAGATTTCTCTCGCAGAGGCTCATGCTTTCCTTAGCCAGGAGGGGTAAGGAATAGGAGGCTGGGGATATTGGGGATATTTTACTGCTCCCCAGGACATACAGGGATGCAGAGGGGATTCAGTGACCCTGATTTAGGATTATTGCCTAGAAGCATTGGCAGCAATATTCGCTACACTGTCTCTCACATGCCATGGTGGCACAGGGAAATCTATGTTGTTGTCTTGCAGGGTTTCACCAGCTAGGCCCCTTCAGCTAGGAATCTGTCTGTGGTTTCTAAGTCCCATCCCTTTTCTCATTGTCATTAACTTTTAGTAAGGGCAATGTATTAGGTCCTCTCAAACACCCACATCATTATCTTATTCTATTGCTCTTCTGACTTACATTTATTTTCCTGTCTAGAGAACTTTTATCTCCTCAAGGATAAGGAGGGGACAGAGGAAAGCTTCTACCATCATCACGCACTCCTCGTAAATTTAGAGTTTTGGCAACAATTTTTGACTTTTGGTACTGAAATTCTGACTTTTGGTATTTTCAAGATTCAAAATTCCTCTCTCCTAACTTACTTCTCTGTAATAACTTTTAAAAGCTATATTATTCTAGCTTTATAGTGATAAATAATAAACCAGACTTATTTGGTTTTTGTATTTCTACTATAATAAATATACATGACAGAGGGCCCATACGACCTTCGTGGATGCCTGAATTGAGGGGTGGGTGGCAGAGGCCAAGTGTGTGACCCGTAGGAAGAAAAAAATATTAACCTCTGCCAAGATCTAAAAGTATTATCATCCTATATTTGGTTGTTCTTGTCTTACTGGGCGTGGAACATGATTGGAAAATGAGATTAAATGAGTCTGAGCCATAAGGGTCTTCCAGTGTTAGCCATGATCTTCATCAGACCTGAGGTGAAAGACCAAAAAAAATCCAATAAAAGACCTCAGAAGGGGGAATTTATTGCTTCCATGGAGACATTGGATGAGCGTCACTGAGGGATTAGGTAGCTGGATGGAATACTCCAGGCATTCCATAGTAGGTAACAACTGAGAGAAGAAAAACTTCAGGTGGTCAGGGGAGAATTCCAAGTACATGCGAACTCTGAGTGGACACGGCACCTCCAGTCTCAGAGAAGAGATGAGAGGAGAAGCGTTTGGAGGAGAGAGGAAGGGCGATGAGCATAGTACCAGATCATCTAGCACATCCACTCTTCCGCTCCCGCGGAGGACAGTGCACCTGCAACAGGACAGACATGAGACTGGTGGGTCTTAAAGAGCTTCTGTGCCGTCACCATGTCACTTTACAACCACATTTGTTTGTCCAACCTCCTCCCGCTTTCCTTCTTATACTGTGGCTTCAGCTCTAACAAATCTGAATTCCTACCTCCTCTTCCAGGGCGCGATTCACAAGGGCCCTTGCTGTCTGGAGGCACCACCTGAGCGCAGGCCTCGGATGATAAAGACGGTCCCCACCACGATGCCCACGAGGCCCACAGCCAAGCCCAGGGCACACACCACAGTCTCCGTCAGCTCCGACATGGGGGCCGGAATCTCAGGTTCTGCAAAGGTGAAGTTGTAGAGGTCAGAACACAGAGTGTGTTCGTGCGCATGCATATGGGATGGGGTGACAGGAGTCTGCAGAGACTTGGGGTACCAGGCTTAGGGGGGAGAATGAAGTCTATCATTGGAAACACTTGGAAAAGTGTGGAAAACAAGTTTTGGCCATGAGAGTTAGGGGCTTAAGGGCAGGACGTTTTGGACTTAACAGACAAGAAGGCACCCAAGGTGGTGGAACTCACACATACCCCAGTGTTTCAGAAGTGGCTCGTCCAGGCCCCAGTGCTCCACCTTGCAGTCATAAATGTCATCAGCAGAAGGGAGGAAGGTGAGGTAACTGATCTTGAGGAATGAATGGTCACTCTTGGAGAGGAAGCTGGTCTCAGAAACACCTTCTGCGACTGAGCGGCCGTCGCCCAACCATGTGATGTTGACCACAGGAGGGAAGATGTTGTCCACGAGACAGATGAGGGTGTTGGGCTGACCCAGCACCACAGGAGACTTGGAGAACACCGTCACCTCGGGAACCTCTATGGTGAAGAAAGAGTGCTGATGTGAATTGCTAGTAGCTCTGCCCTGGAGTTCTGCACTGCATCCCGGGGGGGCCTGCCCACCGATGTTTCCCTACCTGGTAGCTGAAGAGGTTTTGTTTCCTTTCTGCTTGGGAAATACTGTATTTTGCCTGCACTTTATCAACGTGCCCTTCTTCTGAGTGTGCTTGTTAAGGTAGGAGATCTATGTGATCTCTCCTCGAGGGACTTAAGAAATGCATTATGGGAGTAAGGACCCTTGTATTACATGAAAAAGTGTGATTTCTGAAATGATTTCTGCAATTACCATGAGACTCAGGAACTCCTTAGGAAACAGGAGTTTTATGTGGTGAGTGGGTAGCTATCCCTGGGGAAGAAGGGAGTGAGGCCTAGTATGAAGGGATAGAGTCAGTAAAGAGAGGCAGGATGATAGACACATACTGTTGGTAGCAGCGGTGGAGTTAGAGCGTTTAATCAGGATGTCCAAGTTGTATTTTGCTGTAGCTATGTTTCTCAGTGCACCCTGTGGGTCAAAACTTGTAAATTTGCTAAACTCAGGCAGCCGCCAGACGGTCTCCTTCCTCTGCAGGTCCACGTAGAACTCCTCATCTCCATCGAATTCATGGGTGTACTGGCCAGAGGGGCCGTAAGACTGGTAGACGTTTATGCCGTAGGAGCCAACGTGGTCAGCTGATGAGTCAGGGTGACAAGCAGAAAGGCAGAAAACAGAGGGGTAAAGAACCTTATTAAATAAAGTGACAGAAATGACTTTCAAATCCTGTGGGCTTCATCTTTGGCACAGTCTCTGCAGAACATTCTCACCACCCGCTTCCTCCCTGCTTAGTGTTGGCAGTTGTTCAGTTAGAATCCAGGCTGTCTTCCCACTGTAGTGTTTGTTCCGCAAGGGCAGAATCACATGTCTTATCTACTGCTATTCCTTGAGTGCCTAGCTCAGTGTCTGGCACATCACAGGCTTGTAATAAATATTGCAATTGAATGAAAGAAGGAACAAATGAGTTATCACAGTATTTAGCTTCTCAGAGATTCGGTTTACTTCCCTTTGCTTCCTGAGTTTCGTCTCTCACTTAATTCTTTCATCAGTTAATAGCACAGTTATTACGGTTCCTCTTCCCAAGACTGGCTCAGAGCAGGACATTTTCTACACAGGGACCCCCTTTTTTTTTTTTCACCAAAGAAATCGCACAGGATCTTATTATTTTAAACGGGTTTCTTCTAACTATTATAGGGCATAGGAAAGAGCATAACACAAACGGAAACAACATTACAAAATACATAAAAAAAATAGATGATGCTTTTAAGGTCTCTGTTTTGCTAACAAAACAGTAGTGGTCCTTAGAGGAGAGCGCTTCATTTCTTCTGAAATAAAAAATGGTAGCGTTATTAGTTTTTGGATTTCTGTCATTCCCCACCCCTATTTCTTTTTCTTAGAGGAGATTATTAACCTCTCTCCTTTTTCTGACTCGACATTTACATTCACATGAGGACTCAATGAAAATTAAGGCCCTTTTTCTCAAATGTGCAGTGTAGTAGTCTGAGGATGCCAAGGCAGAACGGCCGCCAGCGCAGGATGACTCCACCCCAATGAGGCTGACGGGCTGCTTTTGTCAAGACATATATGAGGCCTTCACCATTTCATCCTTCCTTCTGTCCTCATTTACTGAGCATCAAGAGGCACCAGACATGGCAGGGGGCAAGGAGTAAGACACCCAGCAGGCATGGTCTTCTGTCGGGGAGCTCGTTGAATGGTGAGAGTAAAGCAGTAAATACAATATACTGCAGGGAGTCCTGCCATGAGGATATCCACAGCCTTATACTCCAGCATCCTCCACAAGTATCTGCCAATTAAACCAAACTACCTATGCTACTAGTTTTTGCAGAGGTCTGTTTTTCTCCCTGAAACGAAGTTATCTTTTAGGACTTCCTGGAGACCTCTAATTCATCCTTGCAGTTTCTGCTTAGTTACCAAACTTTTAGCTAAGTCCTCTTCTAATCAACATGTTTTTGACCACATGTGACCTCCAGCCCTCCATCCCAACATCCCGCTCTCCAGGTTTGTCTATTCCTCTTCCGGTTCACTTTCTTCCCTACCCAGTACGACTGCTTTGGTTGACCCTTAGCAGGCTTCCAACAAAGCCTCCTTATCCTTATCACTCCCAAAGGAAGCAATAAACCTTGACTCCTTTTCCAAACATGAATATGTGCCACCCTTCTTTTCATCTGATTCTTGTCCTGGGATGCCAAGTGCTGCTGGAGGACCTCGCACGGCTGTGCCAGCTGGAGCCAAGTCCCGTTCATAGTTCCAGCCTCAGCTGTGTCCACTGTCCTGCTCAGCAAATGGTTCTGCTTTCCTGCTCCCCGTACTGGTTCTGTCACTAGTCTGCGCACCCTCTAGGGGGCAGGTAGCATGAATTTTCATCTTGGAATCCCCCAAACTCAGCTATTGCGTACTAAAAAATATGCATTGAATGACAATTCCTATTTTTAAGGATCACACAGATTTTGGGGAAGACTGACAGGCACACAGGCAGCAGAGCCACACGAAGGCCAGGATCAGCCAGGACCAGGGCGGCCTCATGACTTGTGAGCCCCACGCAGTGCTGCTTTCATGGGCCCCTTCCTTCAGTATTAAAAATTATATTTTATGACAGTACTGGCTGAATGAAAAGTTAAAACACTTTCTTAGGCTCTAAAACTTCATTTTTTTTTCCAATTTAAAAAATTGAAACATTTTCTCGCAGCCCTACAATATCGCAGGCCTTCAGTACCGCTCCCGCTGTGCCTGATGGACAAGTGGAGCCCGGCCGGGGCCCTCGGTGCGATGATGCGAAAGGAAACGTGGAGCCGGCACCGCCAGACGAAGCCGGGACGGGAGCAGCCGTGGGTAACGAGCTGCGGAAGACCAGAGCACCTTCCATTTCACTTCCCCTTCTAACCATCGGACTTTTCAACTTCTGTTTTTACAGACCCACGGTTCATGTCTGCAAAACAGCGGGGAGCCGGGGACGGGTCCGAAGGGAAGCGGGATGAAGGAATGTCTGCAGGGAGGGTGGGAAGTGGACGCGGACGGTGGAGGGGCCTGAAGGACCAAAGGACCAGGCTGCGCCCGCCCGTTTCCCTTTCACACTGCGCGCTTGGACGGAGCGAAGAACAGGTAATATGGGTTGATAATTTGAGAATAAAATAATTTAATTCACCAAGTTTTTCATCATAAACTGCCCAATTTTAAAATAAAAATAAAGATACTCCTTACTTTGCTAAAGAAAAAATATGAAGCTGTATCTGTAATAGGAATAAGTCAAAAATAATAAGCACTGACGTTGATACGTTTTCACTGTTAATAGAACATACCTACATACCCATTTATTTGATCACTTGTGAGGCGGCACGCATGGGGCAGCTGAGATTAAGTGGGGACCACGTGGTAAAGGACTGTCCAGAGGGATTCAGCCCCCGGACTCCCCCCTCCCTCCCCACCTGTGCCTGTTCCCGACAGGGAGAGGCGTGTAAGTCTGAGACCAAGAAAGAGGACATCTTTCTGCGTGTCTACATAGTACACATAGTTCATGGAGCTGTTTCCCCCAAGATACATTACTGGAGACATATGAAAAGCTTCAAAAGTTGTTCAGAGAAATTTGGGAGTAATAGTTCATAAATTTTTTATAGTGAAAAATACTTCACTCACGGAAACATCCCTAATCTTTGAGGCAGTCGAGATGGAACGCCATAGAGACTTCCAGGCTATATTCACTGCATCCCGTAAACAGAATAATGTCCTTGGTGGACTCTCAACAGCACAGGTAGCAAAGAGAGAAGGTTGGGGCTCTGGTTTCCTGAAGGAGGAACAGCCATAATTTTTAAATCTCTTACTATTGAAAAGGCCCCTGAGAACTCTCTACTATTTCTCAGGAAATCTCTATCTCTTTTCCCTTCAATGTCCTGTTTTCCCACTCCAGAGAACACCCCTCAGCCGAGCACTCACCCACAATGTCTTCCCCTCCACAGGGGCCCACCGTGGTGGCCAGGGCAAGGGCCCCGAGCATCAGAGATGTGTGTAGGATCATTGTCTTCCCAAGGCGGTCCCAGCAGTTACTGTTCTGAGTTGCAGAGCAATGGTGAAGACCCAGCGAAGGAAATCTAAAAACACCCGAACCAAACCCTGCCAGATCAGGTTTTGGCCAATCAGAAAAATCCTCTATGGTGACGCTTCAGTTGCTAGTTGCAGAGTTTGTATTAAGAGGCCTGGAAGGAGAGAGGGAAATCCCCCAGTTGCAATTCGGCCTCCACTCAGTGGCCCCTGGAGAATTTTCTGTGAATGGAGGGAGGATACTAAATCGGAGTCTTCTCTTGTGTGTGTGTGTGTGTGTGTGTGTGTGTGTGTGTGTGTGTCTGCTGGTGGCAAGAGGGGTGGGGGTTTCTGAGCAGCATCAGGGATAGATGAGGTTGTCAATAGTACGTATCCTTCCGGATTTTCTGATTGCACCTTCCAGGAATAATTCTCTGAGTTGATTTCCCTCCTTCGAAGTCCCCATTCCCTCCCCTTTCTTTGGCTTCTACACATGGGTTAGCTGTCTTTCTTTTTGCTTTTATGGTTCACGTGGAATTCTCCAAATTCTGAGTCGACCTAAGGGTCTCTGCGGGTAGCAGCCAAGCCATATCTTTGCCTTTTCCAGGTGTATAAATCCAGCTGGGTGAGTTCTTCTTCTCAAGCTCTCGAAAGCTCCAGGTGTTTTAGTCCAGGCCAGTAAAGGGGCTACAATGTCATGCAGTGCTGCCTTCAGTAGCCGTAGGGTCTTTCAAACGGACTGTTTCTTCGCCTTGAGTGATCTTTATGCTCTGTCCTCTGGTGCCGCTTGACCATGTTTAAAGGAAATTTAGGGACATTGATTACATTCAGGAAAGCTCTGGCTGGCTCAATTACTCTTAAATTTTTTTTTTTTTAATTTAGAATATTGAGTCAAATGTTGAGGGTAGAATGAGGGGAATTGCTGTGACTTAGAAAACTGGTGTCCTTTCCTTGAACTACTGCATTTTTCCATATTTGTTATCCTGCAACATTAAAATTCCACGTATTTGTAAGGGACTAAAGGATTGAGCTAAAGTTAAAGGTAGTCATTAGAAAAAGACATTTTTTTTTTTCAGAAGAATCTATTCTCTGTGTGTTATAGAAACCACAAGTTAATGAAAGTTCCATTTGGAATCATTCTGTCCCTGTTAGACGGCCTTCTAAGTTCCTCAGCACTTTGTCTTACCTCACAGTGGCAGACTGTAAAAAAAAGGTGAGACAAAAAAATGCCCTGACCTCTGGGAGCTGCGTGGATACAATTAAGCTGGCCTTGGTGTTGCTGCGAGCTAGTATGGTACTCACAGCTAGGTTTTGGTGTTCTTCGGTTGAACATAAACAATTTCATAGAACTTCAGGTTAAGACAGCTAATCTGTGACCACAATGTATCAAGACAGAAAACAAGGCCCCTCCGTAATCGTGTCTGCACACAGGTAAGAACATCGTCCAAAGCACAGAAATGACCCGGCACACCTCTCTCCTAGATGATATGAATTACTGCTACTTCTTTACCAGTTACAGCTTTAGCCTCAATATGATCTTTCCTCCTTCTAGGCAAGACTTATTAAGAGACCCAATCATAGTATTGCCGAATCCAGTTAAGAGCAAAGTCCCTCTTTCTTAGATTCTCCTCAAAATCGCCTAACACTAGCCCAAACGTTACAATAGTTTAATCAAACTCTAAGTGAAGTGTTGCTATGACGATATTTTGTAGATGGCATTGAAGTTCATAATCAGTTGACTTCAAGTAATAGATTATCCCGGGTGAACTAGGTGAACGGGACGCAATCAGTTGAAATGCCTGAAGAGCAGAGCTGATGCTTCTCCGAAGAAGAAGAAATTCCACTGTGGACAGCAGCTTCCGCCTGCCTTCCTGACGACGGCCTGCCCAGTGGATCTTGGACTTCCCTAGCCCACTCCCACAATTGCATAAACTAATTCCTTGCAATGATTCTCTTAGTATATATCTCCTACTGGTTCTGCTTCTTTGTTCTAACAACCTCTTAGTGAGAAGCTGCACGATTCCTCATGTCGTGTTTTCTCCCTCATTGCAATGAACAATAAAAGCAACTTGTGCTCCTGGGGTCTTTGCCTGGAGGCACTGACAGCACCTCATTGGAGAGTGGTGAGGAATGTACACACTGCACTTGGAATGAAAAATTCCTAGGACTCTTTAAATATGCTTGTCATACTTTAATATTATCCCCATTTTACAAGGAGGACATTAAAGCTCAGAGAGGTGAAGGAATTTGCCCAGGGTCACACAGCTGGTAAGCAGTAGAGATGGGATGCTACGAGGGCAAGCCAGGAGTCTGTGTGAGGGGGCTGGCTGAGGCCTGACAGGAAGCTGTCCTTCTGTGTGGATTCAGAATCCAGTGCTCTGACGTAATTAGGATAGATATTTGGCCTTATAGGTGGCCTTATCATCCTTTCTGGCCTCTGCCATTGTGAACCGAGAGGGTTTTTGAGGTTCCGCTTGAGATGTGCTCCCTTTATCATGCGGCATCTTCCTTGCTGTGAAGTGCATGACATGCCTTTAACTTTTTTCCTGTATCCAGACTAACCTGATTTGTATCTGGCAGAAATTCCTTACGATTTTGGCAAATGAACTAAACCTTTCTTGATGGTGACCCAGAATTTAATCTGTTAATATTACAGTTAAAAATATTCAACTCAAATTAGGAAGTTAGCATGGTAAACATGTGAGATTAGAGTTGTAGCTTGGGGGGAAGTCGAGGGTGCATTCTCAGATCTCACATCCTGTGGGATGAAGGGAAAGTCCACGCAAAGCAAAACCACTCACCAAGACAGAATAGAGGAGCTTTCCATCTTAACCTGGTTTTGTGTCTCTCCCCTCTTCCTGCTTCGTTCAGCTATAACACAGTAAAATTTGTTCTAGCTGCTTCTGCTTTTAGGTCATAATTTTAATATAAGATAAAATTATCAGTAAATTAGACTCAGATAGGCGAATGAGGTGCCATTTTAACAAAAGCTTATTTATTGCCTTTGTCTTATAAAAAAAATGAGGCCCTCTTCACAAATGAGTCGTGGGAATGAAATTTGGAGTTCAAAATAGTACTTTGTCGAACAATTTTCTTAAATTTACCTGCCATTGATTTCCTAAATAAAAATTATCAACATAAATGGGATGTGCCATTATAATCTGCATTATGATGAGCCCTTTAAGACATTATTTAGACAGAATTTATGTTAGTTCTAATTGACAGTTACAACATTCTCTAAGACTCTGTGTATCTTCAGATTTTTTAGTTCTGACTTCGTACTATTTTGCCCTGATATGACCCTAGTTCTTATGCACTGATGAAGTTTCACTATAAAGGCCAAGACTTCTACTATCCTGCAGTAGACGAGGGTGCTTCACAACAGTAACAGAGTCTAGAACAGCAAAATAAACAGAAGATGGATTTTGTAATAAAGTAAATGAGCATTCAGTACCACTTTCGATTTTATCAGCTGCATCGCCTTGGGCAAGTCACTCAAAATACCTGGGCCTTGGGGTTTTTTTCTATAAAACAGGCTGAAAACTAGGGGGTAGTAGTTAACATGATGAAATAAAATTATAATTAAGTACAAATTATAAAGCTTAAATACAATCCAGTGCTTGGCAGGCAGCATGTATTCCCGAGTGACAGCTACTATATAGAGACAAATATTAATAATGATAATAATAACATCATGCCTCGGCCAGGCACAGCCTGTAAATGTCCCTCATTCATTTGACCTTGTCTCCGTGGCACTCCAGGCATGTGGGAGCCTGCGAGCCACAGAAGCACTAAGAAATTGCTGGGAAACAGAATTTCTTTGAAAACCTGTATCGGTCAGATTTTTCTATATAACAAACTATTCCAAAACTTAATGACATCAAATAATGTCTTAGTGTTTCCTCATGATTCTGTAAGACAGCAAACTGTGCTAGACCCACCTGGGCCAGCTCAGCTGTTCTCAGGAGGGCTCTCTCACGTCTCTGTGCCATCCGTTGGTTCAGCGGGGACTGGGGGCCTCTCCCCACTTGGGCTGATCACCCAGCAGGCTGGCTGAGGCCTGACAGGAAGCTGGAAGGCTTCCTAGGGCAAGAGAGAAACGGCAGGTCTCTGGGGCTTAAACTTAGAACTCAGCCGAACTTCCACTACATTCTGTTAGTCAAAGCAAGTCAAGCACCAGCTCAAATCAAGAGGTGGGTTAACGGGCTGCATTTCTTGATAGAACGAGCTGTGAAGAATTTGTGGCTATATTTCTGACTTATCATAAATATCCTCTGGCTTTTTGGAATATATAAATGAGGTTGGTGTGTGAGAGCTGGAGGGCCTCCACATTTGAAATGAATTCCACCCCTCGCCTACCTGTCATGATCTGATCTTTACTTTATCCCCATTAACAGCACAGCATAGCTTTCTTGAGGTTTTGAACTAAGAACTGCTGAATTCCAGTATGAACAAGGTGCTATGATTTATTCTCATAAAAAATCTTATAGAATTTTGCAGATGAAAATGGCCGGGCGCGGTGGCTCACGCCTGTAATCCTAGCGCTCTGGGAGGCTGAGGCGGGCAGATTGAGCTCAGGAGTTCGAGACCAGCCTGAGCAAGAGC
>NW_012134181.1:27211-33658 GCF_000956105.1 Propithecus coquereli
AAAAAAAAAAAAAAACATTTAGAATTTTACAGATGAAAATACAGAAACTTGGGGAATTGTAAGTAATCTTTTTATGGTTGCTAAACACATATTCTGGCACGAAGTCCCGTATGCTAATATCCAGTCACACGGTCTCTCACAATAATAAAGTTAGTGAAGCTGTCAAACCCTGCAAAGAAAACTCTGTTTGTCATTTAATGTCACTCCCACCCATTCTTTGTCAGCAACAACTCCTATATACCTCATGGACATATATTAAAAAAAAATCTCAAATACTATGAAATAGAATCCAAGAATTACAGAAAAGATATAAATCATGACTAAATGGGATTCATTCCAGCCATGTAGAAATTGTTTAACACTTGAAAATCCATCAGTGTCTGTCATCATATAAATAAAATGAAAAACACCCCACAAAAGTGATCATCTCGATAGATGCAGAAAAACCACTGGACAAAAATTAACCTCTCTTCATGTTTAAAAGCTTTCTGCATGTTTTCAACCTGATAAATAGTATCTACAAAATTCCTATAACTAGCACCATGATGAAGGACAAAATGCTTTCCTCCTGAAATTGGGGATAAAATGAGGGCCCGTTCTCACCACTCCAATGAAAGATACTGATGTTTGGTTCTCTCTTCCATGGATGCTAAATTCATTGATCCATGATGCATCTGGATATCACATACTGGATCTCCTTTGGATAGTGGAACTCCATATGCATTCTAGTGGAACTCATATGTTTTAATTTCCTTAAGAGGAGATACACAGAGGGATATACTGGTTGATGGCTTGCAGGAGGCCTGATGTTATTCTAGTGTGCATAGTGGTACTTAATATTCAAGGCACATTAGACATCTTTTGCCCAATGATTCACTGCCTCAAAGTTGTGCTTTACTGTCTTAAGCTCCCCCAAGAATGAGTAAGTTAGAGTCTTTGTCAGTAAGTGTCAATAAGCGGAAGAAGTAAGTATGAGACAACATGTCAATAACATGCATGAATCTGAATTGCCACAATGTTTGAAGTATCTGTCTCCAATATGTATGAGTGTGCCAGGTTGGGCTGTAATAAGAGATGTCTTCCATTTCACTACACCTAGGGCATGGTTGTGGAGTTCAGGTGAATTCTGACCTTTTATCAGGAGACTGATGGGTGGGAGGAAGTAGTTAGTCAATCAGTTAAAGTTCAAAATAAAACTCATAAAATTAATACTTTTGATATTTTTGAGAGGTTTTCTATAAACTACAGTCTCTTTTGTAGTATCATCTATACACCTTAAACCCAGGGAATGTGCTTCAGGACCTGTAGATCGGATTTTTCTTAGGTGGGCAAAGTCTGAACAAGAGGCTCATGCAAGTCTAGTGCCCAGATTTAACTAATCACATCAATCAAGTACATGGTGTTAGGGTGGAGGGGACGGGTATATGCATACACAAAGAGTGTAATGCGCACCACCCAAAGGATGGACGTATTTGAAACTCGGACTTGGGGGGGTGGGGGCAAGGGCAACATACGTAACCTAAACATCTGTACCCCCATAATATGCTGAAGTAATAAAAAAAAAAAGTACATGGTGTTTCTCCTCCTTCTCCTGCCCAATCCAGTCCTGTCCTTCCTGAGTCTAGATCATGTGACCTGTAAGTGATGAGCTTTTGAGATATGGTGGAGCAGTGAGCCGCCCAATTAGCAATGATTCCATGTCCTTGTTGCCTAAATCACTTTAAAATAGGGGGTTGCAGTTACTGCTATGATTATACAAATTTGTTTTCTCACTAGCATTAGTCTTTTGCATTGCTGTAAAGGAATACTAGAGGCTATGTAATCTGTAAAGAAAAGAAGTTTATGTGGCTCACGGTTCTGCAGGCTGTGCAAGAAGCATGGCACCAGCATCTGCTCCTGGTGAGGGCCTCAGGGGGCTTCCACTGATGGCAGAAGGGAAAGGGAAGCTGGTATCACATGGTGAGAGAGGTAGCAGGAGAGAGGAGGAGGGGTACCATGCCCTTTTAAACAATCAGCTCTCATATGAACTAACAGAGTGAGAACTCATTACCATGGGCCGGTAGCAACCATTCATGAGGGATCTGCCCCCATGACCCAAACACCTCCCACGAGGCCCAACTCCAATGTTGGGAATCAAATTTCAACATGAGATTTGGAGGGAACAGATACCCCAACTATATCACTCTCCCTCCCATGGATTAATGTAATGAATACAACGAACATCTGTTTCCCTTGGCGTTGTCTTGATCTTTGGGGTTGTGAGGAGAGATTCTTGGTCCTTCAGATAACTGAATTTGAACTGTTATAAACTTGGAAGAGATTAGTTCTTTAAGAAGTCTTAGTGGCTGAGTTTGAGACTGTTGAGACAGGTATTTGTACGTGACAGCCTGGCCTCTGTATGGAGATGCATTTACCAGGGTCCCATGTCCAGGCTACAGGCGCACAGAGGCTGTCATAGAGTGTGAGAAGGCTTTCATTCAGCCTTGCATTTCTCAAATACCTCAACGTATACTGCTGACATTACTGGCTGACTGTGAGGTGACAAGGGACTGTGAGTTTACAATCAGAACTAAGAGAAATCCACCACTCAAGTGCCCAGGTCCGTGGTAAATGCAGACGCCATGAACATCTGCTTGTACGTGTTTTCACTGGCACGGAGTGTAGGGCCACAGAATTATTCATGCTGCGTGTCCCTTCCAACCACTGACTAGGAAGTAGCCCTATATCCCCAAACTACAGAAGTAGTTGAGAAATTATTGCCTCCATAGAAAAGAAAATACATGCTCAAAAAAGCAAGTGCTTTTGAAAATTAAACAGCATAGTAGAGAAGAGAGTAATTGTTAACCAAGCAGTAAGTTCAGTAAAAGAGGTGTTCTTGGTTAGTCTTCGTCTTTCCTATTGACTTTTAGAATCGTATTGCTGATTTTAGAATTTCACGTGGCATTTAATTTATATTACGTCTCCATCTAGGATGCTGGACTAATGCTTCGTTAAATGTTACGTTAAATACATTGGTAAAGTTCTTTTACAGTCGTTGTTTCTTACATATTGACACTGTGAAGAGAAACACTTTTCTATACACAGTAGCTCTATTCCTGTGGGTTTTCTCGATACCTTTGTTTTCCGGAAACAAGTGATGCTACATCTGATCCTTACTGGCTGGAAAGAGTGTATTCAATGCCAAAATGCTGTGTCATGTAAACACAGTGTCTGCAAAGACTCTTTGTCAACAAATTCTAGTTTTTCTTAGGCTCTCTTTGTGGGGATGAGGTGGGGGTGGGGTGGGAGTTGAACAAAGCAAGGCAGGGCTGCAAATTCCCTCTGGGTGTGTGTGTGTGTGTGTGTGTGTGTGTGTGTGTTTGTGCGTGTGTTTCCCCCAGTGTCCTGAAATTTATTTCTAGGATTTAATTCTTTACACGAAAACTATAGTTACTAATATTGTCATCAGAGATAATGGAAGAAATCCTCTCCATAAAAGAAGAACAAAATATTATAAAAAGAAACTGAGTACTTTTGAAAATTAAACAATATAGTGTAGAAGAGAGCTAATTATCTTTAAAAAGTTGTTCAATACCATGACAGGCTTAGATAGATTTGTACATATAGTCATTGGCTTTTAGAAATCTAACATCAACTTTTAAAATCCCATATCAGATTTTGATTGAAACTGTATTAAATCTATCTACTACCTTCCTGCATGAACATCATATTCTGCTCTACTTATTCATCTTCTTTTGTTGTCTCTAAAAGTTTTATGACATTTTCTCTGGTGATTTTTTATATACCTTGTTAAATTTCAGACTTAATGTTCTATATTATTTTGCTCCTGTTAGTGGATACTTTTTTCCTTTTCCTGTCGCTAAATATTTTTTCTCGTAGTCTTCATGGCTTAGTTTGCCAGAGACAAGTGATGCTGCCTCCCACAGGGTTATAATTTTCTGAAAAGAAAAGGATCCAACGTCTTATTTTCGTTTCACTTAAACGCAGCTTCTGCAAGGGCTGTTTGTCACCAAAGGCTGACTAGCGGGAAGGGGGTTGTTGTGATTCGGGGTGAGGAAGTGTAGACACTTAGTACGTGGGTGTCCCTTTCAGGGTGCTCTGCTTCTCTGTCTGGAAAATTGTTCCATAAGCAAAGAGAAGGGAAGGGCCCAGCAGCGAACTGAAGGGACAAGGATTACCCTATGCTTTGAGTCACTATCAGGTGTTGCAACTGAAACCAAGGACCAAGCATGCCCACGGGTCTGCAGGGAAAGGGTAACTATAAACAGTGGCACCCAAGTGTTTCCACTCCTGGGATGCAGAGGATGCCTCGTTTCTTCGTGTGCACTCAGTCCTGAGTGAGTTTTGGGATATGCCGATTGAGTCTTACGCTCTCAGCACAGCTTACTAAATTGACTGTAAGCCTCCAAATCAACTGTGAGTTCTGTTGGCCTCTGGTGTGAACCTATTATTAGTAGTTTAAAGTCAACCAAAATTCTGGGATGTGTGAATTGTGGAAAGGAAATCAGGATGGGAGCGCGGAGATGGGCCCAGCTGTTTCCCGAGATGTCTGAGAACAGGTTCATTTCCTAGAGGTAGTTAAGGTAAAACCCACCACAAAATGTCTGTTCCTCTCGTATGCCTTCCTCCTCCCTATTCCCACCAAATATAAAGAAAGCCAGGCTTCTTTTGGCTTTTGATGCCGAGAGTTTCTTCCCAGATGTGTTGAATCTTGATCAGCCAGGCTGGTGAGGAAATGAAGGCTAGTTGCCAGGTTACCTTCCAGCCATGATGATAATAATCATCAATGGTAGTGATAATGATAATGCCTGGTATTTACTGAGTGCTTACTGCAAGCCCGGCACGCTTCTAACGGCTGTTACTATACTGGCATTAACTGCCTTAATCTTTAGACTGGTACCATGAAGGAGGCATGTTGTCATTCTCTCCCTTCCCCATTTTACCAGTTAGGAAACTGCCGTGTGGAGGAGTTGGATAGCTGCCCGAGGCTATCAGTAAGAGCTGGAGCCGGAGTTCACACCCAGGCAGTCTAACCTCACAGTGCCGTGCCAGAGGGACAGCCGTGCCACACTGTGGCCCAGGAGGGGATTTATGCCCCACTTCCCCTCACAGGCACTGGGCTGTTTGTTAAGCCACCCACTTAATTCTTCTCGAGAAGTAACTGCATACTTCCGGCTGCTTACACCTTCAACTGTCTTCACCTGAGGTCGAAATTCGCATCTTTGCAGCCAGCCAAGCCTTTCTCTGTGGACTCCCCATGAGCACAAAAGGGCTCTTCCTTATCTCTTTGCTTCTCACACCTGACACGGGTGGGACTGCTCTTGTATCCTCAGGGATTGGTTCCAGGACCTCCGTGGGTACCAAAATCCGCGGATGCGCAAATCCCTTACATAAAATGGTGCAATAGTCTATACGTGTGGGTTTCAACCCATGATTGTTTGGATCTGCAGATGCGAAACCCGTGGACAGAGAGGGTCTACCGTACGCGACTCATACACAGATAAACACCTTAGGGCTGTCATTCATCTGTAGATTAAAGAGATAATATACTTTGTAGCCTTCACGATCAGCTGAAGATTCTGAACCTTTATTCAGTCAGACTTACTTAGAAAGCTTACAGGTTCAAACATGTTGAGGCTAACAAACTTTTTCAGCTTCATCAAAAACCAAAGAAACATTCCTGAGCTCAGACTACGGCTAAATGGCTCCAAAGAGTCAGGGCTTGCACCCAACCCCGGAAGTTCCAACACAAAAGTGGCTGTGCTTAAACTACAGAAGGGAAATTTCTTCTGAAAATTTCCTTCTTCAGGGAAAAGAGTGTGAATCTCTGCAGTGCTCTTCCGTCTCTGCTCTCCTGAGTCCCACAGGGTTCATGGGTTCAAATTTAAGGTTTATAAGTTTTGGGGAGTATTCACGTCTTTCCTGCTTTTTTGTTTGTCTGTGAGGTATGATAAGGTCATTATGTTAGTTCCATGAGGCAAATGGATTTAACAAAAAGAACACTTGGGCGGTAAATGAGTAGAGGTGACTAAAGACGTTTCAAAGGACTGAAAATGGACTGGAGAGCTGGCTAAGCACGGAGCTTTCTCTGTGGCTATGACCCCAGGGGCCACGAAAGCCTGCAGGAGAGGAAGGAAGGCGAGAACGGACACTTCAGGGACAGTATGGGCAGGCAGGTTCAGAAATTCTACACGTGCTCCACACGTAAATGTTCCACACAAATTTCCCCGAACTGAGATTTCCCAAGGCTACTCACTAGACCTGGGGGCCATAGTAAGAATATTGGGAGGAGAAAAATGTAGTAGTTCTTCTATCATTTACCTCTAGTCCCTTGAGTGTCATTAACGTCTTCCTGATTTTATAAATATAAATATAGACATTGATATGGATACAAAAATTTTGTGGAGTTGGAATTTTAATCTCTGTAGTATCTTTTTTACTTAATCT
>NW_012134181.1:34473-35880 GCF_000956105.1 Propithecus coquereli
ACACCAATCATACAAATTCTCTTTCAGAAATGAGAGGACTTGATTCACAATATCAGCAATATCTTGATATCAAATATATTACAAGAAAAATATAGACTACTATCTTTTATAAACACAGTTGCATAAGTCCTTGGTAAAACATTAGCAATTTGAATCCAGGAATATATCAAAAGGATAATGCATGATGAAAAGCAGAGTTTATCCCTGGAATGCAAGGTTGATTTAATATTAAAACAAATCTATTAATGTAATTCCCCATTTTGATAGACTAAGAAAGAATTTTTCCTCAAATCACCATGCCTGTCCTGGGAGACATGAGGGATCTTTTCAGAACAATGAATAATCTGTTTATGGTTAAAGTTGGGAATCCTATCATGAAGATGGTTGTATCTAACTAATTTGCATTGTTGAGTTCTAAGCAGTGCTGTCTGTGTCAGCTGAGACCTAGGCACCCAAGAGAGTTGCTGGGCTTAAGTTGGAGGAAACTTAAACCATAGCTTACGATATGAAGAAACAACGATTTTAACGAAATGGTTAAAAAAATATTTCCCAGTGTGATTTTTATGTTAGTTCTTCTGAAATTATGGGAGATCCAAGATGACGCTGTTCTATGTTCTATCGACCATTTCACAAGTTTGTTTCAGGAGCCATTCGTCTTTTCCAATTATTAGAGTGCCAATTCACGAAAGATTCTTATGTTAGTTCCAAAGTTTCCATTTTGAAATGTGTGTGTCACTGGAAAAATTAAAAATTTAAAGCCATAAAACTATGATTGGATTTGAGAGTTATACTAACAAAAGCTATTTTTGTTTTTTGAAGTACTCTAATTCACGGCCATAGCATGTAATCTGTTTTTTGGCTTGAAAATTAGTAAATTCAAGGTGAAGCAGCCGATCAGTGGCAGGGTCTGAAGAAGTGTCACATGTCCTGATTTAGGCCTTTGCTCTTTTGTCCACATTCGACGTCCACCAGACTTCTATTTCAAGCTGCATCTCAGGT
This sequence comes from Propithecus coquereli, assembly GCF_000956105.1. Taxonomy (NCBI): domain Eukaryota; kingdom Metazoa; phylum Chordata; class Mammalia; order Primates; family Indriidae; genus Propithecus; species Propithecus coquereli. The sequence goes on from NW_012134181.1 coordinate 35,473, forward strand.
GGAACCAGAACAAAACATAAACACGATGCTCCACATCTTCTTCCCAGATGACAATATCGGGATGTAAAATACGCTTTTAAATGGTGTCACACCCCCCATCTCTCTTCTACACCCTGTCCTGTACCACATAGACTGCGGCATCTATCCCCTCAAACAAAGTACTTGAAGTTTCCTTTCGGGAGAAATTGAACGGGCCCGGAGAAAATAATTCCACATTATGACCCTGATGGTCCCTCAGTGCAGGAGTCAGACCCTGAAAGATTAGCCCCAAATTCCTATCAAATTTCATCTGATCTCCTTAAACCCATGACCACTTTTTAGTCGCTCTTAAATGTGAAATAATACCAAAAAACAGAAAAAAATTTTGAGAAAGCAAGAAAGATCAAGAAACAAACAAACAAAAAAGTA
>NW_012134181.1:46355-46690 GCF_000956105.1 Propithecus coquereli
CTGTTGCCTCAAGGCGGCCCAGCTTTGGGCATTCCCAGTGTTATCCTGGAATGACAGTGTACTGGTGGGACTCTCTTCCACTCTTTTCCTCACCAAATCCAACTGTTAAACGCCATTAGTTGCCATTGTTTTCAACAATGCCCTGGGGGCAAAATTCCTCTGCAGACTAATCCAATAAAATTATGACTCCTGTGAAATAGTTTCTGAGGTCAGTGTTTGACATTTGTTCTGACTACAGGAGGGGTCTTCCCACCTAACTTATTCTCTGGTTCTCACCTGCAAACTAACCAGGATACGGTCTAGGTTGTGTAAGGTTATAGCAGAATCTCCCCCCT
>NW_012134181.1:46740-48704 GCF_000956105.1 Propithecus coquereli
GTGTAATGATCAACTCAGGGTATTTAGGATACCCATCACCTCGAACATTTATCATTTCTTTGTGCTGGAAACATTTCAAATCTTCTCTTCTTGCTATTTTGAAATATACAGTACATTGTCATCAACTATAGTCATCCTAGAGTGCTGTCAAATACTAGAACTTATTCCTTCTAGCTAAGGAAACATACATTTGCCTCTTGACTAAAAACAATGCTAGTCTTGGCCAGATGAGAATTATGAGGCAGTGTCTAACATTAGAGCACTCCAGCTTCTGCATTTGTAGATGCAATTCCATGTGAATTCATGTCTAAAAACTTGTACCTAATACAGCACACATAAAAGTGAGGTAATATAGGAAGTAGTCATCGTGTTTTTACAGAATTCACTCATTAGTTGTAACCTGTGACTGCAGAAAAGTAAGACCAGGAACAAATAAATGTAATGGAGCTAAGTATGATATGCAAACACTAGAGAATGTAGGGACAACCCAGACTCTTAGAGAAACTCCTTTCTGTGTCAAATTCAACTCAGTTTGTTTAAAGACAGAAGAAATGCTTTTTGAATCAAGGCCATTTTCCAGGCACTATGGGAGATGGAGACTTGAGCAAGACAGGGCCTAAACTTAAGGAGCTTTGGGTCTAACGGGACAAAAAACAAGTACCCATTTGTAATGTTAAGTAGTAGATGGTTTCTTTAAAAAAGATTAATTACATCCAATTGGAGAATGATTATTCTTTCCATGGGAAATATTACAACTAAATAAACTTTGAAAATCTCTTAGGATTTTAACAGGCAGAGATGATGAGGAAGAAGCATGGCAGAGACCTGCCAAAATCTTTTTTTCATATAGTTTAAACTTTTTCAATAATTCTTTCTTCTGCAAGTTCAAATCTATGGTTGAGCCCCTCCAGTGAATTTTTTATTTCAATTATTGTAATTTTAAATTCCATAATTTCCATTTGGTTCTTTTTTTTATAACATCTGTGTCTCCTCTCTCTTTCATATGTTGAAGTCTAATTTTGAATGTGATGATATTCAAAATTAGGTGGGGCCTTTGGGAGATGATTGGTTCATGAGGGTGCAGCTCTCATGGATGGAACTAGCGCCCTTATAAAACAGGCTGAGGGAGCTTGTTTGCCATTTCTGCCATGTGTAGACACAGGTGGAAGGCGTTGTCTGGGAAACAGACAGCAGCCCTCACCAGACACCAAATCTGCTCGCACCTTGATCTTGGACTTCCCGGTGTCCGGAGCTATGAGCAATAAATTTCTGTTGTTTATAAATTGCCCAGTCTAAGATCTTTGTTATAGTAGCCAAATGGACTAAGACATACAAATTTTATCTTTTTATTGATATTCTCTCAGTGATGCAACATTGCTACCATATCTTCCTTTACTTCTTTAGCCATGCTTTCCTTTAGGTCTATGAATGTGGCACTTAATTTTATGTGTCAACTTGAATGGTCTAAGGGATGCCCAGATATCTGATGAAACATTGTTTCTGGGTGTGTATGTGAGGGTGTTTACAGAAGAGATTAGTAGTTGAATTAGCAGATTGAGTAAAGAAGATTACCCTCACCAATGTGGGTGGACATCCTCTACTCCATCAAGGAGCCAAATAGAACAAAAAGGTGGAGGAAGGGTGAATTCACTCTGTCTTTGAGCTGAGACATTCATCTCCCACCCTTGGGCACCCGAGCTCTTGGTTCTCCCTTTCCCCAAGCCCTGGTTCTCAGGCCTTTGGCCTCAGTCTGGGAGTTATGCCATTGGCTCCCTTGGTTCTCAAGTCTTCTGATTCATACTGAGTTACAGCCCCTGGTAATTTCTGGGTCTTCAGCTTGCAGATGGCATATTGTGGAACTTCTTGGCCTCCGTAATTGAGTGAGTCAATTCCCATATACATCTTATTGGTTCTGTTTCTCTGAAGAACCCTGAACATTTTAAAACATTTATTATATTTAAACA
>NW_012134181.1:48754-51263 GCF_000956105.1 Propithecus coquereli
CTAGACTTTTAGAACATTTATTGATTTTTTAAATTGCATGAGGATTTTGAATAAAAATTGTTTTAAATCTATAGGTTATATCTCCATCCAACTTCATGATTTATTAGTTTATAATTTGTTTTCTTTTCAGTAAAGTACTGTTTTCATTTTCAATTCATTCTATATATTTCTTATAAAACTTATTCTTTGATATTTTTATTGTTCCTAATGTTAATGAAATTTCTTCCCCCCCAACAACTTTGTGTATGCCTTCTTAACAGTTTAGTCTGCCAGAGACAAATGATGCTGCCTTTTCTTCTTTGCCTTATTAGCTATAAAGTACTTAATGATATGTTATAGCTTCATGTTAATGTGGCTTATGCAAAGATTTATGTCACCTTCCTTCCCCTTCAACCACAACCCTGGTCTGATAACCACTTCCTATGTCCAGATAATTCCTTTCCTACAAGCATCAAATATGTTATTAGTTTCTCTTAGGTTCTCAATGTAAATTTTAGATAGCAATATATTCTTTGGCCAATCCTCCAACAATCTTCACACAAGATGTGAAGAATATGAGAACAAACTACCTATAAGTAAGGATATCAAAAGAGTATAGTTTGACTCCCAGCTGTGAAGGCAATTTTCAGGAAGACATTATTCCACGGGACGATTTCTGGGTATGGTAATTCAACATGTAACTACATTGTAGAATTTCCCCTAAAGAAAAAAAGTAGATGGAAAACCCATGGCTGTAAGAAGGATCTGAAATTGTGCGGTTTGACAGTGAGGGTGTCTGGGCAGCTCTGGGCCAGCCACACACAGTTAGGGCCACGGTCTCAACGCCTGACGGAGACTGGGCTTGAACAGCAAAGACTACATTTCCCGGGGGGCTGGATCGGCAAAGCTCACACTTGAAAAGAGATTGGAACCCAGCAGACTCCCAGCGCATGCTCAGAGTCCTCCGGACAATAAAAAGTCCCCCTGCTGGAGGCCTGTACCTGGAGCCCTGTGCATATGCGGGGCTGTGAGTAAGGGCTTAGGCATATTTTCTGGAACAGGACTCGTCAGGGCTTGGGCTAAGTTAGCCAACACCCTCCTCTTCCTCACCCCACCCAATGGTAAAGCTGATAAATCAGCCCTAATTTGCTTTGTATTATAGAATTTGCTAAATATGACGTTTGATATTTCAGCCAAGGTGATGCAGTTACTGACTCAAGAGCAGCGTGTAGAGGTAACGTGAATACGAGAATAAGATTATGAATTGATATGCAAATTTATCAGTGACAGATAACGTGTCTCACCACCCATTTGCATACATGCTCTATTCTAGTGCTAAATAAACATATATACAATATTAAGAAGTTGATAACAAGATTGGTACCACAAAATGCTCCTTTTCAGCTCTCTTGCATTTTTCTTTTGTAGTTCGTTGTATCTTTCTCACTTGTCATCACCAAGTAAACTTCTAAATTCTAAAATCTCTTTCTTCTAGTAGATTTCTTGTATCTAAATTTTAATTAAGACTAGGAATCCTGTTTGACACTTGGATGTTGAAAGGAAACATATATTTCCTCCTCTACTCACATAGCAACTGGAGAGTCTGGGGGTCACAAGACCACCTTACAATAGATAGATTTCCCTGCTAGCTATCTCAGTTATTGGTAACTACTTAATCTGGGAGTCCTCACCATGGGGAAGATGACAGATGTGACTGTCCTTGTGGGGCTGGTCATGGGAGATCGGCTGCGCTCTACCAAGTGATTCTGCGAAAGGCAGTGATGTCCTACCCCAGTGGTCCCAACCTTTCTGGCACCAGGGACTGGTCTCATGGAAGAAAATTTTCCACAGACGGAGGATGGGGAGGCATTAGAGTCTCATAAGGGGAACACAGCCTAGATCCCTCGCATGCACAGTTTACAGGAGGGCTCCTGCTCCTATGAGAATCTAATGCTGCCCCTGATCTGACAGGAGGTGGAGCTCAGGTGGTGATGCGAGTGACGTGGAGTGGTTGTAAACACAGATGAACCTTCATTTGCTCACCTGCCACTCACCTCCTCCTGTGTGGCCCAGTTCCTAACAGGCCACAGACTGGTAGTGGTCTGCGGCCCTGGGTTTGGGGACTACAGTCTTACCCTTCTCTGAGCATTTGACCTGAGTGCCTCCTTCATATTAAGCCTCTGTGGCTCCCTGGCCAATGGTGAAGGGATTCTGAGAATGATTCTGAGAACCTTTCCCACAATAGAATTCTGGTCATTTCTATCGATCTTTGCTATTATTACCTATGCCTCTCTTAACATCCTTGTACATGTCTCCTGGTCCACATACAGCATGTTCCTTTAGAACATACACCTCAGACTAGAATTTCTTTGTACTGACTGTGTATTTACAACTTTACTAGCTATAACTAGTTGTATGAATTCATACCCCCACTAGCAGTGTATAATTGTTCCTACTAATGAACTTCTTTGCCAGTAAAGTATTGTCAGACTTTTCATTTTGCCCATCTGTTGGGAATTAAGTGATACTT
>NW_012134181.1:63079-64739 GCF_000956105.1 Propithecus coquereli
AGTTTTATTGTGTTGTTTTTCACATATAGATATACAATTCTACTGGAATTGGTTTGTGTATGATGTGAGACAGGTGTCAAATTTCTTTTTTTTTCCAGTGAGGAAATCAATCTGATCCAGCAGCATTTACTGACAAGCCCATTCTTTCCTGGCCGCGAGAATATCAACTGAGAAAATAATCACATCACAAAAGAGAAAATACTGCATGTTCAATTTATATACTATTAGCATGTTCAGGGATAATTATCAGGTTTTTGAAGGTGTACTGAGATGCAAGGACATGATTGCTATTAAAGTCTGATAGTGAGTTACCTTGGCGGAAGGGAGAGCAGTGAGGACAGAAACAGGCATGGTAGGGGTCTGGGTGCGGGCAATGGATGTTGACATTATAATAACCAATTAAGCTGTACGTTTATGCTTTATGTGTTCTTCTACATGTGTGTTCTATTTCACTATACAGTGTTAAGAATGTAAATTATTTGGTTTCCTGACCAGACGTCAGTAATCAATACTTACTAAGTACTATTAAGTGATCGGCATTTTTCAATGTGCTAGGGACAAAGCAGCTAACTGAAAATACAATGTGATACATACATCCACTATTGGGTTATGATGAGAATTAAATGAAATAAAGTATCTAGAAGTGCATAATTCAGTGCCTTGAGAAAAATAATAATAATTCCTTATTTAATTTTCCCTTCCTTTGTGCATAAGCCCATGGCAACCAGAGTTGGCATGATAGATCTCTCTCATAATCCCCATCTCTTCTATAACAGGAATAGCAGGGTGATACCAGCATCAGAGCTTTTCATTTGTGCTTTTAGTATTAGCCAGACATAGGCATAAAAAACCAGGTATCATGTCTCTATCCTCTAAATGCCTAGCTCCTCTAATCCTCACTTAACAATTTGCTTTACTCTGCAAATATTCTTTCCTTGCTAACTACCTATGTCCTAATTCATTCCACAAAAGGAAGTTTACAGCCTTTGCTATCAACATCTAATTTTATCATCCTGTTCTCCATTGACTTTTCTCCAAGACTTTACATAAGACCTTCTGGTCAGATGTATCTGCTGGAGATAAGTGATGCAGCCTCACTCTTTATCCCCATTGGTTATAGAAAAAAAATTTATCTGAGAAGGGATGGGGATTTCCAGTAAATCTCTCTTTCTTTTTTTTTCTCCAAAATATCCATCCAGAAGGAAAGAACCAGCACCCAGACTGATAGAAGGATTAATCTCTTTGGGTTCTACCTCCGAAAGGAAAGAAAATAATTCTTTCCAAAAGACCACCTGTTCCTCTGTTATTTATCAAATACCAGCTTCTAATGTGCATCTGGAAATCGAAGAGGAACACAGTATTCCTATTGCCACCACACTAATCTCAATGTCCAAACCCTCATAACTAACCTTGGATTGATAAAGTTTTACTAGTTAATATTTTTTTTTGCTGCCATCCTTGTCCTTCTAAAAAATGTAACTTCTTTGCCAGATTTTCAATGTCTTTTCTAGCATAGTTCAGCTCTGCACATCCACTCTGCTCTCCCAGCATTAAGGAGCAATTTCAACTCTAGTCAAACAGGACTCCTCTCCACCTCCATCTCCTGACCGCCCCCCAACCCCCACACATGACTTTCATTGCAGTTCCTGTTCCCCTGCTA
>NW_012134181.1:64789-67000 GCF_000956105.1 Propithecus coquereli
AAAAAAATCACTCTTTAAAATCACTAATTCTTAGTGATTTCTTAAAATTGTCAATTCTTAGCATCCTACTCATTTATTAATTAATTTGACAAAATTTATTGAGTGCTACGACCTACTCTAGGTACTGAAGATTTAGGAGTTAACAAAAATGTAAGGCTGTTGTGATAATTAATTGAGATAATACACCTGGAAGTGCTGCTTTGCTAGAGCAGAATAATCAGTACATGATGATGTGACTTTTCCTCAAATTGTCCTGTGACAGTCAGCAGGTGGGATCATGGACTTCTTCACACTTTCCGTGTCGTCCACCACAGGTGCTCATGCATCACTAGCAGCGAGAGTCCAGCGTCACAGCCATTTCCTTCCCTTTTAAAACTGACCAGGGACTTCCCACAGAGGCATAAAAAATGTCAGGTAACCTCTCCTCCCCCAGTACTAAATACTAAGATCCTCACTCTGCACTCTGCTTCACAACAGCAAAATGTGGTTTCTTGGCTCCCCACGTGGCACATCTTACCTCTTTCCATGAAACTGGATTGTCAGCCACTCCTCTCACCATGTACCAGTCATCCTGCCCCTTCCCTGCCACCTCCCCAAGACCTGGGATCAGATTAGACCTTCTTAGCAGACATATCTGCTGGAGACAAGTGATGCAGCCTCACTATCTATCCTTATTGGTTGAGAAAAATGCCAAGAAAGGGACGGGGATTTCCAGGAAAGCTTTTCTTTCTTAGTATGCCTTGGTGCAAAAGCTGGAGTGCCTTCCCAAAAAGGAACTGAGACTGATGAGGCAGATTCTGGGCTTGGGGCTAAGCTTGTAGGTGTTGCCTCTGAAAACAGAAAAGATGCCTTCCTTCTAAAAGGACTCATCTTTCCCTCTTCATCAAATGATATTTCCTAGCACAATTACAAGAATAGTAGTGCTCGGGAAATCCAAACCTTCCATTCTAACTGTCACTTCTAGCCTTGTAACCACACTGGGATTACCAAGATGATTTCCTGGTTGATTTTCCTGCTTGTCTGCGGCTATGCAATTCATTGCCTTTGCTGGTGGCTCCACTCTGTCCATTCTCTCCCCTGCCTAAAGGCAGACTCTTCCCTCCCTTCAGACAGGACTCCTCTCCCTGCCAGCATCGTTGATCCTCTGTTGCTCCTGCATATCTTTTCCTTATCTTTTCTCTGCCACTTGTGCTCCCTTAATTAACCTGGAATATACTGTCTTGCCCCTTTTAATGACTGTTACTGTCTCATACACATGGAGAACTCCAATCTTTAAGTTTTAAGATTCTTATAAGTTTATATTAATAAAACATTTTAACAATTTTGCTCATATTTTAAAACACACAAATTTGTGCTCTTGATGTATTTTATAAACAAATGTATTGCAACTCTTGTTGCAGTGTGTTAGAGTAAGCTTATATTGGCCCTGAACTCCTAGGAAAAAAGATTTGCAGATCCCATTTATTCTAATAATGCCATACCTTGAAGAATGCTTTGCACAATGGTAGCACTAATGCACTTATAATAAATTTATGCTCCCCCAAAGAAATATTTTTTTCTTTTTGAAGTCAGAATATAATTCCATATTCCTACTATCACTTCCAAAAAGTGGTATAAAATGTTATTTGTAGAGTTGTTTTAAAGATTGAATGAGATCATTGAAACATGGCTAATCAGAGCCTAGAACAATTGATTTCATTTTCCATCATCGTCCCTGCACTTTCTTTTGACAACCAGCAGGTGGGGAGATGACCCTCAATCTCTCTCTCTCTCTCTGCTTTCCTTTCAATCTTCTCCCCACCCAGATCTTAATTTTCTACTAGTGACGAGATCCTAGCATCACAGCAATTTCCTTTTCATTTAATCATGAACAGGGACTTTCCACCTACGCCTGAAAAGGAACAAGTGTCCTACTCTAGCAGTCTACACTCATCAAGCGTGCTTGATCATGTTTGAAAAGGGAATAGTTCTTGGCAATTCACACAGCCATATCCTGTTTCTCCCTACAAACTCCAGGTATTAGATCTTCCTCTCACCCCATAACTGATAATCTGCCCCTACTCCTCCTTCTTGTAGGGTTTTGAAACCGGATTAATGCTGGGACTATTGCAGTGGTATTATTTGCCAGAGACAAGGGATATTACTCCACTCATTGGTTGAATAAAAAAGAAATTGATAAGTAATGGAGATTTTCATAAAGTGTCTTTGTCC
>NW_012134181.1:70774-71146 GCF_000956105.1 Propithecus coquereli
GTACAAAGTGATGATGTGATATATGTATGCAGTGCAGACTGATTGAATCAAACTAATTAACATATCTATCACCTTCCGTATCATTTATTCCTCCTGTCTATCTGCAACTTTGTACCCTTTGACCATCATCTCTTCATACTCCCCACACCCCAGCCTCTGTTAACTATGATTCTACTCTCTGCTTTTATGAGTTAAATTGTTTTATATTCTTCATGTAAGTGAGAACATGCAGTATTTGTCTTATTTCACTTAGAAGTGATGGGCTTATTTCACTTAGCATTATGTCCTCCAGGTTCATTCATGTTGTTGCAAATGACAGAATTTCCTTCATTTTAAAGGCTGCATAGTATTCCATTGTGTATATATATATAT
>NW_012134181.1:71196-73381 GCF_000956105.1 Propithecus coquereli
GTAAAATTATTTAGCCTTTAAAATGAATATTTGTAAAAGTATAAGAAAGATATGGGGGATTATTTAAAATACAATGTTAAGAGACCTATGTAAGATTTTTTTAAAAATTCTATATTATAAACTGACTTCTATATAAAAAAAGAAGATGTATATGTTTTGGGAAAAATGTGGAAATATATATTAAAATGGCCATAGTGATTATCTCATGATGAAACGATGACAGATTAATTTGTCTCTATTAATTTTATAGACTTCCAATCTTTCTTCACTGAGTAGGTATTACTGATATAATAAGAAAAGTGTTGTGTTAATTTTTATTTTTTTAAAGCAAAAAAGAATGTGACTCACTGAACTTTTTCTGGACTTGGATTTTAGAAGTCCTGAAACTCCTCCAGCAACGAGTAGCCTCACTGCAAGACAGCTGGGTACTGACAACAGGGAAACAGTGTTGCAGCCAAATACTCTGCTGTACACAATGAATCATCCAAGAAGGTATTGACCAATCCCTACATATTGCATATATCTACAGGTTTCATTCTAGGCCAAGGCTTAAGTCATACCATAGAACTCTTTCTTTTATATGACTACTGATATTTTTTTTCAATGATAAAGATGGCAGATCACTTGGTTGTTTCTCTCTTCCCTTGACGGGCATTCCTATATTCTAGGGAAACCTATAGGAACCTTCAATAAATCCTACTTAGGGATATTCCTGCCTGCATGAGATATGACCCAATTTTCCAACTCCTGGCTCACATATAAGACGAGAATTTCCACTTTTTCACCCTTACTTAGAAGCTGGCAAGACTGGAATATTAGGAAGTTGTTCATCTGCTTTAGAAGCACAAGCACCCATGCCAGGATTTCGGTGAAGTATTTACATGGAGTTACCAAGGGGGTGACAAATAATTCTACATACATGGTTAGTCAATCAGGGAGTGGATTGGAAAGCTAGTGAGTACATCGTGATGAAAACTAAACTACACACATTTGTATTTTTCAATGAAAGAGTGTAGATCCCATTCCACAATTCTACGTGAAGTGGCAAAGGGTCCTATTAGTATACTGCCTAACTCCGGTATGGGCCCACTTATACGCAGATATTTTTCAATAAATATATTGGAAAATTTTTTGGAGATGTGACAATTTGAAAAAACTCACAGATGAACCACATAGTCTAAAAATTTTGAAAAAAAATTAAGAGAAAGGTGTGTCATGAATGCATAAAATATATGTAGATACTAGTCTATTTTTATCATTTACTACCATAACATATACACAAATCTATTATAAAAAGTTAAAATTTTATCAAAACTTATAAATACAAACACAGACCATACACAAGGCCATTCATAGTGGAGAGAGATGTAAACAAATATACAGATACGGTATTAAAATCATAATTGTATAAGATAATTATAGTAATACTGTACGAGTAATAATTTCATAGTCCCCTTTCGTTGCTATTGCCGTGAGCTCAAGTGTTGCAAGTATCCGCTTAAAATGCTGTGTGACGTTAAATCATCCTAAATTGTGTGTTGCAGTAAAAAGTGATCTCTTGTGGTTCTTGTGTATTTTTTATCGTGTTTAGCACAATACTGTAAACCTTGAGTAACACCGTGGGACCCACACGAAGTGCCACTAGTGATGCTGGAAGTGCTCCCAAGAAGCAAAGTCATGACATTGCAAGAGGAAGTTGAATTGCTTGATAAGCAGATGGACTTCTGCAGCTGCCAGTGTTCACCGTTTTAGACGGATGATGCTTCTTGTAAACAGACAATGTAAACTTATGGTATTGATAAACACAACTCAGTACTGTAAATGTATTTTCTTTTCTTCATGATTTTCTTATTAATATTTTCTTTTCTCTAGCTCGATTTATTCTAAGAATAGCGTATATATAACATACAAATATGTGTTAATCGACTGTTATCAGTGAAGCTTCTGGTCAACAGTAGGCTATGAGTAGTTAAGTTTTGGGGTGGTCAAAAGTTATATGCAGATTTTTGATTGTGTGGGGTGTTGGTGTCTCAACCATCACATTTTTCAAGAGTCAAAGTATTTTCAGTTACTGAAATGACCAATGACAGTGGAATAAAAAATTAAATGATAATTAATATTTATCATGGACTAGGAATGAGCTAAGTATTAACATGGGAGGTTATGTATTTCAACCCCTTAATTT
>NW_012134181.1:73431-76423 GCF_000956105.1 Propithecus coquereli
CTGTTGCCTCAAGGCGGCCCAGCTTTGGGCATTCCCAGTGTTATCCTGGAATGACAGTGTACTGGTGGGACTCTCTTCCACTCTTTTCCTCACCATATCCAGCTGTTAAATGCCATTGGTTGCCATTGTTTTCAACAATGCCCTGGGGGCAAAATTCCTCTGCAGACTAATCCAATAAAATTATGACTCCTTCTGTGAAATAGTTTCTGACGTCAGTGTTTGACATTTGTTCTGACTACAGGAGGGGTCTTCCCACCTAACTTATTCTCTGGTTCTCACCTGCAAACTAACCAGGCTACGGTCTAGGTTGTATCTTCATTCGACGCACAAGTCTCCTCCCAACTGCCTTTCACCAGGACCTCTACTGTTCTTGAGAGAGCCTTTAGGTTTAAACTTCTCCATGCTCTGTTGCCAATGAAGTCACTGCCTTTGGGAATGTATTAGGATATACACTCTGTTTTATGGCCTGCATTTTCCCCCAGGCAAAGTCTCTGAGTCAGGGCTCTGGAGCTGGGTGTAGACACAATGACAAGCTTCTCTCTGAGTAACACCTCTACTCTAGGAGCTGAGCACTCATGGAGGGGGTTGTCAGCAGCCTGCCGACCTCTTGGCTTGCCTCTCCTGGACTGGAGCCTTTACCTTAAGAGCCAGGTAAAGGGTTTTGGGGGCTGGTATTCTTAGTATGCCACACCCAGGCAGTCCCTCCATTACACAGGCCGGGGGTGGGCAGAAGAAGGGAGCTCCCACTTCTCCTCTGCAGCAGGTAGCTGGGGGTGGGATGAAAAACTATGAAGTCCTGTTCCTCCTAAGAACAAAGCCCTCTGGTATGGAGCTGTGGGCCAGAGAACCTTGTGTTCCAGGCTGGAGCAGTCTGAAGTGCAGTCTCTGCCTTGCTGAGCTGGCATGGAGGAGGAAGTTCAAATACCACAGACTCTTGCCTTTCTTACCAATTTTCATAGATTTTCTTGAATAGATGTTTCCTCACTGCTGTTTGCCCTTAGGACACTTTCCAGAGGCCTTTTTTTTTTTAAAAAATCAATTTCGCTGGCGAGCGAGTCAGTGGAGCTCCTCAGGTTGTCATGCCAGAGTCACCTTCCTTTTATAATATTCTTGATAAAAACAATTATAGAAATGGGGACTAGGTTAGTGGTTGCCAGGGGTTAAGGCAAAGGTGGGGGCAGGTGTGGGGAGCAGGAGGGAAGTAGATGTGACTATAAAAGGAGAACATGAGGGATCCTTGTAGTTATGGTAATGTTCTATATCTTGACAGTATCCATGTTAACATCCTAGTTGTGATATCACACTGTAGTTTTTAAAGATGTCACTATTAGGCAGCAGCCTTTGCCAGACCCCTAGGGAGATAAAGGAATGGAATGCAAAGGGGGAGCTTGCATTCCTTTCCCCCCTGATATGGATAAAGTCTATCCTTCCCTCTCTCCTGATAAGGATGGCGCTGGGGCTGCAGGATGGATATGACTGGGGTAGGGGTCCTAGGAGCTGGTTGTTTAAAAAGAATTTATTACAAGAGAAAAAAAAAAAAAGAAAAAGAAAGAATTTATTACAAGCAGCTGTTCTGGCCCACTTACTTACTCCCTCCGGACAAAACTCTCTATAAAACCCACTGCTATCCCCTTCCTGAGGTGGGCGCTTTTTTCGGTTTCTGCCCATCTGCACCCAGATGCTCAAATAAATAGCATTTTGCTAAACCTGAGGCTTTGTGTGTCTCTCTTGCCTTCCACCTAACAGTCACCATTTGGGGAAACTTGGTAAAGGGTGCATGGGATCTCTCTGTGTTATTTGTTATGAATGCATGTGGATCTACAGTTATTCAAAATAACAAGCTTAATTAATAAAAAAGGAGTCCACATTATAGCAATAAATTATGTCAGACAAAATCATGGAACATGGGCTTTCACGTAAAATTATTTAGCCTTTAAAATGAATATTTGTAAAAGTATAAGAAAGATATGGGGGATTATTTAAAATACAATGTTAAGAGACCTATGTAAGATTTTTTTAAAAATTCTATATTATAAACTGACTTCTATATAAAAAAAGAAGATGTATATGTTTTGGGAAAAATGTGGAAATATATATTAAAATGGCCATAGTGATTATCTCATGATGAAACGATGACAGATTAATTTGTCTCTATTAATTTTATAGACTTCCAATCTTTCTTCACTGAGTAGGTATTACTGATATAATAAGAAAAGTGTTGTGTTAATTTTTATTTTTTTAAAGCAAAAAAGAATGTGACTCACTGAACTTTTTCTGGACTTGGATTTTAGAAGTCCTGAAACTCCTCCAGCAACGAGTAGCCTCACTGCAAGACAGCTGGGTACTGACAACAGGGAAACAGTGTTGCAGCCAAATACTCTGCTGTACACAATGAATCATCCAAGAAGGTATTGACCAATCCCTACATATTGCATATATCTACAGGTTTCATTCTAGGCCAAGGCTTAAGTCATACCATAGAACTCTTTCTTTTATATGACTACTGATATTTTTTTTCAATGATAAAGATGGCAGATCACTTGGTTGTTTCTCTCTTCCCTTGACGGGCATTCCTATATTCTAGGGAAACCTATAGGAACCTTCAATAAATCCTACTTAGGGATATTCCTGCCTGCATGAGATATGACCCAATTTTCCAACTCCTGGCTCACATATAAGACGAGAATTTCCACTTTTTCACCCTTACTTAGAAGCTGGCAAGACTGGAATATTAGGAAGTTGTTCATCTGCTTTAGAAGCACAAGCACCCATGCCAGGATTTCGGTGAAGTATTTACATGGAGTTACCAAGGGGGTGACAAATAATTCTACATACATGGTTAGTCAATCAGGGAGTGGATTGGAAAGCTAGTGAGTACATCGTGATGAAAACTAAACTACACACATTTGTATTTTTCAATGAAAGAGTGTAGATCCCATTCCACAATTCTACGTGAAGTGGCAAAGGGTCCTATTAGTATACTGCCTAACTC
>NW_012134181.1:76923-77346 GCF_000956105.1 Propithecus coquereli
GGGACCCTTATATGCTGTTGGTGGGAATGTGAAATGGTGCAGCAGCTATGGAAAACAGTATGGAAATTCCTCAAAAAATTAAAAATAGAACTACCGTATGAGCCTGCAATCCCACTTCTGGGTATATATCCAAAACAATTGAAAACAGAATCTCAAAGACGTATCTGCACTTCCCATGTTCACTGCAGCACTATTCACAGTAGGCACGGTATGGAGACAATCCAAGTGTCCATTAACAGATGAGTGGATAAATCAAATGTGTTACATACATACAATGGAATACTATTCAGTTTCACAAAAGAGAATCCTGTTAACTGTGACAACCGATGAACCTGGGGGACATTATGCTAAGTGAAATGAACCATACATATTTTTTATCACACATAATATCTCATATCTTTTTTTACTATGTTCATTTTGGGG
>NW_012134181.1:82635-83069 GCF_000956105.1 Propithecus coquereli
ATATTCATTTATTAGTTTGAACAGTTTTTTGGTGGATTCTTTAAGATTTTCTATGTATAAGATGCATTTTTCTCAAGCACACATTGAACTTTCTCTGGGATAGATCATGTGTCAGGTCACAAAACAAGTCTGAACAAAATTTGAAGTGCATGGTACAATTCATTCTGTTGACCATAGGCACTATGTTGGACAGCAGATCTCTAGAATTCATTCATCTAGCATAACTGAAACTCTATACCTTTTGAATGAAAACTCCCTATTTCTTCCAAACCCCAGCCCCTGATAACCAGTACTGTATTCTCTGATTCTATGAGTTTGACTATTTTACATACCTCATATGAGTGGAATCATGCAATATTTGTCCTTTTGTATCTGGCTTATTTCACTTAGCACATATAAGACTAAAAAGGTTTTGCACAGCAAAGAAAACAATA
>NW_012134182.1:0-1257 GCF_000956105.1 Propithecus coquereli
TTGCAGTCCCACCAGCAGTGTATGAGTGTTCCTATCTCTCCGCATCCACGCCAACATTTATTGTTTTGGGACTTTTTGATAAAGGCCATTCTCACTGGGGATAAGTGACATCTCATTGTGGTTTTAATTTGCATTTCTCTGATAATTAGAGATGTTGAGCATTTTTTCATATGTTTGTTGGCCATTAGTCTATCTTCTTTTGAAAAGTTTCTGTTCATGTCCTTTGCCTACTTTTTAATGCAGTTGTTTGATTTTTCTCTTGCTGATTTTCCTAAGTTCTATATAGATTCTAGTTATCAGCCCTTTATCAGATGTGTAGCATGCAAATATTTTCTCCCATTCTGTAAGTTGTCTGTTTGCTCTCGTGATAGTTTCCTTGGTTGTGCAGATGCTTTCTAATTTGATCGGATCCCATTTATTTATTTTTGTTATTGGTGTGATTGCTTTTGGGGTCCTCTTCATAAATTCTTTGCCTAGGCCAATATCTATAAGAGTTTTTCCAATATTTTTTTCTAGGATTCTTATGGCTTCATGCCTTAGATTTAAGTCTGTTGTCTCTCATGAGTTGATTTTTGTGAGAGGTGAGGTGTGGATCCTGTTTCAGTCTTCTACATATGGCTATCCAACTTTCCCAGCACCATTTATTGAACAGGGATTCTTTTCCCCAGTGTATATTTTTGTCTGCTTTGTCAAAGATCAGATGGCTATATGAGGATGGTTTTATATCTGGGTTCTCAGTACTGTTCCATTATAGCAGCACAATTCACAATTGCAAAGATGTGGAAGGAACCCAAGTGCCCATCAATACATGAGTGGATTAATAAAATGTGGTATATATACCATAAAATACCACTCAGCCATCAAAAAAGTTGTGCACTACCTATAGCATTATCCTGGATCGAGCTGGAGCCCATTCTTCTAAGTGAAATATCACAAGAATGGAAAAACAAACACCACATGTAGTCACCATTAAATTGGTACTAATCGATCAACACTAATGTACACATGTGGGAAGTAATATTCATCGGGTGTCGGGCAGGTGAGAGGAGGGGGGGGATGGGTAAATCCACACCTAATGAATGCAGTGTCTGCTGTCTGGGGGATGGGCACACTTGTAGCTCTGACTCAGGCAGTGCAAAGGCAATTTATGTAACCAATGCCCTTGTACCCCATAATACTCTGAAATAAAAATAAAATAAAAATGTAAATTCACAAAAATAAAATTCTTCCCTGTTTTTAGAGCTTTTCCTGCATCTA
>NW_012134182.1:3012-3330 GCF_000956105.1 Propithecus coquereli
GTCAAATTCATTGGCACCTTAAATATAATACAGTTGGCCCACACTCCTTACCCAGTGTGTAGTAGCGGTAACATATGTGAAGAAGCTCCTGTCCATCATTAAAGTTCAGGAAGGTAAGTCTTTTTTTTTTTTTTTTTTTTTTTGAGACAGAGGAAAACATCCAACAAGACCTGAGTATATATAGAATAGATTTAATTTATTGTTGACATTGGTTCAAGGAACGGTCAAATTCATTGGCACCTTAAATATAATACAGTTGGCCCACACTCCTTACCCAGTGTGTAGTAGCGGTAACATATGTGAAGAAGCTCCTGTCCA
>NW_012134182.1:6678-7124 GCF_000956105.1 Propithecus coquereli
ATTCCAAAGAAAACAAAAAGGTATATATACAACAGGTCTACTTTCAGCAGCTATCTCCCTAGGATCAGAGAGTGCAGCCTGAACTTGAGTACAGGCGTTTGTCACAGATCCTCTCCTTGGCTTCATGTAGAGAGATTGGTAGATAAACATCCACACTTAGCTTCACCATGAGGATAGCAGGAACTGGAATACACACCAACCACCTCAACCTTGATACCAAAGCCAGGAAAGGATACCACAAAAAAAAGAAAACTGCAGCCCAATTTCCCTTATGAATATAGATGCAAAACTCCTTAATAAAATGCTGGCAAACAGAATTCAACAGCACATGAAAAGAATAATCCACCAGGCCGGGCGCGGTGGCTCACGCCTGTAATCCTAGCACTCTGGGAGGCCGAGGCAGGTGGATTGTTTGAGCTCAGGAGTTTGAAACCAGCCTGAGCAAG
>NW_012134183.1:0-3331 GCF_000956105.1 Propithecus coquereli
CCCCAGTATTATTGTATCATTATTCTGAGCTTAATAACAATCTTGTAAAGGTATTTTTCTAAATCTCAGTTTTGTACAAGAAACCGAGGCTCAAATAGGAAAAGTGACCTGGCCCACACAAGGAGTGAGACAGCGGCAGACAGAGCATTTAAATCCAGGGGTTTGTGCCTGTTAGCCCAGAACTGTTTGTGCCACGCCATGCTGCATCCGCCGTGCAGCACCGCCGTGCAGCACACGCCATGCTGAACCCGCCATGCTGCACCCGCCATGCTGCACATGCCATGCTGCACACGCCATGCTGAACCTGCCATGCCCCATGTGCCATGCTGCATGCTGAACCTTCCATGCTGCGCCCTCCATGCTGAACCTTCCATGCTGCGCCCGCCATGCTGCACATGCCATGCTGCACACGCCATGCTGAACCTGCCATGCCCCATGTGCCATGCTGCACCCTCCATGCTGAACCTTCCATGCTGCGCCCTCCATGCTGAACCTTCCATGCTGCGCCCTCCATGCTGCACCCGCCACGCTGCACACACCATACTGAACCTGCCATGCTGCACACGCCATGCTGAACCTGCCATGCTGCACACGCCATGCTGAACCCGCCATGCTGAACCCGCCATGCTGCACCCGCCATGCTGCACATGCCATGCTGCACACGCCATGCTGAACCTGCCATGCCCCATGTGCCATGCTGCACCTTCCATGCTGAACCTTCCATGCTGCGCCCTCCATGCTGCACCCGCCACGCTGCACACACCATACTGAACCTGCCATGCTGCACACGCCCCTTCTCCAAGCAGGAGATTCAGTTCAGCCCGAGTCCCCAAAGCTGATCTTGACAACCTCAAGTGGCACCTCCAGCCATACGTAGCTACCCTGCCTGACACAGCAAATCGTTCTGGTCCAATGAACCTCACTGGTTCAGCCTGGCCAGGCAATCCTGAGAGGCCAAGAGCAGGTACCAGTGGTCCTCACTTTGTGCCTGAACCTGCACAGTTGTAAATGTGGTCAGTGACCTGGCCAGCTTTTAAAGAACATCACGTTCTTCAAAGGACATAATAGTTGTTACGGCTTTTTAACCCTCAGTCACTATGTGCCTTGGGCTGCGAAAAATCTATATTGAATGAAATTAATTGAAAGAAACCAAAGCAATCTTTTATTAATTGCCTATGGCACAGAAAGTGGAGCCACAGGGACAAGATATATCTGTCTTTGTCCATAAACTTCTCCCATCTGAAATGCCTTCTGTCCATCTTGCTAGGGTCTCTTCATCCTTCAAGCCCAGCAACATTAACTCCTTTCTCCACCAACTCAGTCCACACTGATATCTTCTGTCCCTGAAGAATTGCTTGTATGTTAATATTTAACCTAGTATTTATTTTTTCTTTGGTAGATTATGTCCTATCTTCTCATGCAGCTGATGGATTTCAAAGGTTAGACATTTATGCATGTACGTATGTATTTCTCTTCTTGGTTTGGCTATTTCCCATGGTATGAGCAACAGAATTGAGCTCACAGTAAGTGTGCAATGAGCATAGGCTAATTGCTTATTGTCCCCATAGCTGTAACCCCGTTCAGCCCACCACCAGTTGTCTTAGAATTTTCTGATGATTAGATGAGTATGGTGGATTTCTATGGAAAAAAAAATCTTTGTTCCAAACTTAATTAATACTTGAATTTGGACAACAGTCTCATTCCTGACAATAAAAACTAAAATGTGAACTTGTAGTATGCAACCAATCACAACTGAAAAGTTGTAATTGTTTGAATAGGAAAGTTTGGCTAAGCAGACTTGCTTTCAGATGGCATCTGGCTGCCCGGCCCCAGGGTAGCCTTTCCCAGACGTATCCATCATCCATCCAGCATCTATCCCTCTACCCATCATCCATCCATCCATCCGTCCATTCAATTATTCAGCAAATGTCCACTGAACACCTGTTCTATGCCTGACAGCATCCTGGAGGCTGGGGACAGAGTGATGAAAAAGATAAGTAAGAAGCACATTCTAAAGAACAAAAATTCTAATGGAGTGAGATAGAAAGTAAAAGAAAAAACAAATAAGCCAGAAAAAATATCCAGTAGTATTAACTGCTCTGCAGACAGCACACACAGGGCATGTGTGGCCACTGAATGATGAACTTCTTCAGATTGGCAGGTCAGCAAGGCCTCGCTGAGGCTGCAGCACTTAGGCTGAAATAAAAAGGGTGAGAACCGAGCATGCCCTGGTCAGGACTGATCCTCTTAGGCAAAGCAAGGAGCCAATTCAAACATCTGAAAGAGGGAAGCAGCTTGGTGTTGTTCAGCAGCAAAAGAAAAGCCAGGGAGCCTGGCATGGGAGGGTCAGGGAGGGAGTGATGCTGATGAGCATGGAGAGCTTGACAGGGCCCATCAGGAAGAGGTTGTACACCAGGCTCAACAATTTGGATTTTGCTCTCTGTAGGGCGGGAAGAGATGGGAGATTTGAGGTTTTAAGCATGATGTGTGTATATGATGATTAATTGTACGTGTCAACTTGACTGGGCTAGGAGATGCCCAGAAAAAACATTATTTCTGGGTGCATCTGGGGGGTGTTTCCAGAAGAGTTAGCATTGGAACTGGTAGTCTGAGTAAAGAGATCAGCACCCCCAGTGCTGGGGACATCACTCAACCACTGAGGGCCTGAATGGAACAAAAGGCAGAGGAGGGGGATTCACTCCCAGCCTGAGCCGGGACATCCATCCTCTCCTGCACGCAGACTTTGGTGCTCCCGGTTCTGGACCACTGGGCTTGAACTGGGACTTTTACATCATTGGTTCCCCTGGTTTTCAGTCCTCAACTACATCCCCAGCTTTCTTGTTTCTTGAACTTGCAGTTGGCAGATCATAGGATTTCTTGGCTTCCATAATCACACCAGCCAATTCCTGTAATAAGTCTCCTCTTAGATCTATCTATCTATCTATCTATCTATCTATCTATCTATCTATCTAGATATCCTATTGGTTCTGTTTCCCTGGAGAACGCTGACTACTACAGTGCATGTGTGTGTGTGGAGAGGGGTGACACTATATGCTTGTAAAATATCACTCTGACCGTTGTCTGCAAACAAGTTGATGGGTGGAAAGAGAGGAAGCAGAAAAACTAGTTAGGAGGGTGTGACATTGCTCAGGTTAGGGCTGGCAGTGCCATAGTGGCTATATCAGCATAGTAGTGGTTGATAGAGAAAGAACTAAATATGTTTTGCTGGTTAAAGAAACAGGAAGGAGTTGTTGGTGAACTAGACATGAGAGGGTGGAGAAGAGGGGAAAAAAATAATTCCTATTAGAAGATGGATCATGACAAAAACTCA
>NW_012134183.1:12691-13396 GCF_000956105.1 Propithecus coquereli
CAGTGGGGAGCTGTGGGAGAGCTCACTCCAACCTGCTGGGTGGTTTATGAAAGGCAAGCGACCTGCAAGGTCGAGTTTCTGGTTTCTGTTCGAGACCTGAGACCTTCGGGGTCAGGCCGAGTGCGGGGGAAGGGCCGCAGCTCTAGGACTCCAGGCTCGAACGAACGTCACCGGTGCTCTCGAAAGGTCGTGTAGTTTAACTGGTGCTCAGGGCAGAGCCAGTCGTCGTTTCTTTCAGGGTTGTTCTGACCCGTCGCTTCAAGCTTGCCCTTAATCCGTCACATCTCAACTTTATTCTGTTTCTGCTGTAGAGAAAAGCACGATCTTTACTATTAGACACGTGTGAGTTCAAATCTTCCTCAGCTGTTCCACACAGTTTTGTGAGCAAGTTGTGTGACCTCACTTCTCTCGGGTTCCCAAACCTTACAATTCAGCCACTGCCTAACAATGTGCACATCGTGCGGATCAGAACACACATGTAAAGCGCCCTGGCACCTACGTGACATTCAGTGATGGCTTTCCATCCGCTCCCTCGGTTTCCTTCCCTAACTTCTCCTCTTCCCTTTCTCAGTGGGCCGTGGTAGAAAGAACCTGAGAATGAAAAATCTGGCCCAACGACCAGTGGCCCCTTGTGATTCTGAACAAGCTGCCCATTTCCTCATTAGATAGATGGGTATAATAACAGCATGGTAATTATAGTGTTGT
>NW_012134184.1:0-1323 GCF_000956105.1 Propithecus coquereli
ACATAAAGTTTTTATTTGTTTTCCCATTGAGTATGGGTTTTGTTTCCCCTACATTTCTGCCTCTTACATATCTGCTTTTCTGTTTCAGGATTCATATGAACGAGCAAAACATATCTTGAAAACTCATGCAAAAGAGCATAAGAATCTCGCAGAAGCTTTATTGACCTATGAGACTTTGGATGCCAAAGAGATTCAAATTGTTCTTGAGGGCAAGAAATTGGAAGTGAGATGATAACTCTCTTGACATGGGTGCTGGTTTTATCGCAAGAATATAAGAAACATTATAGTAGTGTCCTTTTGCAGTGCTTTCCCCTCCAGTTCTTGACTTGGTGTCATTCAAGGGTGTGAGACACTTTCTCATTCTTTTTCACATTTATCTAATTTTAGCTACTCTCATGATGACACCTGTTGCAAATTAGCAACCTATAGCAAATATATTTTAAAAAAATAAAGAACTATCGGGATTCAAAATAGCTCATTTGAGAAATGTCAATCAGTTATTGAGTTGAAAGTGACTAATGATTTTATGGTTGGTTACTCTGCTAGATGTGAATAAAAATGGGTGCCCTTAGCTCCTGGGAAGTACTTTAATTTGCAAGCTAAAGTTGTTGAAGGATTATCTTTTTCTCTTGATAGTGCCATTTGTCTTTGATAATGAAATTATGGCTTTTTGTTGGTAGATCATCTTTCTGTGTACATTACTGGAGACTTAATTAAGATCCATTAATTATGCTCCAGATTGACCACGTGTAAAATGGTTTTTTAAAGATTAGAGAATTGTAAATATATAGATACAGTCAGACTTTAAATGATTATAACCTTTTAAAAATGTAGCATGCATTTTTTCATGTTCTTTATGGAGTCAGACTGACACAGAGTTCTCTGCTGAGACCAATAGACTTATGGTAGAATGGGTGCATATGCAGTGATAATCCATGTTTGGACAGATGGAGAATCTGGAAGCCAAGGTAACAGATGCACTGGCCTAGTGAAAGCGGTTCCAAAACCAGAGAAACCAATAGCAGAAAGTATGCTGAAATGGTCTGTTACATTCTCTCCTTGCCCACTAGAAAGCTCAGATAACCAAAACATTTAAGTTTCTTCATTTTGTTGAAATTGTTTAAATGATAACAACTTATTCCTGGAGAGTTTACATAAGGACATGAAAGAGAGAGGGCAAAAGAAAGAAACATAACCACACCTACTTCACTGTTTCCTACCTCCAAGCTGTCAGACAACTCATAAAAATATGAGTCTTGTTTTTTATTTCTGCACCTTACTCTAGTGATTGGACACTCAGATTGTGTCCCATAAATTATCTGC
>NW_012134184.1:3639-4753 GCF_000956105.1 Propithecus coquereli
GCCTCGGCCTCCCAGAGTGCTAGGATTACAGGCGTGAGCCACTGTGCCCGGCCTGTGGGTTTATTATATTATTCTTTTTGTGTATATGTTTCCAATTTTCCAGATAAAAGAAAGAAATCATCATTATTAATATTTTCATAAATAAATTGGAGAAAGCACATAAAAAGAAACCAGAAATCTTGAAAAGAATATTAATCTAAAATATAACATCTGATCAATATGTACTCTAGAAATATAGAATAAGAAGGTAATTTTCAAAGAAAAAACTCAGAACATGAGTTTCCCAATTAAAAGGGCCTATTGTATACCTAGCATATTTGATTTCAAAAATGAATAATAAGGCAGAATTCTACTCAGTAGAACACTGGGTATAAAGAAAAATCCCTCAACAGACTAGAGATTGAGAAGTGTTTAGATTTATCAATAGCATCACTGGAAGTTGGAAGGTAGTATTAATATAAAGCAATGTCTTCACAAATGTCAGGGGAAATGACTAACCACCTAGAATTCTCTATCAGGAGTGGTATCAAATAATTTACTTCCCATGTAGCCTTTTTTTTTTTTTAAAGGAAATCTCCATCAGACGGAGGGAATGGAATAAACCAAGAAAGACTTGGGATCCCAGAAACAGGGACTCTAACATAGGAGACAGGAACAGAATTTTTCAGGACAGTAGCTAAGATTTTTAAAACAACCTGCCCAGACAGACACAGAAGAGCAAGGGGCTCTAGAAGTTACTGCCCAGCAAAGGTTGGGGGTAGGGACCTAATAGGTGGTCTCTGGGGTCAAAATACTTTAAAGGAGCAGATAATAAATATTTTAGGCTTTGAGGTCCATTCAGGCTCTTTTGACTTGACTCTGCCATTGTGGCACTTTGTAAACTTTATTTATAAAAACAGGGAGGGGAATGATTTGACCCCTAGCCAATATTTTGCCTGGACCCCTCCCATCCCATTCACCATTGCCTGATATGTTTGGCCACTGAAAGGTGGAGTATTTGGGGATAATTTAGGAAGGGAACAGTAAAAACTAAAAGGATTAGGCAACGATTTCTTAGCTAGGACACAGAAAGCCTGAACCATAAGAGAAAAGGATGATAAATAACTAGACTCAC
>NW_012134184.1:8678-9443 GCF_000956105.1 Propithecus coquereli
TTCCTGAATGTTGGCAGTGTGTACAAATACATCTTTGGTGTCATTCCTGTTGATGAAACCATATCCGTTTTTTACATCACACCATTTTACTCTTCCCAAAATCGTCCTTGGGATGACTTTCTTGTCGGAGCCCGCAGGAGCAGCTGATGCGAAGCTGCCCAGGGCCGCCGCTGCCTGCAGCGCTGTCCATGGTGCCAGGCTTGGTGTCAGCAGTGCTGAGGGCCGGAGCGGGGCAGGATGCAGATGCTGCGTCTCGGCCTCGCTGCTCGCGGTTGCGGTGATGGTGACTGGGGCCGGCTGTGGCAGCTGCTCCTCCGGCTCCACCCGAGGTGTGACGGTAACTAGGGTGGGGGCGGCGGTAGGGCTGCTCAGGGCTCTCTGGGGTCCGCCCTCCGCTCCCGCTACCGATGGAACATCCTTGTGTTTTAAAATACAGGTTTTTATTATTCAGGCGTGGCGAGTCCAACAGATCAGGGGATGACTACTATAGAAAAGACATTTTGTTATACTTACCGATCCCAAGAGAAGTGGGCACGCCATGCCAGGGGGGCCAAACAGGAAAGCACCAGGGTCAGTCAGGATGCAGAGCAGACAAAGGAAGTGTGCACAGGAGCCTGGACTGTGATTTCGGTGGGAAGGAATGGGCAGGGAAGGGCAGTCTTAGGATTTGGCTAGTTCACTGTGCTCTGGGCCCTAGGTTCTGTTTCTGGTTGTCTGGTGCCTGGCCCTGAGGTCACGAGGGTAGGGGCATAGTGGCCTGCAGTG
>NW_012134185.1:0-612 GCF_000956105.1 Propithecus coquereli
TGACAAACTAAGACTGCTTAACTCTTTTCCAATGTGTTTCACCCAAACTCTGGGCTGTCTCCAAACACAAGAACGGTATGTGTTCCTATGAAGCACTTTGTGGTTTTTTTTTTTTTTTTTTTGCACTTTTGCATTTTTGAATGAAAATGTTTTTTATCTAAGTCTCTTTCTGTTTAGATGGCTCCATTTTAAGGAATACTGTATCACAGAGATTAAGGGCATAGATTTCTGGAGTCAGAATAGTTAACATTTTAACTAGTGATCTTATGTAAGGAACTTAACTGTGCCTCAGTTTTCCCATCTGCCAAATAGGGTTGATGATAATTTATACCTTTTAGTGTTATTGTTAGTTATTGTTAATTAATGAATCATACAAGTTGTTAAAATATTAATAGTATCTGGTACAAAGGAAGTACCTCAATAAGTATTATTGCATGTGTCCGTGTAACAACCCTAATTCATCTCATCAATTCATTCAACATAAATACTCAACAGAGTTATTTACTGAGGATCAACCCTCTGTGCCAGATACTACTGTAGATGCTAGGGATATAGGAATGACCAAAACAGACAAAATTTCCTGTCCTATTAGAATTTATATTATGTGGGAGA
>NW_012134185.1:2395-2632 GCF_000956105.1 Propithecus coquereli
TGTTCTCAAAATATACTTTGAGAAAGCATTTAATAATCCTTTATCACCTTTTGCTTCATGTGAAAAAATACTTTGGGTGCTCCTATTTTTTTTACCTGAGCTATCCATATGGCATCTGTTATGACATCCTTAAAAAGATCCCCTTCAATATGGACCATATTGCTATTACTTGTTTTACCAAACCACATAACAATACACTAAAAAAGTGAAAATGTCATTTTACATTTAAAAATAATT
>NW_012134185.1:13142-13498 GCF_000956105.1 Propithecus coquereli
AACATAATAATAAATGAAATAAACCAGTCACAAAAATATAAATATGGTATGATTCCACATATATGAGGTCTCTAAAGTAGAAAAACTTGTAGAAACAAAGTAGAATGGTGGTTGCCAGGGGATGGACTAGGAAGAGAAGGGAAGTTGTTATTCAATGGATATACAATTTCACTTTTGTACAAAGAAAAACTTCTAGAGATTTTTGCACAACAATGTACGTATAGTTAACACTATTATACAGTACACTTAAAATTGGTTAAGATGTTCCATTATATGCTTTTTTACCCTGATAAAAAATGAATAGATCTGAGGATTAATCTGGAATATTGAAACAGAACTTGAGTAAATTTGCTCTA
>NW_012134186.1:0-926 GCF_000956105.1 Propithecus coquereli
ATTCAATAGATTTTGTTTCCAGATGAGATGTAAGAAATTGAATTACAACGTATGTAGATAAAAGTAGAAATGTAGGCAACATAAAATGAGTGAGGTCCCATGCATACATCTTAATTTCACTTTAATAGCACTGTGATTTCACTTCTGCTGTGAGGTAGCTTTCAAATTTTGGTTGGTCCAAAGAGCATCATCTATATTTACGTCTTACCCCCTTAAAATGCACCTGCTTTTCTATAAAAAGAAAGAATTGTGTGGTTTGAAAATATTCAAGAGCCTTAGCTCCCTTACCCTATGGATTGTTATTTAAAATAACCCTCTCTATCCTCACTTCCTCTGCCTTATTTCAAGACTTGACCAATTTCCATCTATATTTCTAAAGATTCTTGTCTTTTGCCAAACTTCATCATCCACGGTACTGTTACAGTGAGTTTTCTAATATATAAATCTGGTCCTTTATTATTTGCCTATTTAAAACTATTCAATGATGCACCATTGCTTTCAGAATGTGATCCAGGTTCCTCAGAGCAACATACACAGCACCTCAGGACATCGAAGGCCCTTTGCCTTGTGGTCCTTGGTAACCTCGCTTGCCTCATTTCTTCCCAGGTTCCATCAGGCCTCATCCTATACCATATTGAATTGCTGGGATCATGTCAACCATGCTTATAAGTTCCCATCTTGTTTTGTTTATTCTGGTATCGATGAAAATTTTCCTTTCTTCCTGGAATCCCTTTATGTTCTTTTTGTTTAGAAACACATATATATCTTTCGAGACTCACCTGAGGCTAGTCTGCCCCTTCACCAGAGTACCTCCTCTGAACCTCCTCAGATAGAATTAATATCCTTTATTATAAAAAGAAAATCCATCCTAAAAATAAAAATCCTTCATCAAAGTTGTTAAGTTCTTTAACAACTCCCTCCATTGT
>NW_012134186.1:2784-3677 GCF_000956105.1 Propithecus coquereli
AGAACAAAAAATATATGTAAAATAACAATGTCATACAATTTAAAACAGACTTGTAAATGTATGAAATAAATAGAAATACATTTTAAAAACATCTAGCAAATTCCTTTTCCTTTTCACTCATGCATTCAATAGATTTTGTTTCCAGATGAGATGTAAGAAATTGAATTACAACATATGTAGATAAAAGTAGAAATGTAGGCAACATAAAATGAGTGAGGTCCCATGTATACATCTTAATTTCACTTTAATAGCACTGTGATTTCACTTCTGCTGTGAAGTAGCTTTCAAATTTTGGTTGGTCCAAAGAACATCATCTATATTTACGTCTTACCCCCTTAAAATGCACCTGCTGTTCTATAAAAAGAAAGAATTGCGTGGTTTGAAAATATTCAAGAGCCTTAGCTCCCTTACCCTATGGATTGTTATTTCAAATAACCCTCTCTATTCTCACTTCCTCTGCCTTATTTCAAGACTTTCACAATTTCCATCTATATTTCTAAAGATTCTTGTCTTTTGCCAAACTTCATCATCCACGGTACTGTTACAGTGAGTTTTCTAATATATAAATCTGGTCCTTTATTATTTGCCTATTTAAAACTATTCAATGATGCATCATTGCTTTCAGAATGTGATCCAGGTTCCTCAGAGCAACATACACAGCACCTCAGGACATCGAAGGCCCTTTGTCTTGTGGTCCTTGGTAACCTCGCTTGCCTCATTTCTTCCCAGGTTCCGTCAGGCCTCATCCTATACCATATTGAATTGCTGGAATCACGTCAACCATGCTTATAAGTTCCCATCTTGTTTTGTTTGTTCTGGTATTGATGAAAATTTTCCTTTCTTCCTGGAATCCCTTTATGTTCCTTTTGTTTAGAAACACATACATATCTTTC
>NW_012134186.1:5739-6057 GCF_000956105.1 Propithecus coquereli
AAAAATCCATTCATATATAAGTGAACACTTATATTGATTCCATACCTTGTCTATTGTGCAGAATGTGGCAATGAACACGAGAGTGCAGATATATCCTTTACATACTGATTTCAATGTCTTTGGGTACGTACCCAGAAATGAGATTGCAGACCATATGTTAGTTCTATTTTTAATTTTTAAAGAAAACTCCATACTGTTTTTCACAATGGTTATACTAATTTATATTCCCACCAAAAGTGTGCAATTGTTCCCTTTTCTCTACATCTTTGTCAAAAAATTATCTTTCATTTTTTTGACAATAGCCATTAACAGATATGG
>NW_012134187.1:0-318 GCF_000956105.1 Propithecus coquereli
AAAGTAATTTCTTAAAAGGTTAAACACTTACCATACAACCTAGCAATTCCTCCTTTGGGCATTTACCTGGGAGACTTGCATACAAATATTCATAGCAGCCCAAACTGGAAATAACCCAAATGTGTATCAAATGGATAAACAAATTTCAGTATATCGATACACTGGAATACTAAGCAACAACTACTAATACACACAACAACATTGATGAATCTCAAAGCACTACACTAAGGGAAAAAAGCCAGATACAACACACTACATACTATATGATTTCATTCCTATGAAATTCTAGAAAAGGCAAAACTATAGTGATAGAAAGCA
>NW_012134187.1:2202-3677 GCF_000956105.1 Propithecus coquereli
GTAGAGAGAATGGTACAGAATTGTTTTTAAATTCTAAAGAGGAAGACTTGACAGGGAGGTACAGAAATAGAGAAGCAGGGGATTGGTTTCAGGACCATCTGCAGATGCTCACGTCCCTGATATAAAATGGTGCAGTATTTGCAGACAACCTCCTCACATCTTCTCATACACTTTAGATCTCTAGATTACTTATAATACCTAATACTATGTAAATGCTGTGTAAATAGTTATTGTATTGTATTGTTTAGGGAATAGTGACAAGAAAAAAAAGTCTGTACGTGTTCAATACAGATGCATTTTTTTTCCCAAACATATTCCATCCACAATTGGTTGAATCCATGGATGTGGCACCCATGGATAGAGGGCTGACTGCATATGACATTCTTTTAAAAACAAAATCTTAGCTATGAAAAGAAAGAAAAATGGTGGTATCTAGAACAAGGGAAGAGTGAAGGCCTCTTTCTTTTGTCAAAGCCTTTTTTGAAGATGAACTCAACTGTGTTTATATGTTGATGGGAAAGGCAGCAGAGATGAAGAAAATGGCTGGATTAGAAGGGCTCGACTGGAGTTCCTGAGGACTTGTTTGGTTTTGATTAAAAAAAAAAAATCTAAAACACCACACCGCTAATAGGCAGAAGTGCTCTGCTCCTTCTTAAAAATTATTATTAAGGAATCCATTTCTACGACTGTCACGAAGCCCAAGCCACCTCTGGAGGTAACTACACCCCACTCTGGATTTTCTGGTTACAATCATTGTATTCTGCCTTGACCACAACTGAAAACAAAATTCATGAGGCCTCAATCCCTGCTCTCCTATTTCCTGGCAAATGCCAAAGCAACTATGTAGGAGGCTTTTTCAGAGAAGACAACTTAGTCTTCCCAGAAGACAAACCCTCCACTGGGCTTTATAAGGCAGACAGCAACCCCAAACAACAGGTGGGTTGGGGCTTGCGTAGGCCTCAAGGGCTCCTTTTAATAAAGGGAAGCAGGACAGCAGGAAAGTTCAATCTTCCCCCCACCGGCCTCCAGGCCATCCTACCATCCTTGAAAAAAGCCCGACTCAACTAAATGTCAAATACTATTTTGTGTTACACACACATTCTCCTTACCTGCTTTTAAGGGGAAATAAATATCAATACCAATATCCAAAGTAAAATCTGACAGCCTGGATAGGATAGGAGAGACTTAAATTGGGGTTTCCAGCAAAGTGTAAGTTTTTTCTCTTTGGAGAAATATCTACTTTTATTAATTAAGAACATCTAAAATTGCACAAATCTTTAGCTACAGTAAAATTGCTAAATGCCTGGGAACAAGCACAGACAACTCCTTTCAGACCAAGACATTTTATAATATTTTTTCTTCTTTATCAATAAGGTACTTAGGAATAAACATTGGGAGGCCAAGGCATGCAGGAAGATCACTTGAGACCAGGAGTTTGGGACCAGCCTGACCAACACAGTGAGGACTGCCCCTCT
>NW_012134187.1:7857-8191 GCF_000956105.1 Propithecus coquereli
GATCTTATTAATCATGCAACAGCAAGAAAATTTAAGAAATCACTTGTACAAAGTGGTTTTGACTTGGCTGCTAGGGCAAGGCATAGAAATCAGATGTTTTAATACTTGCGCTAGTATTCTTACCTAGTTGTCTTCAATTAAACAATCAAAAAAGGCTAGACATGGTGGCTCATGCCTGTAATCCCAGCACTTTGGGAGGCGGGGGCAGGAGGATCACTTGAGGCCAGGAGTTCAAGACCAGCCTGAGCAACACAGTGAGACCCTATCTCTATAAAAAATTAAGGAAATTAGCTGGGCATGGTGGCACACCTGTAGTCCCAGCTACTGGGAGGTT
>NW_012134188.1:0-1233 GCF_000956105.1 Propithecus coquereli
CCTCAGATTCTTTATATAAAATTAGGATAATAGCCAGGCTCATCATAATATATGAGAATTAAATTAGATAAAATGCTTCAAATAATGTCTGGGAAAAAAAAGATAGTTGTCAAGTGTAATTACCTTTATTATATTTTTATATCCTGAGAACTTAGAACAGTGTCTAATACTTGTAAGGTTTTCAATTAAGATACGTTAAATGAATTTGAAAAAGAATACATGAATGAAAACATACATAGAAACCAAATTACTAGTGGAATTGAATAAAATTGTAGTTGTGTTTTATGGTAACCCTGTAACTCATAGAATGGCTAGTAGATGGCTAGATTGTACTAGGGAACAATCAAGCCAGACCTGGAGAAACTACAAAATAAATCCAAATTAATTATTCAGCAGAAAATTAGTCTACTTAATTTCTAAAATGTTTTTTAAACCTCAGAACAATTGTAATTGTGATTTCTATTTAAACTAAGCATGTAAAAATTCTTTCTTCTTTTGATTATAAAATATTTTTGTGTTTATCACTCTTCTCTTTTAACAGATGTATTAACCAGAATAGGCTAAGTCATGTTGCATAAACAAATAAACACATACAATTATTATTTAAACACAACAAGGGTTTATTTATCATGCATGCATAGTGCACAGTTGGCCTGGGTGACTCAGGAGGGCAACAGCCCTCTGTAAAGTAACTGTGTGACCCAAGATGCTTAGATCCTGTGGCTCCACTATCTCAATATGAGAATTACTCTCTGATCACCATAGTAAGGGAAGCTGAAGACATTCACCCCAGTAAACAAATCCTTCAGCATAAAAATGTTCCACGTCACTTTTATCTTAGGCCATTGGTAAGAATTAATCATGTGATTCCACCTGCTTACAAAAGGACTGAGAAATACAAGCCTCTCAAATGTCCACAGGAGCAGATAATCAATATGTTCGAGCACCAGAAGTCTTTACCACAGATGTGTTTTCGTTGGTATTGAAGAAAAATATAGAGAAAACATTTCTCTTAATTCTAGCATCACACCAAGATATTTTCTATTTTTGTTTTGTGAATTAATTTCTTTCTTCTTTCGGGTTCTTATGGTGCATCACATATAACAGTATGACAGTTATGTTACATGATTCTTTATTTCCTTAATATTATACTGTAATATGCATATACATCCCTACATTCTTCAGAATTATAATTTTACAAGTTGCGTAATATTCTGTCATGTGGCCAGGCGC
>NW_012134188.1:1283-2083 GCF_000956105.1 Propithecus coquereli
CAATTGAATATAATTTTTAATACAGAACTACTAATAAGAATAATATAACTCTCTTTGGGGGGATAACATTTTGCTCAATTGGGGTTCAAAATCAGTGTTCCCTTTTATCAAAATCAGTTGTAGATGTTCATCTATTAATGGTGATCTTTAATAACATTGTATGTATCTCATCTTTAACAGTGTGTTTTCACACATATAAGTACTAATGTCAGTCCACATGCATGTGATTTTAATTGAGCCTATTCATTACTTTGAAGACATTTATAGGCTTCTCAAAGATTGATATTTGACTTTTAACTTTTTATCACTTTGAGATAATTACTTCCAACTGAAGATTTGGTAGAAATACCTAAATTTCCTGTTTAAATAGGTTTTGAAATACAAACATTTCCTTGGCACTTGCTTTGAAATCCAAATAGCACTGCTAGAACAGTAATTTGAGCTCAGGATAATATGTTTGCTCTAAATCTGTATAAGAATGGAGTTATCTATACTGGTTTTAACTTTTAACATCATAGCAAGTGTAAAAAGCAACTCAATATTACTTGTGATTCAAATATTAATTGTTAATTTTTCACATTAGGTACTAATTTTCTCATATAAGCAATATTTTACTTTGTAATTTTAGTTGACTTTATTAACAAACTTTATCAAGTCTGTAACAAAAGCTAATTTCCAAAGCCATTCAGTGTTCAGTAACAGTGTTAAAAAGTAATTTTTCTCATTTAGAAAAATTTCAGTCCTGGCCCTGAGCTGTAAATATTGCAAAATAACTTTCCCACTATCAAACTACTGTGTGG
>NW_012134188.1:7044-7551 GCF_000956105.1 Propithecus coquereli
TGTGAACCAAAGAGTGTGGCGGTTTCCCAATACAACTTTATTGACAAAAATGAGTGGTTGGCTAGATCTGGCTTGCAGGCTGAGGTTTTCTGACAACTGTTGTAGAAAATTAAATTTTGCTTTATGATAATATATGCAAACACACACACAAGACATCATACACTCACACACACATATATTTGAAACTTTCATTGTACTCATTGTATTGACCAAAACATACAATTTCAGACTCACATCACCTCTGCCTTTGTCTTATTTTTATGTTTTTACACTTCCAAGATTGTTTCTACCTACTTATAATTTATATATCTTTTGCAAGCCATAAAATGTATTTAAATGTGAGATGTATAAAGGGTCTGTAAGTTAGAAGCAACAAACATCAAATTTGACTAGCTTTTGGAAAAGAAAAACAAGTTTGGTGTCTCAGAAAATCTAATAGAATATTGAATAACTAAGGCTTTAAAAAGACAGGACGCCTCTCAGCAATGTTAATGTGATGAGTCCCAA
>NW_012134189.1:0-333 GCF_000956105.1 Propithecus coquereli
AATTATATAACCACATTAAGTAAAATATGAGCCAGATGAAGGAGTAGCAAAAGCTATCCATTTCTATAAGTTTTGAAAATTTCTAGCTGTTCTTTGTAAATGTATTTACTAGTAGTAGTATTTTTTTTTTTTTTGAGACAGAGTCTCACTCTATCAGCTGGGCTACAGTGCCAAGGTGTCAGCCTAGCTCACAGGAACTGCAAACTCCTGGGTGAGACAGTCCTCCTGCCTCAGCTTCCTGAGTAGCTGGGTCTACAGGCACTCACCACCATTCCTGCCTAATTTTTTCTATTTTTAGTAGAGACAGGGTCTTGCTCTTGCTCAGGCTGGTCT
>NW_012134189.1:2712-3075 GCF_000956105.1 Propithecus coquereli
TGGAATAGTATTAATACTACAGTGATCCTCATATTAAAACTGATGTCATTTGGTTAAAACTATATTTTTCAAAGTTGGGAATTATTTTTGTACACAACAGATTTAAGTAGAAGCTTCACCCCAAAGATTAACATATAAAAGTATACTTGTTATGTTTGAGGGAACTGATCATTATTTTACACAAAGAAAGAAATAATTACTTAATTTAATACGAAAGGAAAAAAAACAAAGAGTATACGATTTTTTTTTATTTTTTTTTTACTTCAGCATATTATGGGGGTACAGATGTTTAGGTTATGTATGTTGCCCTTGCTCCACCCTCCCCCCCTAAGTCCGAGTTTCAAATATGTCCATCCTTCGGGT
>NW_012134189.1:13793-14160 GCF_000956105.1 Propithecus coquereli
TAGAGTTTTATCGTGCCATAACTTTGGATTTCCACCCATGAAGCAAGGTATTTTCTTTTCCCTAACAGGTTCTGTGGAGATTTGATGGCAAGAAACCAGACGCCTTAGGACCCAATACTCGGCTGTACAAGTGGTTGCCCCAGAATGACCTTCTTGGTAAGATACTAGAGAAAAAATACTGAACGTATGACTAACAGACAATTGGAGTGATAGTAGGTCAACGGCAGCTAAATAGTCAATATTTATTTTTGAAAACTCAAATATAAAACCTATCTATTTTATATTTGTTTTCTAGCCCTAGGGGAAAAGAATAAAGTATATCAGTTGGCATTTTGTTACATACACCCATATTATTTATGTCCATATA
>NW_012134190.1:0-270 GCF_000956105.1 Propithecus coquereli
ATATATATAATTTTTTTAAAGCACATAACATAGCTTAGCCCTACCGACACTGTATTATTCTTATGCTCTATGCTCATGGTATGCTAGTTTCTACTTCCTTAATATTATTACATTATTCCTACTGCTTCATATATGAAGCAGTCAATATTCATTTATTGATAGTCATTATTACTATCATTGATTTTAAACTGGTACATTGGATAATGTGATAAAATTCACTAATCCATAATCCAGTGATGTGGTAAGCATAAGTGATTAGCAAAATTCTAG
>NW_012134190.1:11952-12672 GCF_000956105.1 Propithecus coquereli
TACTTTAATGACTTTTAACCTTTAATACACATCTTCATGTGCATATGAGGCTGTATATATATATATATAGATATACGCATGACAAAAAACTGAAATGTAATGTTGAATTCAGAATAAAGACAAATCATTATGTATATTGGTGTGCATGTATGTACGCAAGCCTATCGTAATTAAAAATGAAGGCGTTAATATAATCCCATAAAGCAGGGTTTCCTTAGTGCATATCCTTCACATCTACTTTTTCTAGGACAAAAAAATATATTCTCTGTTTTCCAGGAATCCCAAAACCTAGGGAGAAATGTTTTTGAGATAAACCAAAACCATTTATGAGATAAACCAAAACCATTTATGAGATAAACCAAACAATTAAAAATATATTGGCCTGGAGGGGTGGTGATCAAGATTCTACATTTGGCAGAAAAAATATAAATCTCTTTGCCTATTTGCCATTATAAGCAAATTTATAATGAAGGAGGCATGATTTGGCAGCAGTCGGTGGAATGAAGCAGTGTGTTATGCACTACATAGGTGTGGGAGAATATTCCTAACTCAAGAAAAACCAGATATGATGATGTCATAACTTTATCGTGATGACTTTATGGATGCTGAATGTTCATGTCTTTCTGTTTATCCTGATCGTGTCTAACCTGGAAATTAGAAAAATTTAGTCCACATCATCACTGTATTCCAGTATTTAACATTATATTTAACTCCCAAAAT
>NW_012134190.1:15197-15512 GCF_000956105.1 Propithecus coquereli
AACACATGAGGGTGTATTAAGTTTTCTTTGTCATTTTTCATGGCTTCATCAATTACTTTCATTTGACATTTAAATGTGCCTGGAATTACTGATGCCAGTAATATCACATACTACTGATGCCAACCCTTAACATACAGAAAAAGGATAATGTTGAGAGAAAGGTGTTACTTCCTTTCAAGAAATAAACAAAGATATCACTTTAGTTTTTTAAAAGAAAATATATTAATAAAAGAGCATCTCAGATTTCGCTGTTAGCATTTGCTGCCTGATCACGTCTTACACTTTTTTAGTTTACACAGTAGAAAGGGCATATAC
>NW_012134191.1:0-349 GCF_000956105.1 Propithecus coquereli
AATTCTATATACACTAGAGGGTTTTTCCCTGTTAGTACATAATGTATCATACAACCTCATACAGTTTCAGCTTATTTTTAAGATAAAGCCAATATTAAACTTATTTTGTATAAGAAGCAGAGCTTTATACAGATGAGTCAGCTCTGAGTATGTGAATGAATGAAGATAGGCTGTTAAGGCACATTGCTCACTCACTGCTTTTGGCTTCTCCAAAACAGAAAAGTTTGTCTATTGTGTAATTACGCATATAATTATTAAATAAATAGAAGTCATAAAGATGAAAAAACTCACTATAAGATTGTCTTTGAAGTCACTTATTTTTCTTTATTTTTTTCCATGTTACCTCATT
>NW_012134191.1:3624-4741 GCF_000956105.1 Propithecus coquereli
GTTTTAGTTCATAGCAAAATTAAGCAGAAAGTACCAAGATTTCTCATACATCCCTGGCTCCTACTCAAGCACAGCCTCCCTCACTATCAAAATTTCACACCAGTAGACATATGTGATAATCAGCAAACCTACATTGATAAATCATTATCACTCAAAGTCTATAGTTACATTAGGATTCACTCTTGGTGTTATACATTCTACGGGTTTTGAGAAATGCATAATGACTTGTCTCCACCATTATAGTATCACACACAGCAGTCTCACTGCCCTAATAATCCTCTGTGTTTTGCCAATTCATCTTCTGTCTTTTCATAGCTTGATCACTCATTTCTTTTTAGTGCTGAATAGTCTATTGTTTGCATGTACCACAGTTTATTTATCCATTCACCTACTTGAAGACATCTTGTTTGCTTTCAGATTTTGGCAATTCTGAATAAAACCACTATAAAAGTTTCTGTGAGAGTTTTGTGTGGACATATGATTTCAACTCATTTTGGTAAATACCAAAATGTGCAATTGTTGGAACAAATAGTAAATGGTTAGTTTTGTAAGAAACTTCTGAACTGTCTCCCAAAATGGCTGTACCATTTTGCACCCCTACCAGCAATGAACAAGAGTTTCTGTTGCTCCACATTCTTGCCAGCAATTAGTGTTGTTAGTGTTTTGGTTTTTGTTCATTCTAATAGGCGTGTAGTAGTATGTCACTGTTTTAATTTGCAATGCCCCAATAACATATGATATTGAGCACCTTTTCATATGCTTATTTACCATTTGTATATCTTCTTTGGTGAGATGTCTGTTCAAGTCTTTTGTCCATTTTTAAAATTAGGCTGTTCCTTTTCTTATTGTTGAGTTTTAAGAGTTCCTTGTATATTTTGGATAACAGTCCTTTATCAGATATTTCTTTTGCAAATGTCCTCTCTCAGTCTATGGCTTGTCTTCTCATTCTCTTGACAGTATCTTTCACAGTACAGCAGGTTTTAAATTTAAGGATGATTGGCTTATCAATTATTTACTGCACAGATTGCACCTTTGGTGTAGTAACTAAATAGTTATGTACCTAAACAATATCTAAACCCAAGGTCATCAAGGTTTACTTCTATGTTAACTTCTAGAA
>NW_012134191.1:5776-6391 GCF_000956105.1 Propithecus coquereli
TATTTCTATGTTGCTGAATTTTTATCATGAACGGGGTGTTGGATCTTGTCAAGTGCATTTTCTGCATCTATTGATATAATGATGTGATTTTTCTTCTTTAATCTGTTGATGTGATGGACTTCCTTAATTGATTTTCAAATTTGAACCAACCCTGCATACCTAGAGTAAATCTCAGGTTGTGGGGTATAATTCTTCTTATAGATTGTTGAATTTGATATGCTAATGTTGTGTTGAGGATTTTTGCATCTATGTCCATGAGAGATATTGATCTTCAGTTTTTCTTTCTTGTAATGTTTTTGTCTGATTTTGATATTAGAGTGAAGCAGGCCTCATGGAATGAGTTAGAAAGTACTCCATTTGCTTCTATCTTCTGGAAGAGATTATAGAAAATTGGTATACATTTTTCCTTAAATATTTGGTAGATCTTCTAGTGAATCCATTGGGACCTAGTACTTTCTGTTTTGAAAGGTTATTAATTATTGATTCAATTTTTTAGTGGATATAGGCCTATGCAGATTGTCCATTCCTTCTTGTGTGAGTTTTGTCAGATTGTATCTTTCAAGAAATTGGTCCATTTTGTCTAGGTTATCAAATTTGTGGGCACAGAGTTATTCA
>NW_012134192.1:0-316 GCF_000956105.1 Propithecus coquereli
TAGCATTCTTAGGGTCGCAACATAACTGAGTGGAAAGTATACAGAGTTCCTATACTCCCTTGCCCCATATATCTGCAGCCTCCCCAACTATCAATGTCCTACACAGGAGTGCTAGGTTTGCTACAATCAACGTACCTACGTTGACTCATTAACACCCAAAGTCTATAGTTTACATTAGGTTTCATTCTTGGTGTTGTACATTCTATGGGTTTTTACAAATATATAACAACATGAATCCACTATCATAGTATCCTACAGAGCAGTTTCACTGTCCTAAAATTCCTTGATGTTCCACCTATTTGTCTCTTTCTCTTCC
>NW_012134192.1:4871-5245 GCF_000956105.1 Propithecus coquereli
TCACATACTCCTTTCCCATCAATGGGATGGGAATGTATACTCCACCTACATTGAGGGGAGGAGGAGGAGGAGAAAGAACATTTGTTAAAAAGTAAGCCAAACTCTTACACTCAGTTACATAATAGCAACTTTACTGACATTATTACAAGTATTTTTAAATACTTTTTTTTCTATTGGATGAACTATTTCTCAAAGTAACATGACTTTTTATGTCATATCAGTGCAAAATTTAACATTACTGAAAAGTTAAATTCAGCTACTCAAATTTCTATCCATAGACAAATGGCATTTTGTCAGCAATCAGGCCCCACCCTAGACGCACTGAATCATAAACTTTATTTTAATGAGATCTTGAAGTGATTCATGTGTGCATT
>NW_012134192.1:8190-9511 GCF_000956105.1 Propithecus coquereli
ACTCTGTGAAATACCATTTGGAAAGTTTTATTTAAAGCATTTGTTATTATTACTTCATAAAATAAGAAAACATACAGGAAATCAATATATCATAAATTCCTAGTGATAATTAGCAAATAATGTATTCACTTTTACTTTTGAAATAGTTATGATTCATAGGAAATTACAAAGATAGTGCAGAGAAATCCTGTGTATTCTTCATCTGGTTTCCCTCAGTGGTTATATCACTACAGTACAATATCAAAGCCAGGAAACTGACCTTGGCTCAATGCATGTGTATGGCATTTTATTACATGTGTAAATTTGTGTAATCATCACCACAATCAAGATATTCCATCTTTCCAAATATCTCCCAGAAGCTAATCCTTTATAAATATACTTTCTCCCATCATTCCTAGCCTTGGGAAACCACTACTTTGTTTTCTATCTCTAAATTTTCTCATTTCGAGAAAGTGATATAAATGAAATTATACAGGATGTGACCATTGAGACTGTCTTTTTTTTCCTCTCAGCATAATCCCCTCAAGATCCATCCAAGTCGTTTTATGTATAAATCATTTGTCCATTTTTATTACTAATTCATGTTCCAGGGTATGGGTACAACATACCATGGTACTATTTTCCAGAGCAGGATAGGATAGGAATGCAGTCAGGGAGATCCTAGGAATTGCTGCAAGTTGATTGTAGGTTTCTAGGTTGTTGGATTGCTGCTGTTATTATTTTATATTACTTTGATTAAAGAGGCATAGGACCAGGTGGTGGGGTGAGAAAGAATTTCATCTCATTATCAAAGGCACATTAGTTACAACTTACTATGCATTGGAAATTGGACTATGAATAATGTTTGACCTAGAGATACACTTCTGAGAGAGGACTTCCGCAAACCATCAAATAATCCTGAATAAGCCAAAGGAAATCCACTTACTCTTTCTATGGGCAAAACCCAATTTTGGAATATTATCTATATGGAGACCAATAAAACAACAAAAATTGTCAACACCAGAAAGATCTAATTCTCATGAAAGCTGTTGATTATAGTTAGCCACACAAATAAAATGTATTTCATCCACAAACAATATATTACAAGAAATGATTGATTGTAACATGGGTAGAGGCTATGAGAGAAGAGAAAGTATTAAGATGGAGTTGGATAAGACAAGAATTATAAGAAAAACAGTTATCATCCTAAACAAAATTTTAAATAGAAATGATATTATGGAAGAATGAATCACTGTCTAAAAGTATAAATTTGAAAATTTTGGGGGGGACAAAGAGGAAAAGTTCAATGAGATGGAAAAACTGAGAGGAAATAATAGATATG
>NW_012134192.1:10916-11252 GCF_000956105.1 Propithecus coquereli
ACAAAGTTAAAAATGTGTAAGTTACTTAAAAATTAAAATTAAGATCTTAGTAAATCATAACATAAAAGAAATAATGCTGGTGAGTGTCAAATAGTGAAGACATTGACGTAAACAGATTAAAAAGATGGACAAGAATTTATGATGCAAGAAAGACAGCCAATCGATTCAACATTAATTTCTAAATCAAAATAATAAGATAATCAGATAAACATAAATAAATCTATACATTAAAATATGATCAATAGAATTTTAATACATATTTCTGGAACTTTGAAGCTTAAAAATGAAAATATTTCTTTCAACCATATTAGGTGCATTTACAAATTTGTCACAATT
>NW_012134192.1:12907-13617 GCF_000956105.1 Propithecus coquereli
TTCCTCACATTGACAAAGGAGAGCTGCAAAGAACATGTAGCTAATATCATATTAAAGGTAGAATATTGAATATTTCACTCTAAGGCTTAGAACAGGGTAAGGCAGTCTTTAGCAGCCCTTTTATGCAACAATTGTCCTGGAAATCTTAGTTTGTACAATGAGGAAAGAAAAGGAAAGCATTTAGAGTTGAAAAAAAAAAGTAAAAAAAAAGCATATAAATTAACCTGTTGTCTACATAGAAAATTCTAAGCAATTTATAAGGCAACTACTGGAATTCCTAAGTCCTTTATAAGGTTGCAAGAGACAAGGGAAACGTGCAAAAATGAATTGTGTTTCAGTAGCTAGCATCAAAGAGTTGGAAATTGAGATAGGAAAATATTAATAATTTTATTTATGACAGTGTCAATAAACATAAAGTACTTGGGAATATATTTAATAAAAGATGCATAAGACTTCTACATAGCAAACTGCAAAATATTGTTGAGAGAAATTAGGAAAGATCTAAATAAATGGAGAGATTCAGCTCGTTCATAGATTGGAAGACTCAATTTGATTAAGATGCAATTTCTTTCCATTCTTATCTATAGATTCAATATGATCATATCTGAAACCACCGAAATCCCCTTTTTAGGAAATGACAGGTCTATGCTAAATATACAGAGATGGGATGGAAAGGAGCATGAGAGAACTTTCTTGGGTGATGTAAATGT
>NW_012134192.1:13667-14280 GCF_000956105.1 Propithecus coquereli
GATCAGGATGATCAGAAAAAAAAATGAAAATAACTACAGTTCAATATCTCCTAATTTAACTGATAAAAAACAGAAGTAAAGAGAAATTCTCAAAGGATACCAGAAAAAAACACAACTTACAGATAATGGAACAATGATATATTAGATAGCTTACTTCTATCAAAAAAAAAAATGAAGGCACAAAAATATTGCAAGAATATTTTCAAAATACAAAAATCTATGTGTATGTGGAGAAAGGGACCTGTCAACACAAAGTTCTATATTCAGTAAAAATATCCTACAAAAATTGAGGCAAAACAAAAAAGTCAGCTTTAGATAAATGAAAAAGTAGTGATTCCACTCTCCAGCAGTATGTGTGATAAAAAATTCTAAAGGATGTTTTTTAAGCTTAGAGGAAAGGACAGCAAATTGAAACTTGATTTTCAGCTAGGAATGAAAAGAACCAGAAATGATCATTATGTGGGTAAATATAAAAGACCACATTTATCTCTTTCATTCTATTTACTTCTTTAAAGACACATGACTTTTTAAAAGAAAACATACACTGTATTGCCGGTTTTATATCATAAGTAGATATATATATGAGTGTGTGTGTGTGTGTGTGTGTGTGTGT
>NW_012134192.1:17503-18363 GCF_000956105.1 Propithecus coquereli
GAAATCCCCTTTTTAGGAAATGACAGGTCTATGCTAAATATACAGAGATGGGATGGAAAGGAGCATGAGAGAACTTTCTTGGGTGATGTAAATGTTCTATATTTGGGGTAGATATATATACATTTGTCAAAACATCAAATTGTGCATTCAAGATTCGCGAATTTTATGCACCTGTATTTAAATTTTACCTTAAAAAAAACTATGAACAACTATTGAATTCTAATTAGTTGCCGTACTTTTAATAGTGATGTAGATTGGCAATTCTGACACTAGAATGCTTTGTGTGTATTCCAGATTTGAGCAAATAAATACAAAGATTGATTAAATTTGGCACTAGGCTTTCACTGTTGTAGAATAAAATGACAAATATGAAAATGTGGTTTTGGACTGAAATTGATGGTATCAATACAAACTCATGGTAAATAGGTAGATAGAGAAATACATGTAGACACATGTGTATGCATACATGTGCATATATGTATCCTAGCTCTGTTCACTGAGATAGCCTAGAAACAATGACATATTACTAACAAGGATGTTGGCTTTTAAAATATCACTTTTAACACAAAATGAATCAGAGTTCTTTAGAACAAAGGCCAATATCAAGTGTGAGGAAGGGAAAAGTTCAAGATGAGTCTGGTACATTTTGTTGTGCAAAATTGTTGTGATATTCTCTTTATGGAGTGGTTTGTAACTGAACACACAGTATCTCTGAGGTATGCCTAGATTTAGATCCACACTTGCATATCACTAGAGAAAATGGGGAAAATGGAAACATTTGTGAATTTGGTTAAATGGTAGATGGAAGATACTTTTATTATTTTTGCAACTTTTCTGTAAGTTTGAAATTATTTCAAAAT
>NW_012134192.1:18937-20648 GCF_000956105.1 Propithecus coquereli
ACTTTAAGATGAGAATCTTATAACATTTTAAGAATGTTTTAATGTAATAATAATCTGTTAATGTAACCAAATAAATCACTGAAAAAATCATAACAAATTTATAGGCACTGAAAATATTCACTTACATTAAGCAGCCATTTCTTATAAGATGCATAGATTGATATTACTTTAACATGTTAAAGATGGCCTATCGAATGAAGGGAGAAGTGGACCTATTTCCATTAAAATCAAGAATGTATAAAAAACTTCTATTGATATTACTATTTAATACTGATTTTTTTGGTTTTGATTAATATATAAGACATAAAATGAATTAAAGAAAAGCCGTTGTAATTATTTTTGAATGATATAGCTCAAAAGCCCAAGAGATTTACCTTTAAAAAAAGTAAACATTTCAGTATTAGGTTGTTTAGTGTTCACTGAAAATTTATGTCTACCTAGGTTGTATAGTGTTCTCTCAAAACTGCTTTTCACCTGGAACCTCAGAATGTGACTTTATTTGGAAATAGGGTCTTGGCAGATGTAATCTAGTTAAAATAAAATCCTACTGAATTAAGGTGGGTCCTAAACCAATGACTGATGTCCCTATAAGGGGGGAATTTGGACACAAACACAAAGGGAAGATCATGTGAACACAAACATGGAGAATGCCATGTGATTAATGTGATATGTCTACATACCACATAGATATGGAGACATACATGTAGACATCATATCGTAGACACCAGAAGCTACAAGGAAGCAAGGAAGGCTTCTCCTCTGAAGACATCAGAGAGCATGATGCTGCCAACATCTTGATCTCAGAACATCTAGCCTGCAACAACAAAGAATAAATTTCTATCAACAGAAAGTTATCTGAGTGGCCACTCAGTTCATGGTACTTTGTTAGGCAGCCCTAGGAAACTAACTGTCAAAATCACCCAGCTAAGAAAGTAAGAAAATGTCCCACTGAGAACCAGAAACCAACTTCTCTAATTATGCTTCATCTAATTGTCTATTATGCTTACCTCTAATTATCATTGATCATTGCAACCTCCAACTCCCGGGCTCAAACGATCCTCCCACCTCAGCCTCCCAAGTACCTGAGACTACACATACGTGCCACCACACCCAGCTAATTTTTCTTATTTTTTGTAGACATGGAGTCTCATTATGTTGCTCAGGCTGATCTAAGTGATCCCCCCTACCTCGGCCTCCTAAAGTCCTGGGATTTCAGGTGTGAGCCACTGCACCTGGACTAATGATGCCTTTGTAAATGAAACATATTTTATCCTTATAAAGATATTGATCAATGGGCAAATTATAACATTTAGAAAGGTAGAAGCTATTAATAGTTTGACGATACAGCTGTAGACAAAGGTGATTATTTTCTTTCTGATGGCACACAAGTCTGGCAGTGGCATTAACTGTGCCATGAAATGCCAGGAGTTGGCATCAGCTCACAGGACTATTTACTGCTTTTCTCACCTGGCACCTGTGGGAAATAATGGAAAATGAAATTATAAGTTCACTATTACCATAGTGCTGTGAAATTCAAACAACATAGGCTTGCTTGTTGCATTTTCCCCACTGATGTATTAGAATTAAACTTTCCAAGGAAGGATGTCTTCAAAACTATAGTACAGATCAAAATAAAAATTTGATTTACATTGTAGAGATTCACATAGCAGTGTTTGTATATATCTGAAAAACTAATCAAATCTGTTTTTTA
>NW_012134192.1:24623-27035 GCF_000956105.1 Propithecus coquereli
AATGTTCAAAAGATTTCTTTTTCATATTGCAGTAACTAAGGATTTTATCCATCTCTATTTTCCCCTGGTCCCAGAACGATAGTTCCCACTGTTTTAAACATCTGTCTGAGAATAATGAAGTATGCCTAGAAGAAATTTCAAAAAATAATGATGAATGGTTCATTTTATGAATATTTATCATACAAAGTAAATGCAAAGAAGGAAAGGTCATGCTGGGAATGAGTGGGTTTCTCATTTTAAAAACATGTTTATTGGGTAAGAAGAGTGACCTCCCCAAATTTTTAGGAGAATCACCTCTGCCCCTCCACTTTGTGGAATACCTTTAAGCAGAGAAAACTGAATTTTTCTTTTCCCTTTTGGGGGAGGTTGGTGTATTGAAGGGATACAGAGATTGATGTATGAGGAAAGAAATCAGGCTTCTGAGTAACTCTGAAATTTCTAGCAAAAATACCTCTTCAGAAGAATTAGTACTTAGCAGAGTTTTAATTCATTCTCGTTGCCCTGTGATTGGGCTATGTTGGTATCAGGTGCTCACCCTGGCAATGGAGGTGTCTGTGTGTCTGTTTGTATGTTAACCTGATGGCATCATTCAGCAAATGACCTTAGGAAGATAGGGAAGTATTTACTGAGACATAGGACATATGCCTCATGTTCGTTGCATAGTAAAGATGACTCATGCAAAAGCAGAACGTTAGGCAGACATTGTCTGTGGCCGTGAGGGATCCACGCAGAAGCGTACCACACAGCTGGGCCTGTATCCTCGGGATCTGTCGATGCTACCCAAGAGGTTGCCCAGGCCCTGTGTCTTTCTCACTCAAAGGAGTCATGCCACCCAGGGTTCACCAGTCCAAGG
This sequence comes from Propithecus coquereli, assembly GCF_000956105.1. Classification (NCBI taxonomy): domain Eukaryota; kingdom Metazoa; phylum Chordata; class Mammalia; order Primates; family Indriidae; genus Propithecus; species Propithecus coquereli. Next base: position 25,477 of record NW_012134192.1, read on the forward strand.
ACAACTCACAATGGTCATAGAATTCATGATGGAAAAGTTAATCAGTAGAAGAAGTATTTTCGGATTGCAGAATAATACTTGAAGATTTCATCAGCGAGGAAATGCGGTAGAGTCACTGCATAGCTCACCTATTCTCAGCTGATACTTTTTGAAGTAATGCACTGCATATGTTGTTTAATCGTATTCTTTACCCTTTAAACACTTTAATTTTTCTTTTTCCAGAGTATAATATGCATGGCTGCTAGTATTTCAAAAATGTATTTTTCCTGTGTGAAGGTCACCATCAAAGCCGTTTTCCCTCATTTACACAAATGCCGAAACAAAAGCTTTAAAGGTTCTGATTTCGTATTTTCCCTAACCCATACTGTTCTTCCTTCTAGGATTTTCCCTGACTTTCTCCCTCTGTGTAACAATCACTAAATATCTAGTAAATTCCATATGTGCTACATTGAAATGTTAATCCTTGAAAATACTTTTATTAATTTTTACTCAGGGAAAAGCTCCCCTACTGCTTTTCTAAGACCTGTTTCTAGCATTTTAAGTAAAATGTGAATAACTCCTGTTCTGGTGGGGTTTTGCTATATATTAATACAAGTGGAGCCCTGAGGATCTTGTAGAAATAAAAATGTGTTTGGAGTACAAGAATGACAGTGGAATAAGCAAGAGAGTATTCTATTTTGAAGAAAATGATTTAAGTTTCATGAGATTGAAAATGATTTTCTTGAGTCCCTGCCATTTCTTAATCATGAAAAGTCTTTTTATATAATGCATTGCTATTTAAGGATATTTTATCCCTTCGACAATGGGCTTTAAGAGTTTATTGAGGAATCCTGCTTTTTAGAAGTCACAGAAAGAAAATAAACTCAGCTCATTTTTTTCCACTAAATTTCTATTTGATCCTTACTGTATGGTCTTCCATGCATCACAACATATGATTCCAGGCTGGCCTAACTTCACTCAGTGTTAAAGTGTTCACAGAGCAATCTAATTTTCCTTTGGAAATCGGTTAATAAGGGGGACGGTGATGCGATATAATAGAAAATAGAATGAAATTAATTGTACTGATCATATCATGTCATATTTCTATTTTTGGTTGCAGATTATTTTTCATTATCATATGTATGGACACGGCATCGGGGCACTCATCTTGATGCAGGTATTGGTCACGAACCAAACAAAGGTCCTGCTTAACCTCACCGTAGAACAAGGCAATTTCTGGCAGAGAAAAGAACTGTCGCTCTTTAGTGACGAAGATTTCCAGCTCAAATTTGAAGGTAGAGTTGGGCAAGGCTACCGTGGTGACATTGCACTTGATGACATTGTTCTTACAAAGAGTTGTATGTCATCCCATCACTCTGTGAAAGAAGAGCTGGCAGTACCTCTTCCAACAGGTACATTTTAATTTGTGTTCGTTTGGTGTTTTTGCAAGGTGAAAGGTGGGAAGGGAAGAAGGAAGGAAATGAAATGACATAAACACTGATTATTCATTGCTTTCATAAAGAAAAAATATTTTGCAACTTAAATTATCCTTCAAGCCTTTACTCATAAAAAGTCTTCCA
>NW_012134192.1:27085-29710 GCF_000956105.1 Propithecus coquereli
TTCGAATGAATTTTCTTTAAGTAGAAATATTTATCTGAACGCATATCAACATATTACAGCAGCTTCTCAATTATTTTTAGTTTTTGGACACTATCTCACACATAATTATGATTTTAGAGATATTCCTTTCAATTTTAATATTCAAATAGAACTTAAAGAATATTGTTATTAAATAATTCTAAACAATACATTTTGTTACTTTTGATCAAATTGATCACTTACTGGTTTTATGCAGGATCATACATATTTACTTAAAAATAAAAAGTATCAAAAATGTCCTAAGCATATAATTTTATAAGACATGACCCCTTGATACTACAATGCTCGGTTTTATCACATTTTCCCTACCATTTGAGCTTAATAACTTACCTGCGGCATCATAAAAAAGACGTCTGTGTAATTCCTACTATGCTAGAAGTGGGAGAAAAAAACAACTTAAGCAATGTTAATATTTCAAAGAACACCTGAGAGATAGTTTGGTATGTAATGGAACTTAATATATTTAATTTCTGCAACTTATTACAATAAATTGATTCAAAACATTATACTTTTTACCTTTTATGTATTACAATTTTCTCATTTCTAAAATAAAGAACTGCTCTAAAAAACAATTATGATGATTAATGATAAGTGTTCCTTAAGGCCACATTTCCCAAGCTAAACTATATTGCAGTATAATAAACTTCTTAAATTTGCTACCAAGACCTGAGAAGCAAAGATGATAAGAGAGAATGAATAAATTACACTGACTTAATAGGTGTTTGGAGGAGAAAATGTGCGTGATGCTAAAATATTTTCTTACCGATTTCGAGACTGGGACCAAATTTGTGAAGAAATGAACTTACATGAGGCATGGACATAGTTTGTGTATAACAAATTCAAATATTCTATTTGAATGTTGCTGTCAGATTAGTTATTGTAAAGTCTTGAATATTATAGGATATAGAAAAATCAATGTAATTTTGAATTGCATACTTTAAAGTCAGCAAATTTCATTTTTCTCTAACATAAATTTGAAAATATTTTCCAGGTACCTCCTCCAGTGGGCGCTGTGATTTTGAATTTGATCTTTGTTCCTGGGAGCAGGAGCAGGATGAGAACCTCCACTGGCATCTGAAAGGTAGCAGCATCCTGGATGCAGACATGGAACCACCTGCAGATCACACCTTGGGAAATTCCTCTGGTCATTACATCTTTATAAAGAGCTTGTTACTTCAGCAGCCCATGAGAACAGCCAGAATTTCAAGCCCAGTTATCAGTAAGAGAAGCAAAAATTGCAAGGTATGGAAGGAAAAAAAACACAAAAAACAAATATTGTGAGCAATTGTTGATAAAGTCAAATACAGAAAATAGAATGGCCTGTGCCAGAGCAAAGATGAGTTTCAATTTATTCAGCTCAGGATATGTGAAGAAGGGGAAAAAGAAGAAGAAAAAATGAACGGGAAGGATTTTTAGAACTGTTTGAAGGATTTCTCCGATGAAACTCCATGGATATTGGAGTTTTGGAAACCGTTGGAAAATCCCATGGTTATTATTCATAACCATGGATAATACAAAAAAAAATAAAATACCAGTTGCTTCCTCTCATGAAGTTTAGTACTTATTAAACTTAGGGGAATTTTACCAACAGAAAAATGAAACAAACAGCAGTCAGTTTATAATTAAATACCTCCATGAATTAATACCAGAGATAGTTAGAGCCATAATAACATAGTTGAAGAAATATTTGTGAAAACAAAAACCTGAACTTGTCCCTAGGCAGGAAGGAAAGATGGCTGTATCATTCATTAGCCTGAGAAAATTTCAAGAGAACATTTGCAGAGTATTAAAAGTATAAATAGGGTTGTACGGCTCTTTGGGCCAAACAGCTTCATATGATGACTATATATTTGCAGGGTTTTCCACTTACTTTTATGTACTGTTTGGTTGTTTATTTATATTCCATAAAAGATTTAAGTCAGCTAGGCTAGGAAATAAATTTAGTTTTACATATCATATAAATTAAGCATTCAGAGATGACTTCACAAGAACCTTCTTACAAGAGACTGATATAAATTAAAAGGTCCTTTATTTATATGTACAATGAGAAATGCAATCCCCATAAGATCTGACCCCATGTGTTCTGACTATGGTGTCACCCGGTCTTTGAACACTGAAAGGCAAATGAATTCCATCCAGAAAGTTGTTTGCTGATCAAGTCAGGCTGGGAGACAATCACGTGATTTAAACCTATATTGTCTTCAGATTGTACTAGTCTGGTGTGTCATGTCCACAACAGAGAAAGCCCTAACCCTGGACAGGAGCCTTCATCCTATCACTGTCAAAGTCTTAAGAGTTTTTGTTTCATCTTGAGTAGATTTCATTGTTCACATCTCAGTGAGATTTTCTTCAAAGAAGTGACATGATCAGATGAGAGTTTTAGAGAACTCAGCCAGAATTCTTGAATGGAAGGAACAAATCATACAAAATAATAGTAAGCTTTATTTAAGTTGGCAAAAAATTGAGTTTTAATCAAATACAGTTCTTATCTGTTTCTTCTGTCTTCCAAATTACTTGGTACTTTCTCAAAAATAAAATCCAAACACACAAGATTTTATATACGTTGATTCTATATCTATAAATTTA
>NW_012134192.1:37632-38575 GCF_000956105.1 Propithecus coquereli
TTGCATAGTATGAATTATATTGCATATTATCATCCTGAAATATTAGCTCACATTGGCATAGTATTATTTTCAAATTTCTCTTTAGTCATTAAGGTAACCAATGAACTTTGCATTTAAAATTCATTCTTTCATAAAGCTTTATCACAATATGATTATTAAACAAATTAACTATATAAAAGTAAGCACTGCTGTCTAGATGAGGTATCTTTTTTTATTGAATCACCCGAGATCGGTTGTGTAGTAATCTGATATTTATTCCTCAGCAGCCATTCTTTTCTTCTTGTAGTAATAAAACTCCCACTATTTAGATAGGCACCTAGCTTAAGAGAATAAAAATTACATTTCTTAGTCTCCCCTGTAGCAAGTGTGAAACGTGTGACTAAATCTTGGCCAAGGGAATGTAAACAGATATTGCATACAACCTATAGGTTGTGCAATTAAAGAGAAAAGGCATCCCCTCCATTTCCCTTCTCTCTTTACCACTGGCTGGCATGTGGATGTGATGGCAGGAGCTAAAGCTTTGTTTTAGTTCATGAGGTTGAAGAATTGCCTCTTCAATAAGGAACATGATAGGTGGAATCCAGTTCCCCAGACACCAAAGAGCTGTCACATTAGCTCATGATTGCTTAGCTCATTTTGTTAAGTGAAGAAAAAAAGTCTCTCACTTTAAGCCACTGCTACCTCGTGGTTTGACACAGCATGCAAGTCTGTATCTTAATAAAGGAACTCATTATTTTCAGTTGTTATGTTATTTGTAATTAGGATATTTAATTGAATGTTGGTTTGTCCCAAGTTATACTTAGAGGAGCTCTAAGTTTCCAGAATTCACCACAAAAGATGTTCTGTGATTTCTTTATTGGTAGTTGGTCTCCCGGAGAGACAATTCTGGAAGTCATTTCTGGAAGACCTCACTGGAGCTCATCCTTCCAACCATTTAGACAAT
>NW_012134192.1:38625-40147 GCF_000956105.1 Propithecus coquereli
GTTCTTTAATTCAATCTATGTAAAATGTTATCAACACCAAATTCAATATAAAATATTAATGAGATATTTTACATTCTTGTTTTCATACTGAATCTTTAAATACAGCTTCCTTTGTCAACTTAACAGCATATCTCAATTTGGATTAGCTACATTTAAATTGCTCAGTAGCCACTGATGGCTATCGGTTACCCTAGTGTACAGCACAGGAGATAAAGCGAATACTCTAGAGCGCTTTTGGGTCCGTCCCTGACAGTAGGGTTCCATTAGCTGTGGTGAAATTTGTGAATTCCCAAGAATTACAGTTATATACTTATTTAAATAGAAGCACAAAAATGCACCCCAAGTCAAATGTGAAAGCACAGGAACCGTATTCTAGTAGACTAGGTATTAATATCAGACTCTCCTCTTGTTGGCTATGTCTGTACAACTTATCTGCGACACAGTTTCCTCTATAAAGCAGAGAGAATTTCCACCCATTTCTTAGGTTCTAAGGCTTCTAAGAATTAAGAGGCAATTGCCCATATGATTTCCTTAGTTTAATGTCTGATGTGTGGTAGGTAGTCATTCTATAAAAATAATCTCAATTTACATTAGCCTACATTTTTGTTATCTTTTCCGGTACACTTTAGGTGAAATAAACGTTTGAGAGTCTCCATTATTTGCATTTTGTTAGGAACATGTTTGTCTTATTGGTTTTGGCAAAATTATTTTTCTTGCAGAGATCACAAGCATATAATTATTTTATATTACATTATAATGATTCAATCTTATCATTTATTGAAAGCCTCTCTAATTTATTTTTGACATCTTACAAATTGTGTGTGTGTGTGTGTGTATCTTCAAAATGTTTAATGATTCTTAATTTCTTATTACTGCAGCAACACTTAGCTTGAAACTTGCACAGATTGAACCAGGGTAAATGGCATTATGTTTCACAAACGGTGGCAACATCCATTAAACTTTTGGAAATGGCTCTAGTTCACGCAGACTTTTCATCTATATTCATGTGTGTAGGGTAACAACTCCATCAAGGATAGCTTAAAATAGAAAAGACAAGAGGAGGCAAAACATATATATTTAGGAAGATGCAATTGAGCTGACTCTGGAATCAGTGATTCTAATTAATCAAAATAGACTCAGGGCTTTATTAGCAAAAGTAATATAAAATTATTGAGTCCCTACAAGTCAAGAGTTTATTTTGGTGGCAATTTTGTTAATTGCTAAATGATGAAGGATAAAAATAATTGTTTAATGAATTTTAATAAGAAAAAGACAACCAACATTCCTCTTCTAAATGTTCATATGCAAATTCAGCCACTATGAAAATCTCTACTATTGACAGATATTATATTTAATAAACTCTATGTAATGAAAGCAGGAGTCAAGGCTTTCATGTGTGTGTGTGTGTGTGTGTGTGTGTGTGTGTGTGTGTGTGTGTGTTTAATCACCATGGCTACTTCCAAATAGAAGTTATCCAATAAATCTGTTTTGGAATGTAACAGGGTAATCACCTTTTCTTAAA
>NW_012134192.1:40197-41594 GCF_000956105.1 Propithecus coquereli
TTTTAACATGGTAGATGGAATGGAGAATATTGCCATTTCTGCCTTTATTTCCCCATTTATTTTAAAGGGAGTGTTTTAATTTGGTTATGGGAAGTTTCTGGATAAGTGGTTCTCAGTTGACAATCAGTTAAACAGATTCTTTGCCTGATGTTTTTCTAACACTGTATGGAATAGTATAGAGGAATACAAAGATTTCAAGATTGTAGTGAGAGATAAATATACATATGTGGGTTTAATACAAAAGTGTTTCAGGTACCTCAGGCGAATCTAATTTCCTGAGAAAAGCTTTGCCTTCCATTCTGTGTAGGATATTTGTGTGACAGCTATACTAGGTCTTATACAGGTTTGGTCCTTCGAATAGTAATTTTTTTATCATAATAAAAAATAATCTCATAGCATCCAAGTGGTGAGGAAGCAAAAGTTTTATGTTGAATCTGTTCAAAATTTAGTGAACAACTACTAAATGGGATATGAGAGGAATGAATCAATCTTATTGGGAATATTAAAATGTGTGAAATCTTAAGTCATTTAAAAAAAATGTCCAAAAGGAAAACTTAAGAGTACAAGTTCTGTATTACCAAATTAAGGGCATATATAAATAATACTAGAGCTCTTTATATATCCTTATGATATTTAGGTGTTGTATTAAAATTTTGGGGTATAGGAAATACTAAAAATCTCTGCTCTTAAGAACAATTCTGTGTGTCAAGGGGGAATAGGAAAAATACCCCTAATAACTTTAATATTTGGTAGGATATAATTAAGTACCAGGAGAAATATAAAAACTTTATGAAGTACTGAATACTAGATCATAGACCTTTTCTCTAACTATATTTTTGCACCTATTAACTGACTTCTCCTTATTCCCTTATCCCACTACCCTTCCCAGACTCTGGTAACAACCTTTCTACTCTCATCTTCCATGAGATCAATTTTTTTGGCTCCCACATATGAGTAAGAACACATGACATTTGTCTTCTTGTGCCTGGCTTATTTCACTTAACATAATATCCTCCAGTTCCATGTATGTGGCAAACAGGATGACTATAGTCGGGAATTTGGAGCCACACTTGGAGCTCATAGGAGGGAGAGATCCCTTCCGTTTGTAAGGTGTGGGCAGTGCAATCTCAGCACAACAGGGAGAGCGCTGTACGCAGGCAAAAGCATCTGCAAGAGAGCAGAGGTGGCGTCATGCAGAGCAGATATGTGTCCTGCAGACTGCGAGGTGGACCATGGGTGATAATCCATCCGAGGCAGGTGCTTCATGTTGCCAAGTATCTGAGCTACTACAAAGAAAACGAAGCCAAACTTGGGACCATTTTGAGTGTTTAATTTTTCCTCAAAATGAACCTACATTGATAGTATATTGAGTGGCTTAGAAAACAAATCAAAAACAA
>NW_012134192.1:45344-46323 GCF_000956105.1 Propithecus coquereli
GTTCATAAAGTAATAGGGGCTGAATGGATTAAGTCCTCCTTCAGATCACTCATTTCCCTGAAATATTTGGCAGTACTTTAAAGGACTCTGACCTACTGAAGAGAATACTGGCATAGATACTCAGAATACTGAGTTAGATCTGGCTGATTGGACATGGCTCAATAATTTGGTAAATCCTGCATGTTGTATTTATTGGAAAGTTGCATGTGTGCTGAGGTTTAAAGACATGAACTTGGATCTTGGCACTGCTTGCTAGCTGTGTGATGTTACCTAAACTGCTCAACTTTTCTAATTCTTATCTTTCTCTTCTGTAAAAATGAGACTATTGGAATCTGCTTCTGAGTGATTTGAAAAATAATTGAAGTACTACTATAAAGTCTGTCTGAACAATGCTTGGCATATAGTCAGTGTTCTATGTTACTTTCCTTTTTTTTTTTTTTCCCCCTACCTCTCCATTTCCCAGCTAGGAAGCTTATGAAATTAAACTCTACAGAAGTTTTAATTTCTTAAAAGCTTATGATATACTTTCTGTTTTTCCTTCCTCGTGTTTCATTCATTACTCAAAGCAAGGGTTCAGATATCTGTTGTTCTTGCTATTCCATTCAAAGAAATTGCTCTCACAAAAGCCCCAAAATGTCTAATTGCTACATGTGGTGCTTTAAATTTGTTATTCATAGTAAGAAATGGGGAGGAACGGAGAGTCACAATAAAGATCCAGAGATAGTATCCACGTGACAACCACCGATGAATGAAAGAGACAAAGAAGAGAGTAAGTGGCTTAACATTTTGAACCTGGAAAACTTTCTAAAGTAGTAGTGAGATTCACAGAAGCTTTGACTCAGTATGATGTGTGTGGAGAAGAGGAGAGAAGTTCATTTTTAATATACGGTCATATTCCACATAATATTTTCCAAATTAATGTTTTCTCAGTAAAGCATCTGTCGGTTTTTAATACCCAACTTCATTAGAATGCCTGTAT
>NW_012134192.1:46373-46887 GCF_000956105.1 Propithecus coquereli
TACCTCTCCATTTCCCAGCTAGGAAGCTTATGAAATTAAACTCTACAGAAGTTTTAATTTCTTAAAAGCTTATGATATACTTGCTGTTTTTCCTTCCTCGTGTTTCATTCATTACTCAAAGCAAGGGTTCAGGTATCTGTTGTTCTTGCTATTCCATTCAAAGAAATTGCTCTCACAAAAGCCCCAAAATGTCTAATTGCTACATGTGGTGCTTTAATTTGTTATTCATAGTAAGAAATGGGGAGGAACACGGAGAGTCACAATAAAGATCCAGAGATAGTATCCACGTGACAACCACCGATGAATGAAAGAGACAAAGAAGAGATTAAGTGGCTTAACATTTTGAACCTGGAAAACCTTCTAAAATAGTGAGATTCACAGAAGCTTTGACTGAGTATGATGTGTGTGGAGAAGAGGAAAGAAGTTCATTTTTAATATACGGTCATATTCCACATAATATTTTCCAAATTAATGTTTTCTCAGTAAAGCATCTGTCGGTTTTTAATACCCAACT
>NW_012134192.1:46937-48284 GCF_000956105.1 Propithecus coquereli
CAAAAATTTAAATTTTGAAGCCAATTATTTCCTTTTATAAACTCTCTGGTTATCAACTTCAGTGCGTCCAATTCATCCCTATGAAATCTGAATTTCTTATGCCATTCACTTTGTAGTATGGACATCACTACTTGGTCTTCCAAAGCTTTTCCTTTAATAGATACTTCTTTCCACGTAACTGCAGGTAAAATGTAAATTATTACTGTGTGCTGTGGACTACTAGTGACTTTTCTCCAATGGTAACAGATCTTCATTCCCTCTGAATCTAATCAGATTATATAAATAATACAAACACAGACAATGAAAAAGCAATTTAATAAGAGGTTATGTGAGCAAAGACTTGAAGGAGGTGTGGGAATTAGCTACACAGACCTGAAACAAAAGAGCATTCCCAGCACAGGAAGCATCCCAGGTGAAGGTACAAAGGCAGGGCATGCCTGACATGTATAAGGAAGAGGCCAGTGTAGTTGGAGAGAAATTAAAGCTGGAAGAAGTTAGTGGGATAGCAGATCAGAGAGGTAATAGGGAGTTTGGGTAGGTTACTATAAGGACTTTGGTTTTTACTCTCAGTGAAATGGAGAGCCACAGCAAGGTTTAAAGAAAAGTGACATGATCAGACCTGCATCCAGAAAGGCTCACTCTAGCTGTAGGGGAGAGAGTGGACTGCAGGATAGCCAAGTATAGGCAGCAAAGCTAATTAGAAGGGTGTTGAAGTAACTCAAACAAGAAATGATCATGGCTTAGATCAAGGTGGTAGCAATGAAGGTAGAAAGAGACAGTTAACGGTAAGACCGGGTGTGAGGTGAGAGGTAAAAAGAGAAATCAAGAAAGGTTTTTGGCCTGAGCAACTTGAAGGATGAATTTACCATCAGTGGAAATGAGGAAGAATATGGGAGGGGCACGTGCTCTGGGGGGAACTTCCCATATTCGCTGGACATGTGCAGTTTAAATGTCCATTAACTAGGCAAGTATAGATGTCAACTCAGCATTTGGATATAAGTGCGAGGTTTGGAGGGAGGCCTGAGAATCAGACGTTAATTTGGGAGTTGTGAGAATTAATGGCATCGGACTGTGAAATCATCAAAGGAATGAAAAGATGTTCATTCCTTGAAGAATGAACAATAAAGGACCAGAGAAGGTCTAAAGAAGCATAAAGCCCTAGGGCATTTAACATTAAGAAATCAAGAGATGAAGAGAAACCAGCAAAGGAAATGGAGACGGAAAGACCAGTGTGAAAGGAAGAGCATCATGTGTGCGGTATTCTGGATGCCAAAGGAAAATGAGTATCATCCAGGAGTTAAATGCAATGAGATCTGAAATTGGTCACTGGATTTTGTGATGTGAAGG
>NW_012134192.1:48334-49862 GCF_000956105.1 Propithecus coquereli
TCTAAAGATCCAATTTTCTTCCTAGCCAGTGTGCCAAATTTCACTTAAAAGACCTTCTTGGACTTGGTTTTAATCTCTATTATAATTCTGCAATCTGGTAAATTTCCTGTGTCTGGTTTCTGTCTACGTCAGCTTTGTGCTGACAAGCAAGAAGAGATTCCTTTAGGGCCATCATAGCAACACGCTGGATTTCTGACCAGGCCTTGAGCCAAAAATTTAAATTTTGAAGCCAATTATTTCCTTTTATAAACTCTCTGGTTATCAACTTCAGTGCGTCCAATTCATCCCTATGAAATCTGAATTTTTATGCCATTCACTTTGTAGTATGGACATCACTACTTGGTCTTCCAAGGCTTTTCCTTTAATAGATACTTCTTTCCAGGTAACTGCAGGTAAAATGTAAATTATTACTGTGTGCTGTGGACTACTAGTGACTTTTCTCCAATGGTAACAGATCCTCATTCCCTCTGAATCTAATCAGATTATATAAATAATACAAACACAGACAATGAAAAAGCAATTTAATAAGAGGTTATGTGAGCAAAGACTTGAAGGAGGTGTGGGAATTAGCTACACAGACCTGAAACAAAAGAACATTCCCAGCACAGGAAGCATCCCAGGTGAAGGTACAAAGGCAGGGCATGCCTGACATGTATAAAGAAGAGGCCAGTGTAGTTGGAGAGAAATTAAAGCTGGAAGAAGTTAGTGGGATAGCAGATCAGAGAGGTAATAGGGAGCTTGGGTAGGTTACTATAAGGACTTTGGTTTTTACTCTCAGTGAAATGGAGAGCCGCTGCCAGGTTTAAAGAAAAGTGACATGATCAGACCTACATCCAGAAAGGCTCACTCTAGCTGTAGGGGAGAGAGTGGACTGCAGGATAGCCAGGTACAGGCAGCAAAGCTAATTAGGAGGATGTTGAAGTAACTCAAACAAGAAATGATCATGGCTTAGATCAAGGTGGTAGCAACGAAGATAGAAAGAGACAGTTAACGGTAAGACCGGGTGTGAGGTGAGAGGTAAAAAGAGAAATCAAGAAAGGTTTTTGGCCTGAGGAACTCGAAGGATGAATTTACCATCAGTGAAAATGAGGAAGAATGTGGGAGGGGCACGTGCTCTGGGGGGAACTTCCCGCATTCGTTGGACATGTTCAGTTTAAATGTCCATTAACTAGGCAAGTACAGATGTCAACTCGGCATTTGGATATAAGTGCGAGGCTTGGAGGGAGGCCTGAGGATCGGACGTTAATTTGGGAGTTGTGAGAATTAATGTCATAGGACTGTGAAATCATCAAAGGAATGAAAAGACGTTCATTCCTTGAAGAATGAATAATAAAGGACCAGAGAAGGTCTAAAGAAGCATAAAGCCCTAGGGCATTTAACATTAAGAAATCAAGAGATGAGAAGAAACCAGCAAAGGAAATAGAGATGGAGAGACCAGTGTGAAAGGAAGAGCATCATGCATGCAGTATTCTGGATGCCAAAGGAAAATGAGTATCATCCAGGAGTTAAATGCAATGAGATCTGAAAT
>NW_012134192.1:53509-54354 GCF_000956105.1 Propithecus coquereli
ACACACACACACACACACACACACACACACACACACACAAATATACGTAGATATTATATATTCTGGGTATGAGTATACCCAGAAGGGGCAAATATCAGTGTATATGTACTGTAAATATTTTTTTCTTCAGTGAATGTCCTGTTTATTTTCTTAGTGGTGTCTGATGATTAGAAATGTTTGATTTTGGCAAAGTCAAATTTATAATATTTTTTTCTATAATGGTTACAACTTCTCTGGAGAATTTTCCCCATTCAAGGTCAGAAAGATACTCTATTATATTTTCTCATAAGTTTTAGAGTTTAGGTGTATGGTTCATCATGAGTTAATATTATGTATGGTACTCTAACATCATTTGTTGAAATGATTTTAATTTAATGAAAGTTAACTAATCATATAAGTATAGATGTATGACTGGTACTTTGTTCTCTTTCATTGATCTATTTGTTTAATCTTACTACCTATTCTGTGGCCTATACTTTTTATATAAATGTTAGACCCTACTGGGATATCGATTATGATAGGTGTAAATTTGTCAATCTGGGGAGGATTCATATGACTTTTCCTGTCCATGAACATGACATGTCTCTCCATTTTTTCATGTATTCTTGAATTTCTCTCAGTACTACTTTGTAGTTTGATGACTTTCATATGTGCTATTCTTCACTTTGAATTGTCCTTAGATCCATAAGCTGGATGTTATTTACAATGTTTTCCTAAAAATTATAAAGATCAATTAAACAAGAAGCTTTGATAGTTTTCACACTGTTTCGTGGGTATGGCCCTGACTTCAGAGTGAAAATATAGGCCAGCTAAGAAACTGAAAATTTGGAATTTTCTTTTGGTTA
>NW_012134192.1:56199-57673 GCF_000956105.1 Propithecus coquereli
TTTTAAGATGCACTGGTTATTTTGATACATAAGATGTCAGAAGTATCACTTCCTTGTTGTAAGGAGAAACAGAAACCAATTCCTTGAAAGCTACAAACTACCAAAACTCAACCAAGATAAAATAAAAAAACAGAATAGTCAATCCTGTAACTTGGAGAACTTGAATTTGTCATTTAAAAGCTCCCCGAGGTGAAATCTGCAGGCCCTGATAGTTTCACTGGAGAATTCTACCAAGCATTTAAAGAAGATCTCTCCTCCTTTCCTCTGCCCTCATCTTCAAATTATAACTGTTCCATACTTCATTGCCTCACATTCGTACCTTGATTTAATCTGGGCTAATGAATCTGCAGTTAATACAATGGTTTTCACCTGTATTAATTACACTGAGCTCCTGCTTCTCTAAGGAACCCCTTAAGAACTAACTACATGTGGAAGGCAAAAGAATGTTAAAAGTGGGAGGTCTTCAGAAATCACAGATTGCTTTCCCTACAGCAGCTTGTTGGATATTCTTTGATATTGGGCATTGGTTGAACAAACAATTGGGGATAAAACCATTTGAAAGTCAAGGGGTTGATGTTATTCTAAGTCACATTAATTTAAAAGGAAGAAATTCCATTTCTTATTGTGAAAAGACAGTTTGCATTAAATTGATTTATCAGGAAAAAGTAAGGAGGAATGGCTGAGGGGCTCTTTTCAAATTTTATTAAGTATAAGGACATTACCATCGTAAGATAAATAAAACACTATGTCCTACAATTCTTAGAATAGGATCCTCCATTAATTCAAAATAGTCAATGGGAAGTATAACATATTATCAAATATGTTGAAGCTAACACGGTGGCTCATGCCTGTAATCCCAGCACTTTGAGAGGCCAAGGTGAAAGGATCACTTGAGGCCAGGAGTTTGAGGTTGCATTGAGCTGTGGTTGTGCCACTGCACTCTAGCCTGGGTGACAGAGCAAGATCCTGTCTCTAAAAACTTGTGTGTGTGTGTGAGAGAGAGAGACAGAGTGTGTGTGTGTGTGTGTGTCATGTTGAGGCATAAACAAAAATGGGCATAATTTTTGGCTCAAAACTATTGTTCAAGCACTTAAAATCTATTTCTAGATAACTTGGTTCATTAACTTTTACAAAATGGAGAGAAATATTGAGATCATTTCAAAAATGAAAAGGCGGTTTGCTATTTTATTGTGCTTAAGAAATAAGGAAAGAAAAGCAAAAAGATACATTGGTGATTTGTATACATTAAGGAGAAATTAACAAGTATATGTTTCATGAACTAAAATTTTCTTACTAAAATACATTTCATGCCCTTATGCAACTGGCAATACACATAGTGATTAAGAATATAGATTTTGAACAAAATTACCTGGAATTAGATCTTAGGTCTGCTTCCTACCCAATTGTATGACATTAATCAAGGTGCTTCATTGTCTGTTCATCAGTTTTATCATCGTGAAATGGGGTTAATAAG
>NW_012134192.1:68253-69781 GCF_000956105.1 Propithecus coquereli
AAAAAAAAGAAGAAAGAAATGATTGCAACTCCACTTTTTATTCAGTGGGAATTTTTCTTTATATAATCTCTTTCATTTTTATATCAAAGACTAATGTATCATAAATCAGGATTAATAAAAGATGTCAGATATATATTAGGAATAATAGCCATTTTATCTTAATAAAATATTCCTAAAATACAATATATATCACACCATTACTGTGTTATTTTCATACTATTACATTAAAGATTGAGAATGTATAAATATCATTTATATATTTCTGAAGAGCAGACTGCACCTAGTTAGAAAGAGAGAATGCTGAGCATATTCTTGCAATAAATTTCATTTCACAGTAGTGAATTAAGCCACAAGATCTGCTGCAGGCCCATTAGTCAAATGTCTTATCTCTAAATAGCTCTCCTTACAGATATATAGTGTATTTCCTTCTCCATTATTTTCATTATAACCTCATTTAGAAATGGGTTATTGTTAATGTTATGGAACAAAAAACAATACGGGAGTTCAGGAAAAGATGGTATTTACAATTGAATGAAATTTTAACTGAATGTTCTGGTATCTATTAAAACATTATTATTCACAAATACTATAAAACTTGTATGTGTATATATTCAGGTGTGTGTGCTTGAGAAATAGCTTCTAGACAATTGAATTCCAAAAATACTGCACTAGTCTCTGCCCTTAATGTCAAGAACATGTACGTTCTCTTAAATGCTGCCTGACTTTAACAATTAATGATCATTTCAATAATTTAAGAGTATCAGCCTTCATTGTGTTAAGAAAAAATTCAAATAACTCTGGATAGACCTCACACTGTGTTGTTTGATTCATTTTACTGAATATGTGTAAAAATAAGTGAAAGTTTGACATTCAAAATAGCCCTGATTTACTTGTCCTATAGTGTCATGTGCATGATGACATCTGATATTATTTGACAGATTGAAGCACTTGTGTGTGTGTGGGTGTGTGCATAGGTGTGTATGTATGTGTCTGTCTTTGAGAGGGAGAAGGGGAGAGGCATAGTACAAGGAGCATAGGCATAAAAGTCAGAATAACTGAATGGTTTTATATCTGACTTATCTACTGTTACATGATCACAAACTAGATGATATATTTTCTTAGTTGTGTCTCTTAATTTTAGTAACTCTGTAACTTTTGTAATAGAAATTTTACTTGTCATGTGTGAGTTTGTATAACATAGGACTGTAGATGTAAAAACTAGGCATTAATATCCGATGTTTAGTTCAGATACAGGTTCTGATCCTGGCTTTCTTCTCTTTATGTACTTTACTCTTTCTATTAATTTTCCTGGTCTGCTCTGGGAGTCATTATAAATACAGGGAACCCTCAACCTCAACTGACCAGAAGACTCAGGCAGTAGGAGCATATAGTACACTTGAATGTCTAACAACATAGCCACTTGTATGAAAAATTTCCTTCAGGTACAGGATTTTCATCCTGTATGGCTCATGCTACTCAATGTTTCTGCAAAGGTTAAAAGAATATATATTATTCTCCAATAATTAGA
>NW_012134192.1:69831-71856 GCF_000956105.1 Propithecus coquereli
ATATGTGCACGTAAGTGTTGATTGATTAGTTCCAATTTAATGGTGAGTACATGTCGTGTTTTTTTTCCATTCTTGTGATACTTCATTTAGAAAAATTGTCTCCAGTTCTATCCAGGTATTACAGTTCTATACGAGAGGTATTAGTTGACCATTTTTTATGGCTGAGTAGTACTCCATGATATACATATACCACATTTTATTAATCCACTAACGTATCGATGGGCACTTGGGTTGTTTCACATCTTTGTAATTGTGAATTGTGCTGCTATAAACATTTGAGTGCAAATGTCTTTTTTATAGAATGTCTTTTTTTCCTTTGTATAAATACCCAGGGGTGGGATTTCTGGATCAAATGGTAGTTGTACTTTTAGTTCTTTGAGGTATCTCCATGTTCCTTTCCATACAGGTTGTGCTAGTTTACAGCCCCACCAGCAGTGCATGAGTGTTCCTGTCTCTCTGCAACCATGCCAGCATTTGTTGTTTTGGGACATTTTGATAAAAGTCATTCTCACTGGAGTTAAGCAATATCTCATTGTGGTTTTGATTTACATTTTGCTGATGATTAGAGATGTTGAGCATTTTTCATATGGTTGTAGGTCTATATTCTTTTGAAAAGTTTCTTTTCATGTCTTTTGCCCACTTTTTCATGGGGTTATTTGATTTTTTTCTTGCTGATTTGCTTGAGTTCTTTATAAATTCTAGTTATCAGCCCTTTATTGGATGTACAGCATGCAAATATTTTCTCTCATTCTATAGGCTGTCTATTCATTCTATTACTTGTTTCCTTGGCTGTACAGGTCCCATTTATTTATTTTTGTTGTTGCTGTGATTGCTTTTGGGGTCTTCTTCATAAATTTTTTTCCTAGGCCAATATTTTTCCAACATTTTCTTCTAGAATCCTTATGGTTTCATGCCTTAGGTTTAAGTCTATTATCCATCACAAGTTCATTTTTGTGACTGGTGAGAGGTGCGGATCGTGTTTCAGTCTTCTACATGTGGCTATCCAATTTTCCCAGCACCATTTCTTTAATAGGGATTGTTTTCCCCAATGTATGTTTTTGTCTGCTTTGTCAAAGATCAGATGGCAATACGAGGATGGTTTTGTATCTGGGTTCTCTGTTCTGATCCATTGGTCTATGTCTCTGCTCTTGTGCCAATATCATGCTGTTTTGATTATTATAGCCTGGTAATCTAGTTTGAAGTCTGGTAAATTGCAGCCTCCCAATTTGTTCCTGTTGCTTAAGGTTGTTTTGGCTATACGGCGTCTTCTCTGGTTCTGTATGAAGCATAGGATTATTTTTTCTAGATCTTCAAAAAATGATGATGTTGGTATTTTAATAGGGATTGCATTGAATTTGTAGATCACTTTGGGTAGTACAGACATTTTAACAGTTGTAGATTCTGCCAATCCATGAGCATAGTGTGTTTTTCCATCTGTTTACATCCTCTGCTATTTCCTTCCTCAGTGTTTTGTAGTTCTCCCTGTAGAGGTCTTTCACCTCCTTAGTTAAATATATTACTAGGTATTTCATTTTCTTTGTTGCTATTATGAAGGGTATGGAGTCTTTGATTTTGTTCTCAGTTTGACTGTTGTTGGTGTATATGAATGCTACTGATGTGTGTAGATTGATTTTGTAACCTGAGACTTTGCTGAATTTATTTATCAATCTCAGTAGTCTCTTGGCAGAGTCTGTGGGGTTTTCTAGATATAAGATCATATTGTCAGCAAAGAGCAATAGTTAGACCACTTCTGCCCCTGTTTGGATGCCCTTAATTTTCTTCTCTTGTCTGATTGCTCTGGCTAGGACTTCTAGCACTGTGTTGAATAGAAGTGGTGATAAAGGGCAACCTTGTCTGGTTCCAGTTCTAAGTTGCAATGCTTTCAATTTTTCCCCATTCAATATGATGTTGGCTGTGGGTTTATCACATATGGCTTTTATCATTTTGAGGTAAGTCCCATCTATGCCTATTTTGTTAAGTGTTCTTGTCATAAAAGGATTTTGAATTTTGTCTAACGCTTTTTCT
>NW_012134192.1:73212-74295 GCF_000956105.1 Propithecus coquereli
ATGCACTAAGCTTTTATGTGACTGAAATCCAGGTTCCCTGATTTTCTCTTTGAAACTGCAACATGGTTCATTCATTCATGCATTTATTTAATTTTTCATTTATTCAAAAGCATTCTTGATACATATAATGCATTAGCAACTAAGTTAAGTATTAAAAATGATTAATTTAAATTATGTGTTTACTAGAACACTACTTCTCTTTCAGTTACAGTAAAGTATCACAGAAGAGGTAATATTTGAACTGAAACTTGAATAATGATCAGTAGAAAAGTAAGGAGGCCATACCACAATGAAAGAAAGAAATGTTCAGAGATGTAGATGCAGAAAGATAATGTGTTTGGAAAATGGCAAGTTTTTCCATTTTTGTTCTTAGGCCAGGGAATGGTGGTTTGGGTACTGATTGTAACAGTCCTTCGATGACATGTTAAAGAGTGCGAACTTTTGTCTTTGGGTTCTATGCAGCTTTTTAATTCTGGGGTACAATAAAGCATTTGGAGTAGTTGGAAGTGATATAATTTACTTGTTAATTAGAAAGATAATAGGGGCTGGCAATATATGGGATGAATTGGAGGAAAGGAATACACTAACAAAGTAGTCTAAAGGCAAGCTAATGAAGGTCTGAACTGATGCAGTGTGGTAGGATGAAAAAATATATCTGAAAAGTATTCGGTAGAAATAATAGAGATTGGTAGGTATGGGCAAAAAAATAAGAGACCATAATGAACCTAACTTGGCCCTTTGCAGAAGTTAATAAATGGCTACTGAAGTCAGAGACCCTGGGAGCTCTAGACATGTTAAATTTTAAGTATTACCTAAGGGACATTCAGGTGAAGAAATAGGTTAAGTGGTTGAATATAGGGAGTCTGCAGCTTAGGAAAGAAAAAATACCTACAGATTTTGATCAAGGAGTTGACTGAATATCATTGGTACTTGAAACCATGAATGAGAAAATGAGTTCACTTATGGTGAAAGTTTAGATTAAGAGAAGAGAACTGAAGATAGATCATCATAGTTTGGCTTTGATATTCTTAGGGATCCTTTCTCCACCCCTATTGGGATTGTTTGAGGTTACAGACTGTTATA
>NW_012134192.1:78900-80340 GCF_000956105.1 Propithecus coquereli
ACCAGAAGAAAATATGTCTATTTGCAAAAGACATACCCGATAAAGGACTGTTATGAAAAATGTACAAAGAACTCTTCAGTCTCAAAAATAAGAAAACAAACAACCCGTTTGAAAATATGGAAAATATCTGAACAGACACCTCACTAAAGGAGATATACAGAAGGCAAAGAAACACATGTAAAGTTGTTGAATGTCACATCTTCTGGGAATTACAAATAGATACCACTACACACCTATTCCGCCAAAAATCCAGACCACAAAAGAAGAGCAAGGGCTGGCAAGGATGTCCAACAACAGGAACTCTCATTCATTGCTGGTGAGAAGGCAAAATGTTACAGCCATGGTGGAAGACCATTTGGCCGTTTTGAACAAAACTAAACATATTCTTACCCTATGATCTAAAAATCATGCTTGTTTTTTACTCAAATGAATTAAAAATATATTTCCACACAAAACCCTGCTTATGATGTTTATAACAGCCTTATTTATAATGGCCACAGTTAGAAGCAATCGTGATGCCCTTTAGTGGGCAAACGGATAAATAAACTATGGTACATCTGGACCATATAATATTGTCCAGCACTTAAAAGAAATGAGGTATCAATCCATGAAAAGGCATGGAGCAACCTTAAATGCTTATTACTAAGCAAAAGAAATCAATCTGAAAAGGTTTCATACTGTATGATTCCAACTATATGACATTCTGGAAAAGGCAAAATTGTGAAGACAATAAAAAGATGAGGGCTACCTGAGACCCTGTGGCTATCAGGGGTTAGTTGGGAGGGAGGGATAGATAGTAGAGAACTGAGGATTTTTAGGCCACTGACACTGTTAACATTTGGTGTGATGCTACAATGGCAGATACATGTCATTACACATTTGTCTAAACCCATAGAATGTACAACATCAAAAGTACACTCTAATACACACTGTGGACCTTGGGTGGTAAGGATGTGTTAACGCAGGTTCATCGATTGTAACAAATGTACCACCATAGTTGGGGATGTTAAGAGTGAGATATGGTGTGTATAGGGGGAAGGGGGTATATGGGAACTCTATACTTTCCACACAATTTTGCTGTGAACCTTAAACTGCTCTAAAAAGTAAAGTCTATTTGGTGTCCCAAGAATGGAAAGACAAGCACCACATGTACTCACCATCAAATTGATATTAACTGATCAACACATAAGTGCACATATAAAAATAACATCTATCGGATGCTGGGCAGGGGGGAGGGGGGAAGGGGAAGGAGGGAGGAGGGGACAGGTATATGCATACACAAAGAGTGCAATCGCACCACCCGAAGGATGGACCTGTTTGAAACTCGGACTTGGGGGGGGCGCCAGGGCAACATATGTAACCTAAACATCTGTACCCCCATAATATGCTGAAATAAAAAAAAAATCTTTTTGACAGGAAATATAATTTTTGTAATAAATA
>NW_012134192.1:80390-81013 GCF_000956105.1 Propithecus coquereli
TAAATTGTTTTATGCAAATTAATATTGGAAATGAAACAGGGAACATCAATACAGATGCCATGGCCATTAAAATGATAAAATAATATTATGAACAACTCTATGTTCATAATTTGCTAACCTAGATGAAATGTACTAATTCCTTGAAAGACACAATCTGTCAAAACTTAAATAAGAAGAAATAGACAATTTGAAGAAGCCTGCATCTATTAAAGAAATTGAATCAATACTTAATACCTTTCCAAAACAGAAATAAGGCACAGATGGATTCATTGGTGAATTATTCTACCAAATACTAAATAAAATAATATTATGAACAACTCTATGTTCATAATTTGCTAACCTAGATGAAATATACTAATTCCTTGAAAGACACAATCTGTCAAAACTTAAATAAGAAGAAATAGACAATTAGAAGAAGCCTGCATCTATTAAAGAAATTGAATCAATACTTAATACCTTTCCAAAACAGAAATCAGGCACAGATGGATTCATTGGTGAATTATACCAAACACAGAAGAAATTATACCAGTTCTCTATAATCTCTCCCAGAAGGTAGAAGCAGGGGGATATTTCTAACTAGTCTATGAGACCAGCATTCCCATAATAGCAACTCCAGACAAAGA
>NW_012134192.1:81063-84550 GCF_000956105.1 Propithecus coquereli
AGAAACTGTAGACAAAAAATAATACTTATTGTTATCCTCAAGACACTAGAGAAAGCCAAGTTTACAATGGAATGTTCTCCTGTATTTTTAACCATTGTGCTTACTATTGTTCTAAACAAAAAGGAGGCTTACATGTACATTTGCCATAGGAATGACAGAATGAGTTCAATGGCATAAAATTAATCTTGAATGCCTGGCTCTTCTTACTAAGTTCAATGATCAGGGGGGCATTGCCACAATTGAAAGTTAATACTTCTTTTGCCAGAAAATATGCATACATTTAGAAACGTAGCATAGTCTAAAAATGGAAAGCAAAGAAAACCAGCATAAAATAATGCTGGGGCATCAAATATAAAGATATAAAGGTAAACATTCTGCTGTAAGTGCAAAGCCAAGAATAGACCCTTTGCTAAGACCTTAAAGATACCAACACAAAGTTGGACCTGGGGGTGGAGGGGGAACAAACTACAACTCAATATCATTTTACTGTGCTTAGTTTCTCTTTTTTGGAATCTGTATTAGGGATCATTGTGCTCAATAGTAGTTATTTTTAATTCACCTGATCTAATCTTATTGGGAAGTGGAAGGAGGTGCTAAAAGTCTCTTGACACACTAGTCTGTGTCAAAAAGCCAATGTAAACTTTATAGACCAGACATTTTTTACACGTAATTATCTTCTAAAAGAATATTCAAGATTATACTAATGATGGTAGTATTGAATTAGCATGTAGAGATAGGAAACACCTACATTTTTTCCTTACAAGGAGGAATCTTCTGACATTTGCTTAAATGGTATTTAGTGGTAACTATGTCCATTGGCATCTCTTTTAATTAAGTATTACTTTATTTGTGCAAATTCTACAACTACATATTAAACACATGACCAACATATATTCCTTAATATATTTTTTGTATTGAAGAAAGACTTACTGATACAATTCTGCATCCCAGTTTTATCTTAAGAAAGAAAATATAAAATAGTGCTATTTTCAGCTAAGGTAACAGTGTAGCAAAGATTTCTATAACTGATGTTGATACTATTGTATAATAACTGTGTGGAGCATCTTGAACAAAGTTATTTTATTTGTTTTAAGATGATTTGTAGCATGTTCATATAATAGTTTGAAATGACATCTGCAAGGCATTGAAATCAAATGATAGGGATATTCAATCTATACCTCATTGTGAGTACCAGAATAACAAGCAAATTTACATTTTATTTATTGCTGGATCCCTACAAATTTCTAGCTTTTTTAGATGGACTACTATCCAGTGATGGTAGGTGTTAATGGTAAAATAAGGCCCGTACTAATTATGTTTTCTAGAGGAACAAAGAGAGCATATTTTATCTCATGTAGAATATAGCTGAACTCATCCTCAATGATAAAAAGAAAATATCAATAAAATATTCACTGAAAACTATCTATATGAAAATTTCTATGCTTGCCTTTGGTAATACAAGAGCCCTGGTCTAAAAAAGAGCTTGCATAAATGTTGGAAAGATAAGTCCTAAGTATTAAAATTAGCAGAGAAAAATTAGGTACAAAATTATATAGCACTGATTAATATGTTTTAAATTAACATATTTTAAAAATAACCAGGTAAGACTTCCTGAGATGCTGTTGCTGTGGGCAGGAATCTACCGGAACGTTGGAAACTGGGTAGGGACGGCATTTCCATGCCAGACTGGCTGAGGAGTTTCTGCTAGGTGTATGTCAGAGAGGAATGGACTGAAGAAAAGGACAGGGCATCCTGTGCTGTCCACACATGGACAAAAACACCTGCTCCAGGACATAATGGAAGAGACTCCAGAAGAAACTAACAGCCTCTACTTCCTGGAGGCAGGTGTGGAGCAAAGGAGGCAATGGAGTGTTTAGGGGGCACATCTAGGTGGCAACACAGGAGGACGTGCAATGGTGCTTAGGATTAATCTGAACAATCATGACAGGCCAAAATATAGGACCTCAAATAATTTCTGTTACCATCTCAAACATGGAGAAGGAGGGAACCCAAACAAATAACAATCAAAAAATCAAACAAAAGAAAACCCCTACAGTACAGAGATGATTCCCTAAGTGATAACCACTTCAAATCAAGCTCTCTCCCTTTGCGCTGTTTCTCCAGCCCTGCCGAGCCCCTGTCACCAGCCAGGGATGCTGGATTAGTCAATAAAAATTCAAACAGCGACCCACACAGTTTCTGACAGAACCCATCACAACGTCCAGTACAGATCATCCTTATTCTTTCCTTGACAAGAATTAGAACATAGCCAAGTAACTATCAGCTACAGAATATGCGCCTGTCTTTGAGAGAAACATTCTCTCATTTAATCTTAGTATAAACTCAATGAGGTAGGCACTGTTAATTAATCTCAGGGAGATTAATTAAATAACCCAAGAGTTATTTAATAACCCATCAAAAGCAATATCTGCCTAAAAATCATTTTCTATTAACCATTTTCTATTAATCATTTTCTATTACTCATTTTCTATTTTATATTAACATTCTAGAATGTTTTCTTAAAAGAGCTAAAAATTAAAGTACATGTGAAAAGAGCCCACTACTCAAAATAGTTATATAAGTTACTGAGGAATCAAAAAATGGACACTGTCAGCACCCCTACCCACGTCCCCTTATCTTTACCATTACAGGCTATGAAACCCGACTTCTGAATTCCAGAATCCACATTGCTTTGCCTGTGAGCTTCCTCTAGCCATGGAAGCCGACTTGGTCAGGTGGGCCAGGAAATTAATGCCTGGTCCCCCAGTAGCCTGAACCGATGACAGATGTGAGTAGGTGTATAAATGCCCTGCTCTCTTGGTCCCACGCGGTGGGGAAGGGCAAATATCTGTGCACTGTGTGCTCTAAACTTGCCCCTGGGTTTCTCCAGTAGGAATAACCTCCTGTTTCCCACATCACTGACTAGCTTGGTTATGCACACTTAATTGGCTGCCTTCCTTTTCTTTTTATTTTCCCCTTTCCTCGGAGCTTTTTTTTTTTATCTCTCAAACTACTTAAATATAAAGTCTTGTCTTAAGTTACCTTCTAAAAGAACACGAACTAAGACATTGTCTTATAACATAGAATTTTTGCAAGAAATAATGCTTTTATAAAAGTTCTGATTCAAGTTTCCAGCAAATTCAGGAGAACATTTAATAAATGAAACTAAAGCTGGGCAGAAATAGAGTTGTGAAATTCTGAGATTAAGAAAGTCTAACAATCCCTAGGGTTCAGATTGTGTGCTCTAGTACAATTTACCATGAAAAAGAACCAGGATTCCTTGGGGGAAGTGGCTGATTCCAGAGATGGAGCAGAAATAGCACAAGATGGTCTTACATAATTTATTCTATTTATTATATTAATCTCTCTATTTCACTACGTGCTTAAAATATTCCATAATAGCAAAGATTTTTTTAATTCCAAATTAAAACAGCAATAAAAGCAGAAAACATAAGTGGCTGATTCCAGAGATGGAGCAGAAATAGCA
>NW_012134192.1:84600-85370 GCF_000956105.1 Propithecus coquereli
TTGGACTTGGGGGGGGGGCAGGGCAACATATGTAACCTAAACATCTGTACCCCCATAATATGCTGAAATAAAAAAAAATCTTTTTGACAGGAAATATAATTTTTGTAATAAATATGAACTTAGAGCTACTAATCGCTTAATTTATATGAAGTATCACGCTTGGTACTTTGACATGATAAAACTAGTTTTAATCCCCATGGCTTTGAGAGGTAGAAAAGTATTCATTATTTAGGGAAATTACATTTAGATGTGATGGTCAAAAATATTCTTACCAATAACAAAAACTCTAAGGGCTGTCTATTTTTAGTTTTTTTTTTTTATTGAGCATTAAATAGATACAGTATGCTAAGCATTGTGGGTCCTTGCTAACAGACTTGCTTTGTATATAACGCATACAAGTGTATTAGGGAGTTACACAAATGGAAAGAGAGAGACATTGAACAATTTGGTAAACTTAGACATTTAGCTGATGATGACAAAAGCATAAACACACTTACAAGATAGTGTTTCTGTGTGGGTCATTTGTCTAATGAATGCATGTTGAACTTAAAGGAGAGAAAAAAAAATTGACTGGAGGCATAAAAAGAAAGCCACAGGAATAAGGTGAAAACAGCTGACACTCCATACAAAACATACACATGGGGGTTTAATTACCAGAAATAAGAGGCAGCCAATTTTTTATAGCTTATTTTATTTTGTTTTTTTACAATGAACTGAGCCTTTCAGTGATGCCATGAATTAAATGTTTTGAGTCTAGGAAGGGCTTTGTA
>NW_012134192.1:97881-103501 GCF_000956105.1 Propithecus coquereli
GAAACAATGGAGCCAGCAGGCAATGGATGGCCTAATGGAATAACACATTTAAAGTTCAACTGCCAACTTATAAATTTATACAAATCAAAAATAACCTACAAAAGTGAAGGTAAAATAAACACATTTTTAGTCAAACAACAGCAGGAATTTGGTACCGGAAAACCTAGATGAAAAAATTATTAAGTAGACTTCTTCAGGCAGAAGACAGAAAGCACAAAAATACAAAAAGGAATAAAAGGTAATAAACATGTACACTTGGTAAATTGAGTAATGAAATACAAAATGAAACAAATGCTTTCTTGTTATTTTTGAGTATATGTCAAATTAAATACAGGCAACAGAACATCATACAAAGAAGGGAGTCAAATAAATAGAGGAGACCGCATCGAAATGGTGATTAGAGGTGCCCAACATTTGCCTCCACCACAAAGAAGGACCAAAATAACAAGCAGATAAGTGAACATCAAATAGAATGTCCAGGGGAGAACACTGGAATTCAGCAAGGAAGTGCTACAGACCCTCTGAGGCATGAAAACTCAGGATGGCCACATAGAGAGGAGAATGAAGCAGCCAGCCACGATCGGCTCTGAGCCAAAGGGACTCCTCATTGCAGGGAAAAGATAAATGGCAGATCTCAAGCAGTTTGTATTTCCGACATGTTTGTGAACAAATCGCTATGGTTGACATTGCTTTGTAGGTAAATTGATTCTAAAATTCCAAACTATTGACAAATATGCATTTTGGAGAAAAAAATCTGTTGGAATGTTGGTTATTATACACACACACACACACACACGCACATATATGTGCGTGGCCCTGCTTCTGAAGAAGTATCTTATATATATCTTGGCTTCAGGTAAATATTGGAGTGAATGGATGCTAATGGAATGTATTTACAAATGCCCTATAATACATGAGCTCTTAGTACCTTAAAGATTTTGTTTCAGGATAAAAAATGGAAGGCTTCAGTTTGGGTCCCAGATATAATTTATATCCGTGAACACAATTTATAAGAAATGCTGCATTTAGGCAACTTGGGTTACTTTCCTAGATTGATAAAGTGATACTTTTTGTTTGTTTGTGAACAATCTTTGTGAATGATTTCTAAGTCAGAACTCTGGAGTAGATTAGGAGAGAGAGATAGGGGTCAGGTATGCCAAATATTTAAGAACAACATGTTCTTATATATTAAAATAAATCTACTCTTACTGCTCTTTGACTTCATTGAAAGTGTTAGGAGTGTTCTCTCATTTTTTTTTTTTTTTTTAGGTTACTGCCCACATGGCTTTCAGGAATGTCAGAATGGCAAATGCTACCGACCAGAGCAAAGCTGTAACTTCGTAGATGACTGTGGAGATAATACTGATGAAAATGAATGTGGTAGCTCCTGCACTTTTGAAAACGGCTGGTGTGGTTGGCAAAACTCCCTGGCTGACAACTTTGATTGGGTCTTAGGGGTTGGCTCTCATCAAAGCCTAAGACCTCCCAAAGACCACACACTTGGAAACGAAAATGGTAGGTTATTAGGTTGTTACAGTTGCTTTAATCATATTCATAATGTGTATCACATTGTCTTTCCTGACTGCAACTGGAGAGCTCTGGAGGGACCACCACAGTGATACCACAAGTCAATCAAACATTTAGTGAGCATATTTTTTCCCCAGGGACTGCTGTTAACAAAGCGCCACAGACTAGGTGACCTAAACAGCAGACATTATTGTCTCACAATTCTGGAGACTGAAAGTCTCAGATCAAGATGTTGACAAAGTTGGTTTCTTCTAAGGGCTCTGGGAGAAGATCATCTCTTTAATGCCTCTCTCCTAGATTCTGGTAGCCTCAGAAGTTCCTTGGCTAACAGATGATGGTACTTTATCACTTTGGCATGCATCACAGTGTCTTCTCTCTATACATTCTGTATCTGTGTCCAAATTTCTCCTTTTTGTTAGGACACAGTCATATTGAATTAGCATCTGCTCTAATGAACCACATCTTAACCTGATCATCTTAACCTCATCTTAACCCAATCATCTGCAAAGACCCTATTTTCAAATAAGGCCACATATATAAGGACTGAGTGTTAGGTCTTCAGCATTTTTGGAGGGGACACAATTCAACCCAAAACAGTGAGTAGTCAAAATCTAGTATCAATCACTATTTTAGTAATTGTAGTTAGAGGATAATGTATGCTGTCATCAGACACCTTTCCTAAATGGCACATACTTATAATCAATATCCTTGAAGTCTGCCACTCGTTTGATCACTAGCAAGTCCTTTTAACTTTTCAGATTCTCAATTTTTCATCTTTCAAATGGAGATGATAAAGTTTGACCTCTGTGCTTAACAGGTATTGTGGAGGTCAAATGAGATGATGTGTATGAAGGCAAAGGAGTCTGAAACCTGCAGAGGTGCTGTGAAAATGTAACTGTAAAACCACACATGTTAAGGGTATTGGGCATGACTCATTTTTATAGTGAGTAGCTGAGATCAGGTCTCAGACTCACTGGCAAAGGATAAAGGATATTAGCAGGGTGAAGAAGGGACCCCGGATGCCTGAATGCTACAGAAGAGGAAAAAGATGTTTAAATATTAAAATTTCATAGGTCTATGAGAAAACAAAGCTGACTAAGCCAGGCCAGGCAAGCCAGGGAAAGGAAAACCCAAATCCTGGTCAAACCACTCAGCTCTACATACATGTAACGTTTTGGATATTTCAATACACAAGAATAAAACTCAGTACCTTTCCTTTCATGTTACATATTAAAATTCTCAGTATTTTATTTATACACTCAACAGATGACTAAATTTCTGAAAGCATGTCATATTCCCTTTTTTAGATTTCATAAGAAATCTTTGCACTTTTTTACAATAACTTACTAGTTTGGGGAATCCAATAAATGATTTTCGTAACTATCTTGTTGATTTGATGGCATAAATACCCCATCAGATCAGTTAATCTGCATACTGCAAAGCACTTGGCTAAAAGCACAGACAGTTGGAAAATGTTCTGTCAGCGAGCTAGACGCAAGGCTATTAGATTTTCTTGCTGTTTCAAATAAGAATGCCTTTGGCAGCTCAGATCATATAAAATGTAATTAAAAATTCTAACTATGACGGAAAAACTAAAATAATCCCCTCTTTGTTAATTCAATCTTATCTGAATCTTGTCCTTGTTCCTAGGACACTTCATGTATCTGGAGGCTACTCCAGTGGGCCTTTGGGGTGAGAAAGCCCACTTCAAGAGCACTGCGTGGCCAGAATCCAGTGCTTCCTGCACCATGAGCTTCTGGTATTTTATATCTGCAAAAGCCACGGGGTCCATTCAGATTCTCATTAAGGTAGGATCTTGGCCTGTGATGCCTCTGAGCTTTTATAAGGGTTCCTACAGGCAGCAAGTGGCCTGAGGGAGTTTGTTACATCTCTTCTGACTTGGCCAGAGGAAGCCTCTTTTCATCTGAAGGGACAAGCTCTTGTGGCTCAAATGGTCTATGGGGTTTGGTAAGCTCTGGGGCATGAGAACCCGCTTTGCGTTCAACATCATGTCCTGTGATTATGACCGAATCCCAGAGACTCCTTGCATAGTAATAATGAATCAAAGACACATAAATTTCTTCTCTCCATTCAGCTGTTTCCTTCCTATTTTTTCCGTAAAAGAAAACAGATTATTTGTACATATGAATAGAGAGTGAAATACCAGCAATCATTAAGGGAACTAATTATAGATTGGTTCTAAGCACACTATGAAAAGGACTCCACTGCTCAGGAGAATGATCAAGGTGTGATTACACTGAACTGCTTATTAATTGTGACACAGTAATGCATTTTTTCACTGAGGATTAATTGGATGTTTCGGTCAGAGCTTTAATTTAGTATAATAATGTGACAGTGTTTGGGGAACAAAATAACAATGTAAATATTAATATGAATGAGCCTTAGTTCAAATACCTTTATTCTTTAGCAGGTCAAAACAACAGCAAAAAGAAGGGTGTGTGTGTGTGTGTGTGTGTGTGTGTGTGTATGTGTGTGTGTTTATTTATTTATTTCAAGAATCTAGTTATAATTCCAAGAAAGCTTACTTTAAAACATGCTGTAGAGACCACTGCTATTTTATCACACATGAGCTTGGTTTAAGTGCCCTGGCACTGATAGAAAATGCCTGAGTCGAATATGAAAGAGCTCGTACATCTGAATAGCTTATGGCTGTTTAGTCTATGTTTTATCGTAAATCGGAATTGACTTTATAACTTAGAACTCTTCTATAATGATGCAGAAAAGCCTGCCTAATAAAATACATCCAGCAGAGAACCACAGTGATACATTCTTGTTTTTAATATGGAAACTTGCTGAAATATAATGCTTAAAGTTCTTGCAAGAGCATTTCATTGGTGCTCTTTGAATGTGATACTTGATTCGATGGTGTGCACCGTGTGAGGGATTTGGTACTGTTCTGTGGGCTTTGCTTTTATTATTTGCTTCACTCATAATTACATTTCAACCATCCTATATAACAGTAACGAATTTTGTATTACTATAAAATGTAAAATGAAACTGTTTTGAGATATTAGTGTTCCTACCAAGTCTTAGAACTGTGGTTCCCCTAATTGATTTCTATGGAAATTTAATAGTATTTTAAAAGACCTGTCTTCCTGCTGGACAAAAAAAAAAACAAAACAAAAACCGTCACTTATTTAAAAAGCATATGCCTATTCTTATTTAGTTTCATTGATTATAAAGAAGAGAAATCTTTCCCAACATACATTGATTTTATAGTCATGAATTTTAGGGCAATCGTTTCATTTTGGTGATTAATAATATACATATTTTTGATCATCATTACAAAGTAGTTCCCAGACTTCTCTGTGTTGAACTGTGCTGGATTTCACCCTGCTTGTTAATTTGAAAGCATCTTAGCCAGATGGTAAACCCAGTAGGGGCAAGGATTCTGCCTTTGATTTCTTTCTTTCTTCACTCTTCAAAAAACGTTCCTAGTTTATGCCTGTTTTCCCTTTGGCTTAGTCCCCTCTGCCTGTTCTCAGGAAGGCCCCCTTCTGTGTTTTTCCTCTTTTCCCTCCATGCCAACTCTAACACATTCGGGAAGATTTCAGCCTTGTGCAAAACTCCCCTTGACCACTTTTGCTACCACAATGATTCCTATTCTGAACATCCCTTACAGGTCTAGAAAAGATTCCTGCTCACTGGCTGTTAATTGGTATTTATTCTATTTCTACAAATAGATTGTAAAATCTTAAGAGCAAGGCATTGAAGTTTGAATCTTCATATGACCCTCTCAGATCTACAGAGAAGGGAGTACTGGTCGAGGCCAGAAGGAAGTCATGCCCTCCCAGAGGCCACCTCAGGGCTGGAGACAACTGTTGTTAGGAACAGCCCTTGTGAAAGGATGGCTGTTAGGCATTGCAATGCGGCATTCACATCTAATGTAAAGAATCTGTGATCTAAATCTGAAATATGTGCATATAATCAGACATAAAACATGCAACCTATGAACAAAATTTAATGGTAACATAGTTTATATAGTAATATTGATACTAGATCACCAGAACTATAATACGTAGTAGGGTACACCATTTATTAAAGACCAACACTTATTAATATATTGTTTCAT
>NW_012134192.1:104788-105409 GCF_000956105.1 Propithecus coquereli
ACCTTTGCATCTTTTCACCTAGCTATTTGAATAAAATGCAGGAACACCTGCTACCTTCAGAGCATTATCCTCTTTTGGAAATACTCCATCTGTAATAAACTGTTGATATTTTAATCAAGATGACTGCATGCTTTAGGGAATTTGAATATATTTAATTGAAGGCATTCAGGACTATCCATTATGCAGTCATGATAGAAAACATAATATATTCAAGCCAGAAGTGGAGAAAAATAATGTATTTCAGGAGAGCCCTCCTGATATAGCAACCTAGTTATGCTGAAAGACCATAATTAAATTAGTTCATTGCTTTATCTTGCTTAGTGGTTCAGAGAATTTTAGAGCTCATGGGGTTCTTTGAAATACATTTAATCTATGCTATTCATTTTACAGATGAAAGAAGTAAGAATAAGAGGTTATATTTCTTGCCTTGGTTCACATAGTATTTTAAGAAAGAAGTTAGGATATGAATCCAGTTTTTCTAACTTCTAATTTAGGACTCTTCTACTTGACTTCTTAGAAATTCTGTCTAACAATTTCTGTGCTGAATATGGAAATAGAGATTTTGTTAAATAGGCTATGGAATATGTCAAATAATCAAAGGAATGACCAACTTCCTCTGCT
>NW_012134192.1:107284-132963 GCF_000956105.1 Propithecus coquereli
GTAAGATCAATTGAAAATCTTCTAGCTGTCTTGAAATGTGCAATAAATTATTTTTAATTATAGTCATCCTACTATGCAATAGAACACCAGAACCTATTCCTTTTAACTGTAACTTTGTACTCATTGACCAACCTCTCCCTAATCCTCCCCTCTCCTTTCCTTCCCCACTTTCTGGTGACTATTGTTCTGCGCTCTAACTTCTATGAGATCAACTTTGTTAGATTCTACACATAATAAGATCATGCATATTTGTTTTTCTGTGTTTGGCTTATTTCACTTAGCATAGTGTCCTTTATGTTCATTCATGTTATTGCAAATGACGGGATTTCATTCTTTTTATGACTAATATTCCATTGTGTATACATGACACATTTTCTTTATCCATTCATTCGTTATTGGACACTTAGGTTGGTTCCATATCTTGGCTATTGTGAATAGTACTGTAATAAACATTGCAGTACTGATATCATGACATACTCATTTCTTTTCCTATAAGTATATACCCAGTAGTGGAATTGCTAGATGATATGGTAGTTCTCTTTTTAATTTTTTGAGGAACTTTCATGCTGTTTTCCATAATGGCTGTACTAATTTACATTCTCACCAACCATGTGTAAGGGTTTCCTTTTGCCCACATCCTCCCAACAGTTGTTATCTTTCATCTTTTTGATAATAGCCATTCTAACTGGATTGAGGTGATGTCTCTTTGTGGATTTGATTTACATTTCCCTGACAAGTAGTGATGTTGTGCATTTTTCATAAAAATGTTGCCATTTGTATGTTCTCCTTTAAGAAATGTCTATTTATGTCTTTGTTCATTTTTTAATCAGATTATTTGTATTTTTGCTATTGAGTTGTTTGAGTTCCTTATATATTCTGGGTATTAACTCCTTGTCAGAAATATAGTTTGCAGATATTTTCTCCCATTCTTTAGGTTGTCTCTTCACTTGTTGATTGTTTCCTTTGCTGTGATGAAGCTTTTTAGTTTTCTATAATCCCATTTGTCTATTTTTTGCTTTTATTGCCTATGATTATGAGGTCTTATCCAAAATATCCTTGCCTAGTCCAATGTTATGAAGCATTTCCCCTATGTTTTCTTCTAGTAGTTTCTTGATAATAGCTGCATTTTAATGTCGATGAGGAAAGAACGAATTAGAAACAAATTAAATTAATACCAATTATTAAAATATTTTAAAAATCTATAACTGTGATTTACAAAATGTATGTCAAATAACAAGATCTAATGGGGGATGAAATAACTACCATTATTTCAAAGACATGTAAGCATAAATTATATTTTTTGAGATATTCAAAGTATTGTAAAGCGATATTAAAATATCCGCTATTACTATTAGTGACAGAGTCACAGGTACTATTAATACATATGATCTGTTGCCTGTATATGTACATACATATGATCTGTATTCACAAATTGAAGAAAATACAAAATTTTAGTTGAAGTTAATAAAAATGAAGATGTGTTTCCTCTATTCATGTTATAATTCTCTTAAAAATCTATATTCTCTGTATAAGGAGCCCAGAGAATTTTTGATTTTACAGAGGCATATATCTTACATGGTTAGTGCTTACATTTATTTGCTAAGAAAAATAAATAGTGCCTTATCTAAATAGAATTTTTTTTATTTCAAAATTTTTAGAGGTACAAATGTTTAGATTACATATATTGCATTTGCACCACCCGAATTGGAGCAATAGAAATTTTTTACATGAAAAAGCAACTCTAGCTCCCAACATTGGAGGTGCATAATAAAGTCACTGAAGATAACATTCTGTCAAACCAAGTTTAGAACAGACTAAATGTAAATGGGCTTAAATGCTGTCACAGCAAAGAGCTATTTCGGCCAACTAGACATCAGGCCTGCAGCCAGGTAGAGTCAGCAACTTCCAAACTGGCTGCTAGTGAATTAATATATGGAGAGATTTGTCACCCAGATTGGAAGTGTCTTTTCAAATGACGTAAGTCGTCATAGCCATTGTCTTTTTATCTATTATAAGATTGGAGAAAAGAAAGAGAAGAAAACAATATTGTGGCTTACCTAGCACCAGTAGCTTCATATGGTTATAGTACATTTGTCCATAACAAAGTCATAGGTACAATTCTTGTATGCAGAACTACTCTATGTAGGCATCTTGAGAGCCAGTCAATTTCAGTTCAACATTTGTTTATTTGCTGATAATATTTGAATTTTAATTATTTCAAACAAGTTTTTCATGGTAAAACATGCCTTTTTCTTTTCTAATTTTTCTAGGACATTGCCTGAAAATTACAATAGTTTTCAGCACTTGTTAGTAACTCCTTATGGAACGCATAACTTCTAATTAATTAATTTTTAACACCTACTATGTTCATTTTCTATGGAGTATGCAACACATGCTTTAACCAAAATACACTAGAACTGTTGATCATTGGGCTGATTGTTTCAGCTGAATCACATCCCTGACTCACGCTGCTACAAGACTAGAGATCTCTTTTACCAATTATGGATCATGGAGTTGGAGTAGAAAGAAAACACCTATGATTGACCCTCTTATTTTAAATATATTATCAAAATGAGCAATTAAAACAGCAATAATCATAGCTATCTTATCTTTATAAGAGATGAATATATAAAACAATCCTGTTTGTAATCTTTGGGAGAATTTTAATTACAACAAATGTTTAAAACCTGTTTATTTTTTAACAATGAAGAAATATTTAGCCTTTAACTTGCATTTTCTAGATTGGCATATTTCTGTACTATTCAAACCCTTTTCACCCTTGCTTCCATTCATGCAAACAAACAAGCTCACAGGTATTTAGTGAGCTTCTACTAAATACACTGGCTACTCTCATGGAGCTTGAGAGTTTAGAATGGGCTTACCTGCTGGCAAAAAGCAGCAGTGCCATGAAATCTTTCTATCAGAAGCTGTAACAATTCTCCCATTAGAACCTGAGTGTTCTTTGATGTTTAATTGTCCTCTTTCTGAAGTTAACCTTTCTGAAAAAGTGGCTTGTATCTTTCTGTGCTGTAGTCCTGGCACAGGAACCTCTCTGAGGAGCATGGGACGGATTCAAATTAAGTGGCAGTGTGATCCCATATCACTGGGTCTTTGTCTCCCAGCCCTGCTGCACTGCATGGTCGCTGCCTATGTAGACAGTTCTGCGCCCCAATGTCTAGGAAGCTTTCATGATTCAGAAGCTGCACTTGCCCCATTTACAGTTCTGTCTCTAGCATGTAGCACGGTGCCTGGCGCACAGTTGTTATTAATCATATTTTTTAATTGAAAGAGTGAATGGACAGGTAGTATATGATTAGATGTTAACTATGTAGAAGAACTAGGTAATGTTTTAGGAATTCAAAAGCTATTAAAATATTTACAGACTGACAGTGTTTAAAGAAAATAAGAAAAATTTAAACTGGCTCTTGAAAGATAAGTAGAATTTGGACAAACAGAAAAAGACAGGAGAACATTTCAAACGAGAGAAAACATAAAGGTAGAGAAGCCTAAGATTTTTGCAGTGGCCCCTGACTTTACCAATTATCAGATAGTAGCTACGGATATAATATTAGTGATAATAATAAAGTAAGCATTTGTTTTACCCCTTATTGTTTACATCATACATTTATATATCTGATACCATGATTCTATTTTTATTTAACACAGTTGCTTACTTTTATTGTTTTTATAAATTTCCGCTTATTAACTTACCTTTAGCTTTCACTTGACTTTATAACCATTTTTATTAACATCTAATGTAATGTATTTAAATTAAATAAATTACAATATATCACACTTATGCAAATTAGCAATTTGTATAAACACTAGTAATAGTGTAATTGAATCAAAAACTAATTCAAAACTGCAAAAGAAAAACAATCGGAAAATTAAATTAAATCCTTAAAGTAAAATCCAAATAATTTGAATGAACTTTCTAACTTTTGCTTGATATGAGAAAACAAATTTCAACTTAGCTGCTAGATATTCATTCAGACATTGGTATTATTTTCCATTTTAGCAATGGACATAATGATGGTTTAGACAACTTTTATAGAATTGAAAAATATAAATGTTTTATTCTCATAGCCCAAATAATGCATAAAATTACTGAGGATCAGGTATAAACAGCATTGGTAAGACAGTCAATGGCAACCAATAGGTAGACACTGGCCACCTCTCCTGATACGACTTTAAGATTGAACAATCAATCCAGAGAAGTTTCTCTAGTCTACTCGCCAACATTCTGTAGCATGAAATGTCTTACATACTTGTAATTTAATTTTTAGGAACTCCATATCAATGCTGCCCATGTGATACTTAAGAAAACCCAACAAGTTTAATTAAATACTGAAGAATAAGATTTTTATGGGTAACATTGAGATTTGGAAGGCCACAAACCATTGTGATATCTAATATTTTACTTCCCCCAAGAACCAATTTTTGGCCCCTTGGAGGAAATATGGGCCCTCCTTAAGAATGAATGCTGTACCCTCTACTTGTGCCTTTCCAAGTCCCATCTGTAATGCTCTGCGAACTCTCTTTCTCTTCTGAGGGACATCATTCTTCATCTTTTCAGAGAGCAAATTTTCAAACTTGTTAACACCATCACTAAACTTAGTTCTTCCCTTAAAACATTTCTTATCAAGCAAAGGTAGCCACATGTTATCCATGCACATGTACCTTCTATGCTCTCATCCATGCCTTTTTTCTTATCTGTGTCTTTGTTAAATCCATGTCTTTTCCTACACTCAGAATGCCTCTCTCCTTCCTGTCCTTCCTTCATTAACACACACACACACACACACACACACACACATATCTTAGCATATCCAAATCCTGAGCATCTTTCTAGACCCAGTTTAAATGTTCTCTCTTCTGGTTCTTGTCACTTTCAACCACTACCTTAAAGGCAGGATACAGGTACAATTTAGTTTTGTGTCCTCTATCATGAATGGCTCATTGCAGGCACATAAAATACTTGTTGGAAAAATAAGACAGAAAAACAGATTTCCGATGTTTAAAAGAGCTTAAATATAAACAGGGAGAAAATTATGCAAACATATAATAAAAAGAATTTACAAAGTGGAAGATTCAGAGGAAATCTTTGAATGATGGAGTTACCTATGCAGACTAGAGACTAGAACATAGAGAGGATCTATATTCTATATAAAAAGATTCTTTTTGTGGTGCTAATTTAAAACGCTATGTCACGTTGTGGTCAATATTACTCCCTCAAGAATAAAAAGAAAATATAGAAAGCTATTAAAAGTGGACTTGGATGAATTATCATTCTTTGTATAAATTAGACCATCTATTTATGGATTTACTTTATGAATCAGAGGACATGTATCAAGGCTGTACCATTAAAAATTCTACGAATGACTCATTGAAGACTCTGTCATTGGTTACAAATACTGATAAATTTTATTTTCCATTCACAGTTTTCCATTTACTATATCGTAGATGATCATTGTACATTGCTTTGTTCCCTTTTATGCTAACTAGTTCGTGGCAAAAGAGTATACTTAGTTCTTCAGATTTGTGAGCTAAGGGATCATTACTCCGAGTGCTAGCAATTGAAGTGACACAGCAATTTGAGGTTAAAAAGAAGGGTAAATAGTATTTTTACGTGAATTCATGGATTTCTTTTCATCAGGATTCATGAGCCCTAAGGATTTTAAGGGTCATATTTTTAATGAGTTATCTTGACTCTTTTTGACTTCACTGGGGGTCATTCAGCAAATAAAATCTTACCAAAGTTAGAGGTGCATATGGTTCCTGAATGATATGAGAATGGTGAGAAAATCCTTTTGTTTTTCTGGCATTTTCATTTAAATTATATGTCAGAAAATCACTAAATTATAAGGTAGGACATTGAAATTAATAACTTTGCTGGCTTCTTTAGAATTAGAGCTAAATTTTCTTTATAGTCAAAAGAATATAAAGCATAAAAACACATACATATTAAAAAGCACAAAATAGTTTAAGTGGCATTAAAGAATGTAAGCTTTTTGCTAAGCATTTTGTTTCTTTTGAGGTTTTTAGAATACATCTAAGCAGAAGATAAATTAAAAACGTCATAGTAAAAATTAGTGGAAAAATTTTCCCTTTTCATTGTTTCTCCATTTGAACAAAAAATATGATGGGAGCATACAAATGAACTTTTGCAATTTACTATGTTTACCTAGATGTAGAGAGATTGTGAACACTTTTATTTTTGCAGATATATAGTTAGCAGTGATTTTAGAATGCATTTATACTTTTTTATTATTGCTCTCTTCATGTAGTAATAAACATCATTTGGAAAAAACTCATATAATAGTTTTTAGCAGATAACTCACTACTTTAAAAATGTTTTTATACTTTGTAGAATGATTAAGGATACTGTGTTGACCTGTAGCTCCAGGTAATTTATCTTTGGCTAAGATGTAGTATCTTTTATTTCACATTAGAAGTTTCTGATATATGTTGCTCCCCTAAAAATCTCCCATTTTTTTCCTCCAAACTTTCCAGGCACAAATATATGTTTTGTTGTTTTTTTTTTTTCTAAGTAGCTTAGACTCTGTTAAGTTTCTCAGAAAATTGTATTAATGTAAACATAGCCAGACAGTTAGTATAACCAATAAATAAATGCAAGTGCCTTGTTCAGAATGATTGACAGATCTATACTACAGAGTCACTTTCATTTTCCTAGATCTCTGGGGAAGTGGTAGCTCCATGTTTTAAATAATTCGCACACACATAATGCAAGTTACTTAGAAGTCTGTTCCTGAAATAATTGCCTTGTTTTAAAAGATGGCACTTCAGAAAAGTTGCATTAAATTTAATAACTTTAATGTGAGTGTCTAGGATCAGAATCATTATACAAGGCAGAGCACTGCATTTGTCAATTTGTACCTTCTTAGATTCTCTCTCTGAAAATATATAAAATTCTATGCACAGAGAAGAGGAGGCAAAATTACTAATTGCTTTTCCATATAACTTCCTATGAATACATCCATGAAAATACTTGGCCTATACTCGAGGGCTGTCTGGAAAGTATCCAGCCAAACAGGGATATTTATCAATATTAATATATTAACAATGGTCAGATACTTTCTGTATAGCCTTTGTACATATTTATGAAGATAACTAGCATTTTATTCAGTATGTTTTTCATAATGAAAACAACAAAAAATCAATCCTGTGAAAATAATTGAAATTTGAAAGGAGGCATTGGTGGTATTTGGCATAATATGTACATTACCCTGTCTTTTTTTATTTATTTGTATTTTGTTTTTTTTTTATTTCAGCATATTATGAAGGTACAAATGTTTAGGTTATGTGTATTGCCCGTGCCCCACCCAAGTCAGAGCTTCAAGAGTGTCCATCCCCCAGACGGTGCACACTGCACCCATTGCATGTGTATATACCTATCCCCACCTCCCTGCTCTCTAACTGTCTTAATATTACTTAATTTAGCAGGTATACTTGGAATGTCTTCATTGCTATTTTGGATCAAGGAAGTAAGAATTACTAGCAGAATGCAGAAGGAGTGGTACGAACAAAATCATTGCCTTTATGGAAATTTATGTTCAACAAGAAGGGCCACCTCCTCTCTCTCTTTGAGACACTTTAACAGTGTCTAATATTTTTTAGCTTATTTTTACATCCCCCACTGAGTTGTTTACTTAAAGCTACTTCTCAGCGTTGTGTACTTTTCTCTGCAACTCCCAACAGTGGTTTTGGCCATTGATTATTCTGTTCTAGTTGCTGTCTGGGACTCTGAGACCCTTGGCTTGATAATCTGCTACAGTAGTCATGCTGTTCTCAGCAAGGTTCGATGGGAGGAAAACCACATTTCCCTTTGGTCCCATCCATTAATTCAAAACAAAAACACTGGTACAAGCCTTATGTGCATGTCACAGATTTTACAGAAGAGTTGAACCTAATTCGAATTTTAGAATGTAGGACAGAAATTAGAATTAGAAAGTGAATATGGCTATACTCAGAGTACAAAAGGAAAATTCAATATCAAATGCATAGATTCTCTCCATACATATAACCTAGTTTCCAGCCTCATTGCTCTGCTTCAGTTTTGATCCTCCTTTCTGTCTTTTCAAGAAACCACATGTTCTATTCTTCCAGTACATGCATAGACTTCCCTTGCAGATAACACGACCCCCTAAACATAGGGATTACTCTTGCCTTAGGATGCATTTTCCTCCTTTGTGCCAGAGTGATCAAAACACTGTGACCTATACAGCCTATTTCACAAATTGTAAAGTATTTAGGCAACAGAATATCACAGTGG
Organism: Propithecus coquereli; assembly: GCF_000956105.1. Lineage (NCBI taxonomy): Eukaryota > Metazoa > Chordata > Mammalia > Primates > Indriidae > Propithecus > Propithecus coquereli. Next base: position 115,578 of record NW_012134192.1, read on the forward strand.
GCTTCTAGATGTGGTAAAACATCACTGGCCATATAGCTGGAGACAGACACTTGGATTTAAATCCAAGCTCTGCCACTTACTACTCATGATCTTGGGCAAATCACTTAGAATCTATAAACTACCTTCTCTACATACCTAAAATGATGGTCATAATATGAGTTACAAATAGTTTTCAGGATGATCAAATGCTGTAATGATAGGTGAGAGTGTGCTTCAGAAACTACAAAGCACTTAACACATTTTAGGTAAATTTTTCTATTAATCCCCCATGAAAGGTAAGCATAGGAAAGAGAAATATTCTATTTGTTTTGCTCTTTTGTTAAAAATAAATTTGACTTCAATTTGTATGTGTATCATCCAAAATTGTGTGATATATTACTTTTCTAAACAGGAGTTTTCATTGTGTTTCTGCTTAAATGCCCTTTGTCTTAATGCCAAAACTTGTTCTCTGTGTTTGTTCTCACACACTGTCAGTTTGGGTGGGTGTACCTTGAACTTTGTGCCTGTGTTTGCTGATAGCTGAACCTTGATGAGATGCTGTCATGCATTCAGCTTAGAGCACAAGCTGCTATTGTGCGTTTTCCGTAACCTGACTAAGGGTGTCTGTCATTTAGGAGATAATGTTAGAAAAGCAGAATGTTGTCAGGGGGTGAGCTATTCATGACAAATAAATATCCAAGTAAAACTAAGATGTGTGTTTTCAAAGCAAAAGAAGGACATTGAGATCCATTAACATATTCCATTAAAAAAAAATTATGCCGTTCTCTAACATAACGAATGTTGAAATAATCACCATATCTCACAGAGAGCATTAACATGGCATAGTGCTGCACACAACTCATTTAGTAGCTCTGCACAAGAAAAAAATGCAATGCCTTCACTTGTTATCAGAATGCCACATTCTCCACAAAAGTACTAAATACAGGATAATCTAATGATTAATATGATTTTAGATGATTTTTTTGGTTACCATTTTATATATAACCCATCTACCTTCCACTGCCAAACACATGTGTTGCTTCCTATCTTAAATGAGAAGGGGTCTGTCTTCCTGATGAATTCTAACTCCTCTATCTCTGGTCTTGATTCTACTCCCCTCCTGGAATCTGTCTTTTCATGAGTCTGGATTAAATCCCAAGATTTAAGCTTCTTGACCTGTACTTGTAACCACCATACATATAAATAAAGAACTCCTACAAGTTGCCAAAGCATACACAAATGAGGAAAAGACATAAGGAGGTATCATGCCTAAGAGAAAATACGAATGTACACTAAATGTATAAAAAGATGTTCTACCACTATAGTGATCAAGATAATGCAAATAAAGACCACAGTGAGATATTATTTCATACTCAAATGTTGAGCAAAAATTAAAAAATTAATACCAAGGATTTCCATGGATATAGAACAAGCAATGAAAGATTTTGTATATTCTTGGTGGGAGTATTAATGGGTATAAACATTTTGGAAAATCATTTGGCAGCAGTAAGTAAAATTGAAGCTGCGTGTATCCTATCGTATAGCTATGTTCCTCCTTGTATTATTCTCTCAAGAAATACTTGTCTGGGTGCCCAGGAGACGTGAACAGAAATAGTCAAAGCTGGGAGATTTTAAGAACCTTGAATGTGGCTGTTCTCATAACACAAAAGCAAAGACAAATATCAGACTTTCACAAGTGGCTTCTCTCTATAAGCACATTCTAGTTCCCAGCCTTGATCCTTCTTGTCAGCTTTGACTTTCCTTTGGGTCTTTTCAAGGAATCACATATTCTGTTCTTCCAATGAATAGATAGATTCCATTAAATAACGGGTGATATATTCAAACAATGATAATCATACATTAGAGAAATGCATCAACAAACCAAAATAAATAAATAAATAAATAAATAAATAAATAAAACAACTGAACAACCAATTAGAAAATTGGCAAAAGAAATGAAGAGACATTTCACTAAATAGAGTGTACAAGTGGCAAAAATGAAGAAAAACATGTAAGGGTTTCCGACATCATTAGTCATCAGGGAAATACAAGGTAAATACACAATGAGAGATCACTACATATCTATCCAAATGGCTGCAGTTTAAAAAAAAATAACGTTCAATGCCAAATGCTTGGGAGGATATAGAGATGCTGGATCACTCATTTATTGCTGGTTAAAATATAAAATGGTACAGCCATTCTGTAAAAGAGTTTGGCAGTTTCTTATAAAGAAAATACCCAAAAACTAAACATGCAACTACCATATGATCCAGCAATTGTACCCATAGTTGCTTATCCTAGAGAAATAGACTTACATTCACATAAAAACTTATGCACAAATGTTTATAACAGCATTATTTAGTAGCCAAATCTTTAAACAACCCAGATGCCCTTCAGTGGGTGAACAGTTAAAGAAACTGTGGTACACCCATACCATGGAATGCTATACAGCAATAAAAAGGAACAAATTATTGATAAATGCAACAACCTGGGCGAATCTCCAAAGAATTATGCTGAGTGAAAGATGAAGATCCCAAAAGGTGACAAATTGTATGATTCCATTCATAGGACATTCTTGAAATGACAAAAGTACTTAAAAAGTGGATGACAAATTAATGATTGCCAAGAGTTAAGGAGGGGAAGGCAATGAGAGAGAAGTGAGTGTAGCTGTATAAGGATAGCATGAGGAAATTGAGCAATCCTCGTGGTGATGGAAATGTTCTGTATCCTAACTTTATTAATGTCAATATCCTACTTATGTTATTGTTCTATAGTTTTGTAAGCTGTTATCATTGGGGGAACTAGATAAAGGGTGATTTGGGAACTCTCTATTATTTCTTAAAACTTCATGTGAATCTCTAATTATCCCCAAATAAGAAGCTCAATTAAAAATAATTGTAAGTGTTAAATTTAAATCCTTAATGGTGGTTTTGTTTCATCTTACATACAGTTAAAATTTCTTTGCAATTCACATAATCTGAAAGTATCTCTATCTTCTTACTTATGGCATTATATTTAGATCTGTAAAATCTGTAGGTCATGATATTGTCACAAAATGAGCGAACAAAATGATCTCAGCTCATGATATTTCAGATTTTAATTAATTAGTAGCTTGTTCCATATCTGTTCCAAGCCATGGCCTATAATTAATACATAGATAACACCCATGACTGCTTATAATTTCTTGTCAGTTTTATCCCCATTTAAGAAATTATTTTAAAATTTTTCAAATACATTATTTTTGTACTTTCTGCTTTTCATATTGCCTCTATTATGCCATGTCAAGTTTGAGATTTAAACTAGGTTTAGTATGATAAATGGTTTTTGATATTTTGTACCCAAGTTCAGTTTAGATTTTTTTTTTTTTTTTACCTCATTACAAACCTCTCTAAAGGAGCCTCAAGAGGTAAGCTTTATGAATGTCAAGTCTGGAAAACAGACATTTTTCTCACTGCTTTAAGAACATAGGTGAAGTAATTCACACTTTGGAATGAAGCTGTAGTCAGGCGTTTCAAACTGAAAGAGTTGCATAGTACAAGCCTAGTTTTCGACCTCTGAAAATCTAAATTAAATCTCTCAGCTAACTGTGAATATTGTGCACTTCAGGAAATAACCTTGATGATAGATGCTAGGAGAGTGGAACCAGATAGAGGCTAGTGAACTAACTTCCTTCCTTCCTTTCTTCTTTCCTTCATTCCTTGTTCAGTGAGGACCTACTTTAAGCTAGGCAGAGCTGAGAAAAAATGTTGCATTGTAGCCAATAGATGACTAATTTAATATTCTAGGAATTCCATTTAGCTTATGGATAGTTCAGAAGTTACGGATTTGGACAGGCAGGCACTCTGTCAAAACTTGAATTCATGTTGGCATAAATGTTTCCTAGCAACGTGGACCCTCTTGATGCTATGACCATAAAGATTTTTTCCAGGTTAGTTTTATTCACTCCATTTAATGGGGCTTTTTTTGGTAAATATGCTGTAGTTTCTTTTTCAGAAAAGTATTTTCAATGAACACAAATTTAATATATCAAGGTTGACAGTTTTTAGAATAAGAAGATGTTAAAGTGGAAGGAGGATATATTTTAAGTGTTCTGTATCAATTCTCCATAATGATGTACAAACCAATACTGAAAATATAAAATTCAGGCTTGTAAGACGATTTTGTTTGGACTCCAATCATCTTACATTTACAGGTCAGCTAAGTAAAGATATGAAGAGCACAAACTAAAGTAGTTGGGTTTGTGGATAGATACGCCCAATTCTAAAAACCAATAGTGGTAGTAGCAGTTGTAGCTAGCACCAGCAGCAGTAGCAACAGTTAGCTTAAACCTAGTGCTCTCTTTTATCAATATTATCCAAACACTACCTAACTTGTAATAGGTAATTAATAAATGCATGCTTCTGAATGGAACAGTGAATGGTAGCTAAGTCTTACTGATCTCTTCCTATGAACTAAGCATTCTTTTAACCAAATAAGTGATCTCACTTAGTCTTCATAATAGTTGTGAAAAAGACACCACTCTCACACTCTTACTCAGATGAGCTAACTAAATTACACAACACTCATTAACTTGCTAATGTCAGTAAGCGATGGAGCTGGACTATAAATCCACACAGTCCAGCACCAGCATTCAACCTACTAACCATCACCCGAGGCTGCCTCTCAAGTTGTAGGACACACAGAGCCTTCACCAAACAACTAGCAGGCAAACAACCAAGGGACGCTAGTACTTTCCTAGAATTCTTTAAACAAAGCAGTGACTTGGAGTTTGGTAAGAGAAAATTTTACTGTAATTATAGAACTATATTAAGACTATGGAAGGAAAGATGACCTTGCAGTTGCCTAAATCCTCTGATTAAATGTGTGAGCCGATTAAACAAAAAGAATTTTTAAAGAAAGTCAACAAGGAGAAGAACTGACCGTACATTCGTGTTTTTGATTCCTTTATTTTACGTGGATTATTGCTTAAGTAAATTGCATAACATGCAACAGTATTAAGGAGTTTATAACAGAATCCACTCTCTTCAAGAACAACAAGTGGGCTTGGGCTCCCACCAAGTACCCTGCATAGATTGGACTACTTAATCCGTAAAAAGGGTACTAGAAAAACCCCATCAACCAACAAGGAAAACTAACAAAGGAACTTGCCATCTGACAGGAGCCTTATGGGGCTAAAAGGTCTCTGAAATAACTCAAAAACCTAGACTTGCACAATGATTCAATGGGACATCCAAATGTGTATTATGTATTAATATGTATATAATGGAGACACTGAGCTAAGAGATTAGAATTAAAGCAAACATAGGACTTTGGAACTTTTAGGGAGGAAACTGAAACCATAGAGGGACATATTTAGAACTTAAACACACAACTTCCTGGAAATGATGGACACAACAGTGAAAATGACGAACCAGTGTAGGAAATGAACCACCAGGAGGCAGAGTCAGCCAACCCATAAAATGGAAGAATACTCACTTCATTTATGCTCCTCATCTTGTATCTTGCCATCTTTCTCCATGAAAATCCCACTTATCTGCTAAGGGAATTACATGATTAGTGTGCCACTGTTTTCTCTTATAGCAATGTTAAGTGTAGACATTTAATGCACTGAGTAAATCAAAAGCTATTACTATGTAGACCAAACAATTTTACAGAGAAGGAAAAAAATATTCCTATGTGACATATTTTAGAATATAATTTTATCTTTACAAATTGAACACCTACATTGAAATCTTTGAAAGGAAATTAATACTAAATACCGATTGTGGAATACCTCCAACGTGCAGGCACACCATCACATACGTAATGTCTAATTCCCTTAAAAATATTATGAAAGAGTTACCCACTGCATTTTAAAAATAAGGAACTGAGACTCAGAGATTTGAGGTCTATCTAACTTCATATCCTTTTATAACAATAAACTACTAAGTAGTTTTGAAATTTAGGAGCTATTAATCATTTTACACTGATTCCATTTTGCAAAATGCCTTTAAGATTTTGTTATTTCTCAAGACTATTTCAGATTTAGGTCTGAGATACTGGTAGATTTATGTTGTCAGAAAAAGTACACTAATACTTCAGTAATAAAAAATTCAGTTAAAAAAAAGAACTCAGTTTATTATACTTTTTCTATGCATCTTTTGTTAATTTTCTGCTATTAGATTGATTTTGAGAAAGATTCTTTTTGTTCACAATTTTTGATCTGTGCTTTGAAAATTATAAACCCAATTGTAATTATTTTAACAGGCTCAACTTAATTATTAGAATATTTTTCTTTTAATCATGAAAAATACAAGAATCTTAGGATATTTTGATTCTCATCTCCCAACCTTCTCCACGCATCTACCAGATTATTATTCTCTCATTTCCCCTTGTTTTCCTGCCCCACCACACAGGCAGTGACTTATTCTTTTTTTAAGAAAACAATGATTTTACCAATTCCTTTCCTCATAATTGATTCTCTTTCTTTCTGGGTTCAATTTCCTTTTAAATGTAATAAATCATTCAGTAGCTTTTTCAGTAAAGCTCTCCTCTTTGTAGACCCTACAAACTTCTATGTAATAATACACTCAGTTCAATAATTACACTTCTGGATAAATAATCCCTACCTTTTTTCCCGGAAGGTTGTTCTGATGGTAGCGAGTGGGGTGCGTTAGAGGGAGAGAAGGAATAAAATCCATGCGAGTGTAATTTAAAACTATCACAAAGTAATAATTGATAAACCACCTCATCACAAATAAGATGCAGTCTGTGTGATAAATTTTTTAAAAGATGCTGTTAAAACTTGGGATTGAGAAGCCAAGTTAAGAGAGGCATAAAAATCCTAAGTTTCTCTTTTGAGTTATTGGGGTGAAACAATTAGGAAGAATAGGAGAGTTTGGAGGAAGATGATGATGAATTAGTTTTAGATTGCCATATAATATTTGTGCTGATATGATATCCAGCATGTAATTGGAATTGTATAGCTGTGTCCAGAAAGATGGTGGAGTTGGAGATGAAAATTTGGTGGTTACTCTCAAAATGTATTAGTTAAATTTAAGTATATAATAATTAAGACTTGGAGTGTAGGGGAGGTGTAAGGAAGTCTTAGTGACAGCAGTTGATAGTATTGGAATCAGCAACTACTGAATCACCTGTTCCCCCAAGAACTCTACTGGCTGGCAGTTTCCTGGACAATCACAGTATTCGTGGAGTTTCTTGTAAAATGTATAAATGGCACAGCTTTCTACATAAATATAAAAAGAGCAGTTATGTACAGTGTAACTCTACTACAGGGAAAACACTTCAGGTCTCACTGGTGAAAGGCAGACCCAAATGCACAAATGATTTATTTTCCATAAGATCATCTGCAAATCAGCTGGTTGGAACTTATGATGTCTTTTTTCTGTAGAAACAATATTATAAATCATGGTTTGTTTCACCAACTAATCTGTAACATCCTATTTAAACCATCATGTAGCTCTACATTTGAAATTAAAATATTCAGTACAGACAACATCTTTTTTGTTTAAACACCAAAAACATAATTAAGCACAATGGACAAAGTAATCTTCAATAGATACAACAATTTTTAAATGCATTAAATTGGACATAACCAAAGCAAATTGAAAACATGCCTTAATTGAGTAAAATAGGTTTTTAGATTTACTTGAAGTAAAGGGAGAAAGTAAAGGGAATACATGGGCAATCTAAGTCGTCGAATGTTTATGGTATTACACATTTCTGTTTGTCTAATTTCATTTCGACTCTTTTATTTTTCCTTAGTATTGGTATTACTATATCGCTCACACCAATGATTAGGTTCATTTTATTTATTTAATTATTTGGATTATAATTGAAGGAAAGGTTTTTATTTGAAAGCACCAAACTTCTCTAATTGCCCAAGTCTCCTAACCTTTCATAGTTAAAATTCCTTTTTATTCCCCTTGGATGAATTTTCCTTATTTTGGTTTGTTATAATTTCCTCATTTCATTCTTCTTTTCCTGCAGTGGAAGATCCTCTTTGACTCCGTCTTCTTTTTTCTTTTACACATTTGTTTGTTTTACTTTCTGTCTCTGGCTAGACCACAGTCTTTAACCAGGAGGCATCTGAGCCCAAAGTCCCAGGTCTTCACGCTGATGTTACTGCCCCTTTATTTGGCCGGTGTCTCTCCCTGAAAAACTCAGAGTCTAGCATTTTCCTAATTTTTCTACCCCAGAGGCATTAGCTACACCACAGGAGGTGTACAATTTTTGGAGGTTCCAGTGGCTTGCTCTAAGGAACTGGTTATGGAGCACTATGGACTCTTACAAAAAATAACATCATGCCTTCTAAATCAAAGAAGATTGGAATGGGAAGAACCAGGCCTCCGAGTCAGGTATGTTGGGCATGGCAGGACAGCTCACCAGGTCAGATGAGACAAAGGACTAAACTCGAAAGGCTGCCCAACAAAAGATGGACTTAGGTGGAAATGACAAGATTCTCAGGAACTACCCAGCTAGCCTGCCACCAGCTAACTGCACATGCTAATAAGTCACACCCATAAAAAGAATTTTTCTATTTGGGCATTGATCATACCTTCAGATTAGCACAGGATTTGCATTTATTTAAATAAAGATGTTTATATGAACTTTTCATAAAAATAGTTAATGATATTAGAATTCCCCCTTCTGAGTTGTTAGACAGAAATCAATAATTTAAAGATATAATCCCTCTACTTTTTGAGTATCTGTTGGTTAAGACGATTTGTATTTTCATAAATAATGTATTATTACACTGTCTTCAGGCTAATAAAATTGGCATATTTAAACATAATAAATGACAGTCAACTTGCCATTTTTACATGTAGACTGAACAGGAGAGCAGGATATTTTTTATAATAGGACGTACTCAAATTACCAGACTTCTTTAATGGTTGGTTATTTTTTTTTTATTTATGAATGCTCTCTCTTAAGAAGTCGGTCTGGATAATAGATGATTTCTACATGATAATTATTTTGAAAAGACCCTTGGATAGCTTTCATATTAAGTATTGTCAATGTAGAAATTTTAAAAAGTGCACAACCATAACTAGATCATACTGCCAATAGAAAAGGGTATGCTTATGGTCTTTGTGAGTGATCTCTAGACAATAAATATTTTTTAAAAGTCTTCATAAATTGTCTCTTTCTGTGCTCACAACAGTTACAAGCATTAAGAATAGGGCTTGGTAAAGAGAGGCATTCAGATATTTAATTACTAAATGAAGTGGGCTTTTAAAGAATAAAGTACAAACTAAGTGAAGAAATTTTTGTGATTTGTCACTGGCTGTAAACAAACTGTTTATAGGTTTACAAGAAAACATAGTTGCTTGTCAACTAACTTGCCTAACTTCCAGAGGAAACTGAAGTTCCTAATATAATCGATGTAGTTTGTGCCAGGTTTTTAGGATCTGGAAGTTCTACTGAATCTTTTGTTTGAATCAGGTCAGATGAATAAAACAAAGCAAGAGACTAGTTGTGCCAATTAAACTGAATGCAAGTTACAAGGAAGCCATCTGTCACCCAAATTATCTGAGAGCAGTAACTGAACTGAGAACATCTGAAGAATAAGCTGAAAGTGAATCTCAAGCTGGTATTGCTGAAGACTTTGGGTTAAGACTAGAGCAGTGGTGTGCAGGGTCCAAGGATACTTTGTGTGTCCCTCCCAGAAAAATTACCATGGAAGATATTAGTAAATTTCTTAATGATGTTCAATACTTTAAAAATGTATTTTTTCTAAAGGTTATCTGATAATTGGGCTTATTTCAAACTAATATGACTTTAAATAGTATTAATAAAACCCTTAACCTCTTTGTAAAGAAAATATGACTGTTCTAGACAAGACTGGATTATTCTGGAAAGCAATTGTAATGATTTTGTCCCTTGGGTCTCATATATCTCCAGTTTCCAATGCCATCGCAACCTCTCTAGTTTCCTGAATCCTTTGTCCTAGTTGCCTATTGCTGAGTAACAAATTGCCCCAATACTGAGCAACTTAAAATAATAATAATTTATTTTCTCACACAGTATCTGTGGGTCAGGAATTCAAGAGGGGCTTAGCAGGGTGGTCCTGCCTTAGAATGTTTCTCAAGGTTGCAGTCAAGATGTCAGCCAGGACCCAGGTATTTGAAGGCTTGACCAGGGTTGGAGGACCCGCTTCCAGATGACTCACTCCTATGTCTGGCTAGTTGATTGGTGCCTGTTGGCAGGTGCTCTTGGTTATTCATCATATGGATCTCTCCAGAAGGCTTCTTGAGTGTTCTCAAGCCACGAAAACTGGCTCTTCCTAGTGAGTTATCCAATACAGCATGGTAGAAGCCACAGTGTCCTTTATGACCTGGCCTCAGAAGCCACACCCCACCATGTCCACAATATGCTATCGGTTATAAAATCCAGCACCATTCAATGTGGGGTGGGGCTAATCAAGGTGCCACAGCTCAGTGAACACCAGGAGGCGGAGATTGGGCTCTATCTTGGAGTCTGGTTGCCACAGGCACATCCTGATAACCAGCCTCATCTTCATGGATGTGAGTTCTAACAGTATTCACCTGCTCAAATATATTCTGCAATTCCTCATTGCCAGCTAGAAAAAAAAAATCCAAACCTGTAATCCTTGCATTATTACTCTGAATGGTTTGGCAACAACCAACTTTTACAGCATTACCTATACAATTCCTCTCTGGTTACTTTCCATGTATGTTCTGCATTGTAATTCCTCTCTCCAGCTCAGAGACCTGATTTACTTGATGTCCTTTTGCTTACATTTTCGATCTAATCTTCTCACTGTAGCAGCACAAATGAGCATGCAAACATCTTTTTAAAATCCTCTGTTTATCTCATTCCTTGCTTTGGTTACCACTTCTTTCTACTTCCTTCTGAGGGAAAACTTTTCAAAAAATTTGATGTTCTTGCTCTTGCTTCTTCAGCTTGTATTCACTCCTCAACCAACTCGTATTTCCCCCCTAAAACTCCACTGAATCTCCTCTTGGAAGGGCCACCAAAGCCCATGAGCGCTTTCCTACGCCCACATTGCTTGGCTACCAAGTGGCATTCAACATCCATTGCCACCCCTGCTTTGAAACACTTTAATTTCTTAGCTTGTGGGACACCAGACCTCCCTGGTTTTCCTTCAGATTCCACAGATTTTATTTATCTCTTTTTCCAACTCTTCTTTCTCTGCCCACTTATAAATATTGGATTATCTCAGGACTGAATATCTGCTTCCTTATTTTTTTCTGTTCATGTGGTCTCCCTAGGTTATTGTATCCTTTCATAGAGCTAGAACTGTCCACTGTGATATTCTGTAACTCACATCAAACTGTCTAATCAATTGGATGTGCAATAAGTTTAACACATCCAAATTGAACTTTGATTTTGGTGTGTACTTCTAAGTTCCCCAATTTTACAATAGTGTCATGTGTTTATGACTAATCTTCTCCAAAGTGGTTGTAAATATTCAGAGTTTCCAAAATAGCATTTTGTACTTTTCTATTAGTTGTGACACCTAATACAATGAAAGGGGACTATTTGGTGCTCATTGAATTCAATTATTAATAATGTGTCAGTATGGCAGAATAAATAAACCCTGTGAAATGAAGGCAGTATCCACTTCAGGGAATGGAAAAAATTTACTCCTAAGTTGTTAATTAACTTTACAATAATAGTGTACATAAGCAGAAATCTTTAAAACTATATCTTCAGTCAGGATGTAACATTTAAAAATGAATAAAATATTGAATGTGACATCAACATTCCAGAATGCTTTTCCTGTACTGAGCAATTACTGAATGCTATTTTTACTCCTTCAACACAATGTAAAGATCTCAATTCTGAGTAAGTATAATGCATATAACAGTATATGGGCTACAGTATGTACCACATCATATAAATGTGTGATATAGTAGAAATGTCATTTCCTTATCTTTCAACAAATGTTTACTGAGTGCCTGGCGCTGGGGTTATAACAGAAAACACACACACACACACACACACACACACACACACACACATATCTGTCCTCTGTATTAATTTCTTTCAAGGAAATAGATTTGCCTTTGAAAGACCTCTACAACTTATTTTTTATATTCACCAACCCATATGAATATTTTTATCATATAGGATTTAAAGTCTTAAGATGAATGTAAATGTTTATAAATATGTGCTGCTAAATTATCATTACATGTTATCTTTGCCTAGGAGATACGTACATTCAGCTCACTGGCTAGGTAGATAATAGCTAGATGGATAAAATATGCACCCTCATGACTCCCACGCATACATGTTGCTTTCAAATATAAATGCCATGATTTAGAAGATTCTAAACTAATAATAAAAGATAAAAAATCTTGTTTTTCAAACTAATCTGTTATTTTTTAGGTATGTTTTATATTTTCCTTGGTATTTCAGCATAAGCTTTTTAGAGGTTGGGGTTAAGGTTTTGTTCATCTTTGAATAAACTCCAACACCCACTGTGATGTCTGACCTATGTTATCATTGGAATAAATACTTATTTCTAGTGCCTTCCATAGTGTTTAAATTGTTTACTGTGACAGAGAATAATTCCAGAGCTACACTGTTATGGTCATATGACTTTCCCTAGATACATTTCAGATTACTAAAATCATGGTAAAATTAAGACTTGTTATATACTATACAGTAAACATGATCCAAAGCTGCTTTTCTGAGTTACATAAGCGATATCTCCTTATCCACCATAATGTTAAAAAAAAACTATGTATATTTGAATTCCAAAAGTCAATAAATCTTGATTTTCTATCCATTTAACCCTAAGCCTTTCATAATTTTCTCTCTTTTTATAGCCAATATCTTCATTTAGGTCTTTATCAGGTAGCAGCCTTGGGATTGGTCTTTCTACATTCTATCTTCACATCTCTCTTAATATCTAGGGCAGTGTTGTGTTAATATACCTACTTTGCCTCCTCGAAAAGCTATTTTATCTATACTGCCACTAAAAGTAGCATTCTGAAACCCATACATTTCATTATTCAAGATCATTTGGTGGTGCCCTGTATCCACAGAGGATGAATTCAAACCGTTTGAATATTCACAGCCTTCCCCAGCCGACTGCCTTTATTTCCACATCTCCACCCACTGCTACCTGACTCCCACATGATCTATTACCTGCTCACTTACTTTCTCCTTAACAATGCATCTTCTTTACACTTTCATGGTTTTACACCTGGTCCTCTTAGAATGATTTTCCTTCTTTCCATTGGAAAAATCCTTTTGCTCTTCAAAACCAATTCAGTATTACCACTTCTAAGAAATATTCCAGCCCCAAATGGCAGCCTTTGCAATGTTTTCATACTTTCATTGTAGTAGTTTATGGTATTGTATTTTATAGCTAATCTTTTCCAATAGACTCTGAACTCCTGAAGCCAGTCAACTTTCCTTATTCATAAAGCTTAGAGCCAGGCACGATGGATGTTTATTGGATGGATCAATGAACTAAATGCCATCTTGCTAGTAGGAAAGGAAAAAAAATAAATAAAAAGACGACATAAAGTGTCACTTTCACTGTCCACTCTTAAATGGAAAGATAAAAGTTGTCTCTGTAAGGAAGAGTGATCATGTATTTGTCTCCATGGTATCTTATTTGTGGAACTGCTATTGCTTATATCTATTGTAAAAAAGAAAGGAGTAATTTTGCTCTTAAAGTCATCTCTGTATTTAACTAATGCTCATCAACGATTCATTCTTGGGTTACAAGCCATTTAATCAAGTTTCACTAGATAAGGAACAAGTTATTTTTAAAGACCTGCTATCGGTATCTCTTAGAATCTTCTGTGCACATACATTCTTTGTCCAGCTCAGATCTTTGTCTACCATGCAGGAGAGAAATGTGGTACAATTTTTAAAAAGTATATTTTCCTTATAGAAATTTCCAGGGATGGAGAGATAGATAAACAATAAATGTAGTGCAGAAGGGTAGTGACATCATCATAGGCTCACAACATCCCTCAAATCAGAGACTCCAAAGTGGTCGGGGCTGTGAAACCATCTTTATCACTGGTCTCAGATGTGTACACTTCACTTTCTGAAAGAGAAGGCTACTTTTCTCTTTTGAATTTTCATTCATTTTGATTTTATTCACATAACTTACCTGAGTACCCTCTCTTATAATTGTAAAATGACTCTATCTGTTGGTCCATTATGGGCTGTGAATGATAAAGAAAGATAAATATTCTCAAGGATATGTGGGGCACAGAGGCTGAGCTAATGGGAGAAATCTTTGCTGTGTTGTCACCTTCCTCGAAGGGTTACTGCTCTCTTCAAATATGCCAAAACAATAAATAATACTGTATGTTGTCTTTTCTGCCACTGTAGATGTTTCTAATGCCTCTGTGTGTGTGTGTATGTGTGTGTGTGTGTGTGTGTACACATGCATGCTTTAAACCTAGACTTTGTTACACACTGTGTTTTAGAAACTCTGACAACCACAATCAGAATTTGAACCCTGGCTCTATGGTGCACTGTGATTCTAAGCAGTGACATTCTAATGCTAGCTTTGGAGATGAATGAAAAAATTCACTAACTTGCATAGCAAATAGCAAGTGATATCCAATTCACCTGGGATCATTGAAGGAAAAGATGGGCAATCTTATAAGAGAGCATTTTTAATTCTTGGTTAGAGAGCACAGTGGAATATGTCATTACAGATATAGAAGTCCTGTAATTGCTGTGTCCCTAGATAATTATGACAGGGTTAGAGAATGTTTAAAAGCTTACACACTGAAGTGTATAAGAAATACATTTTATTATTACAAATTTGACCAAATGTAGCAGCGATGAATTGCTGCTCTAGTCAGTATTTCCTATGTATCCTAGTCATGTTAATATGGTTAAAAATGCCATTTGTGTGTTTTTTCCACTGTCAGAGTATTGGATTGTCAGTAGCTCATGAAAAATATTTTTGTAATTCATTGTCCTCTTCCAGAGTCTTCAAAGGCAGACTGCTATTGCCTTTTATATTCTTTTTTTCTGGACCCATACAGGGTTAAAACCAAGTACTTGAAGGACATGTTGAGAATTTGGCATAGGTACCAGGATTTCAAAGATCAGAGCCAAAGTTAGTGTTTTCGTGCCAAGAAGGATCGAAAGAGTGCATGACTAGACCCATCTGTAGCAAATTGCCTTTGATGATGCAACAAAAAATAATTAAAACACAACAAAGAATAGCGAATGGTCCCAGTAATGAGCAAAATCCTCTGGAAGACTGATAAAGATGCTTGTGCAGAAAAACAGCATTTCTTCTAGGAAGAAATTCTGGAAAGGAAGACACATTTATTTAACCTTTAGAAAAGTCTTTCTGCTTCTATATATATATGTTGGTTCAGTCCCATTTAAATAGTTTTCTTTCCTAACCTCATGTTGGCATTACTAATATTTATTAATAGTAAAATTTACTATGTAGCCCTGGAATGGAATGCCACTATGCAATATCTTTGCAATTTTATGATCAATAAAATACCTTTATGCCAGAACATAGTAATCAATGTATGAGAAATGAATTTCAAACAAAACAATAACAAAGATATTGGCAAGATAACTATTTTAGATGTTAAAAATGTCACATACAGAAAATAAACACAGCAACACATAGACTAAAACCAAAAGACCCACAATATTTGGATCAGTCATGATATAAAACCTGAAGGTTTATTGGACAAAATGTTAAGATTTAAGAATAGCAAAGATAATTATTACTCTGTATTATTTGTGCATGGAGTGGTAATTGCTTTCTGGCCCAGACGTATAGATTTAGAGTGAAGTTGAACAAATGAGAATTGCATTTTTATACCACATGTTGAGATATAGTATACCCTGAATCTATGGTTTACTGGAACAATGTAAAACAATTACTACATTATATAATCTTCTAAACCAGATTTTTACTTTCTGTCTAGAATTCTTTCCTGAAATCTATTTTTGTCTGAGTTTTCATTTTCCCTTCCATGGAGGAAGTTTATGAAGCTTCACTAATTGGGCTGGAAATTTCAATGAGGAATACAAAGTGCAGAATACTGATAGAATTTGCATTCTTGACTCTTGTGCTTCAAGTGTGTCCCCAAGAGAAGAAGTTTGGGTCTACACTCTCTTTCTGTACTGCTTTAGGGCAATCTCATCAATAATCGGGCTCTCCTCTAACCTGTAGTAATCATAACTACTGTTCTCCTAATCAGTGAGGTCCCCAGTGAGCTTCTTAAGCCCATACATTTCTCACTATGGCTTCCTGGCTAATGCTGTCAGGTTGGAAGATGCCCTTTAGCACAGAAAACCTAAATCAACCAAAAAATATGCTAATGCCTATTGAGGAAGTTTTGGGAAGCTTAGTAATTGCAATTTGAGGTTCATCCACATCTTACATAGAAGATTTTATAAGGCTGTCATTGATAAATTGTTCCAACAAAGTACAGATCTAGGATATTTTACACACCCACTACTCCATAGTAAAATGGAAACCTATTTGCTAAATTGTACGCTAAATTTTTCTCTCTGGGGACATAAAGTTATTATTACTCTGCAGGTACTATACAAGTACTATAATAATGATTTCCAATATCTTTAAGGTGGTTTATTTTAACTCAAGGGAATAATAGGCTTTAAAGTTAATATGATCAAAAATGCTACTCCCCCATTAAAATATCTACAATAAAGTGCTCTAAGAAAATGATGATGGTAGTGTTTAAACTAAATTCATTCAGCCCTAAGTCATCCTGTCTGCAAGAAATGTAGTACAGGTGGTGGTCTGAGTCTCCGTGGAAGAATCTAGGGGTATAGAAGGACTCCAAGGCAGGTCATCAGATGTGTAAAGAGATGAGAACGCCCATTCAGCTGCCAAGAATGGGGAAAGGAGAAATCAACAGAGTGAGGCCCTGGAAGAAAGGTTTTGTGTTTCTTCTTCATGCTGCCCAAAGGCTTGGTGTTAACAAAGCTTTAAAAGTGACTTGTGTAATTGGCAGCTTCATGTTGCCCTGACGCACTTCCTTCTGCTGTTCGAGAAGGCTGGATGCAGTGGGAGTCTGATTTCCTTCCACGTAAAGGAGGACCATCCTAACGATGGTTTGATGTGGGAAGAGGCTGACTCAAATACAAGAACAACAAATTGAGATGATTATGTCACATGGATCATTTATGTTGGATGTTAATCTTCTAGGGATGACATATAAGCATCTAAATGAAACCTGTGAAAGAAGAGATTGATATGACATGTGCAGTCCAAAATAAAACACAAGAAAAAGAAAAACAATTTGTTTAGAATATATGTTCAGTCAGACGAACCAAGAGTTTGGAAATCTAGCTCATGTTTCTGGAATCATGTCAATTGTTCTTTAATCTTAACTAATTTCAGTTCTAAAACAATACTAAAAAAGAAACATTACTGATG
>NW_012134192.1:145268-147862 GCF_000956105.1 Propithecus coquereli
AAAATTCTATTCCTTTGTAAATATACAGTATATGCTTTTCTGACTAGTAACACATTTATACACATTATTTTCTGTCTATTGTTAGATAGTATTAGTTTTCATAGGATTTAATACTGAGAATTTTACTTTTAATACTTGCTGAAAGATTTTTATTCACTTTATAAACAATGTACAGGTGTTCCTTTAGGAAGACAAATTTGTATAAGAATCTTTCCTTGAGATTTGTTGGTCATTTGTACACATTTGCTGTCTCACATGCATATATTAGTTTTAATTTCTCTCTCATTATTCCCCACCCCTCAAGGAAGACAAGCAAGCTGAGTTATGTCCAATAATTTTTTCCTAAAATACTGTTCTTCTGTTTGCATTGAATGGTTATCAACCTTCATGAACGACAGTGTGCCAAGGGACAGATACCATCATTCATAACTGACACCTTGCTTCTGCCCTTGCTGCCTTTTCTTATTATTCTTCCTGTCAGTTACTTCCTAAGGACTTTTCATTTTTATTTTTTTTCCATTGTTCTTCTGTATTCAACTCTACAAATTTTTCCTCCTACAAGAAGCAAATGTAGTGTGAAAGACAGAGGAAATCAGCCATCAACCACTAAGTAGCAAATCATCTTGAATATCATAGATTGGGATTTTAATTGGGCCAGTGAGCCTTTTCTATACAGAGAATAAAGACCTTGTAAGAGTCATTCTGAAAATAACTTTGTCAGAACAAGCAGCTCCATAGGCTGTTCCCTATTGTAGGTGATTCTTCCTCCTTTTGTATTACCTAAGATTTAGAAAAATTACAGTATGGCCCAGGAAAATTACCTGTATGAATATATATTATGCATGAAGGCAATAACTCACTGTTTAGGGAAAATACCCTTTAGTGAGTTTAAATGTTTATTTAACATTTGTGCAATTAGGTTATGCAATTGCATAAAGATTAATTTTTACCTGTATCAGAGATTCTGAAATTCAATAGTTTTATAGGGAAGTTTTGAGTCAGCCAGTGGTAATAATTCCAAGCAACACTTTAATTTATTAAGTTGAAATTAAATATGCATTCATTGATTTTAAAAAATGCTTATTTAATGCCTTCACCATGCCTCTGTTTTAGGCATGGGAGATCTAGAAGTGAGTAAGATGGAGAAAGGGCTTGTCCTCATGGACCTTAAATTGTGATGGGGAAGACAGACAATTAACAAATATGATTTGGGGAAGTGAGAAGTGAAAGGTGCTATAAAAAAGCAAGTTGATGCAATATGAGTGAGAATAGAACCCATTTCAAAAGTTCTGAAAAGGCTTCTCCAAGGTGACATTTGAAGAGAAAAAGCCTATCACCTAAATATTGCTTTCCCATAATTCCGATAATTGCATTCCTGATAAATCTTCGCTTTCTCCCCCAAACTTGCAATATCCAAAGGCCCCGTCAACATTTTGAAAAGGAAGCTGAAATATTGTAAATGCTTTATAATAAATACATTTTCAAATACTTTATTTATGTTACATGCACACTCAGTGTCAGTTATGTAATGTACTGTATGTAGTTCCTCTGTGCACATATATGTGTGCATGGGCAGTCATTCCATTTGCAGTTATTCATTAAGCACCTGTAAAGCATGGTGCTAGGTACTGTTTATCAGATTTTGCCTGTGATTGTATTCTGTTTATCTAATGAGAGAGATGTTTATCAAGTTATCAGCCCAGGGAAGACTGTATATAATTATAAGTACTAAGAAGGAAAGGTGCATAGTGCTCTGAGAACGTGTGGCAGGGAAGTATGCCCTTGATGAGAAGGTCAATGAAGGTTCCCACGAGGCAGTGGTGAGTCAGTTGAAACGTGTGTGGGAATTAACTAGGTTGAAATGGGGAAAGAAAAAGAGCATTTCATATAAATGTCCTTAGATGGGAGGCAGTTTGGGTCCTTGGAGGACTGAAAGAGAGTGAGTATAGCTGGGGCAGGAGGAGTGAAGAGAAGCCTGTTAGGAAATGAGGTTTGGCAGAGGGTCTCTGAGCCCCTTTAACACGAGATTGCATCACCCTCTAAGTGAGCAGTAGCAGCCTCCTAATGTCCTATTACGGAAATCTATTTTATAAGATCACTTGATAAGCCAGATTTTGGCCAATGGGCATATCATTTAGACTGCTTACTGGACATGCACACTGCGTATTCAGGCGTGATTTCCTCTACCTCCACCAGAGATGTGTCCATGCAGCAGCTATCCTGCCAGATGGTGCACGGGCACCCCCTGATTTCCTGGTTGAACAATATCTTGATAACACACTCAGTGGATGATAGAGTGGTCATAGATCACAGATTTTGTGGCACCCTTGATGTGCAGAACAAACATATATGACAATTCACTTTAGTTCATTGTAGAAAAGAAATTCTTTAGCTCCACTAACTATATTTGATGACCTGAAGACAGCTGTCAGATGTTACTTTATTAACTGCTAATCATGAACATGGAAGAAAATGGAACATGTGAACATGGAGAAAATAGTTAGCACCTGTGTAGAGAATGGAAGGGCTCAAAGAGAATCATGCATGGGGACTTCGTGACCACTCTGTAGACAGACAAGAGTCAGACAATACAG
>NW_012134192.1:152552-153317 GCF_000956105.1 Propithecus coquereli
TTAGAATATGACCTTGGCTATACATTAATACCTAGTCTTGACTCTTTAGTCTTTAACTCACTATTGATATTCTCACCATATCAAACTATCTGGGCCTCCAAAAATACTCAAACAATTCCATACCCTGGTGTCTTCAATCATGTGGTTTTCCTTGCTTGGAATTTCCACATTTACTTTTTGCTTTTGGTGATGTACTGTTTTCAGTTTTCAAAGCCCGGTTCAAGAGCTACATACTTTATTACACCTTTCTAATTTCATACAGGCCCTTTATTTCACTACAACCCCACCCAAGTGGTATCCATTTTTTCTATATTATAATGGAATTTGCTGACAAACAAGTGTAATAGTTACATGTTTTCACTCCCACTTATTTGTGAGCCACTAAAATCATGTCTTATTTTTTTCCCATGTGACACTCAGCTCTATTAATGACACATAAAGGCACTTAATATTTATTGATTTGAATGAAAATAAAACCTTAATATGAATCATCTCCATTCAGGTTTCATTATGTGTCCTCACCTGCAATAAGGAGTATTAAAATGCATTGAGCAGGTTAAATATACCTCTTTAGAATTTATGTAAAACAAACTTAATTTTGAGTTTTGTTTCTGTCATTATAACATTTTACCAGAGAGTAGAAGGGTGTCTAACAGAAACTCCACGCTCCCTATATGGGTTGAATAAGTGGAGAAAATGAATAAATTAATTTTATCATGTTGGGGTTCTAATCTTTAATAAACCACTCTTTATCCTACTTAATTA
>NW_012134192.1:156965-158313 GCF_000956105.1 Propithecus coquereli
ATGTAGGCCTCTTTGCTTTTATCCTTAAAATATTCCTCATATTTCTTTTGTTTTCTACTCTTTATCATTTTCCCTGCTATTTCCTCTGACAGTTTCACAGTCTGATCTTTCTCCTCATCAATTAATTCTTTAGTTACAATCATCCAGCTGTTTACTTCACTTACTGTGTTCTTCATGCCAAATGTTATATTTTTAATACCCAATATTTCTGCTTAGTTACCTTTTTATGATTTTTGTGTTTTTACTTTATAGTGCTGTATCTTTGCTTGTCTTCTTATTGTATATTGCAAGATTTTGAAACTCTGGTTCCATCTATTTTTGAAATTCTGCTTTAGTTATTATATATGGTTCAACTTATTGTCATTCTTTAATAGTAATTTGGCCCCTCACAGCCTAGTTCTTTTGGCCTGTGAACTCTTGCATCTGTAGTAATGTGAGTTGCTCTCTCTGGTAATGTAGGAAAAGGCAGAAGGCCAGCTCTTTGTGTCCTTTGGCTGACTTTAAGGAAGTGTGAAGGGTGAGTCTTAGGGCAGAGATCCAAGCAGAACAGGTCAACTATTGATCACTTCCATTAGTTGCCACTAGGCCCTGTATCTTCTTGTATCACTGCTCCAACATTTAAATATTGGGAAGCAACAATGTACATCTACATTGATGGCAATATTGGTAGATTCTAATCCATGTTCCCAAGAATCTGAAGAGGGATTGGGTGAGAAGAATGAAATCATAACTCTCTTCACTTCAACAAGGTTTTTATCTGCCTATTTCATAGATATTACTGAAATTGGTCTGATGATTTCTGCAGAGTCTACCAATTTTTGCTGCAAGGCAATAGAGAAGAAAGACTCAATATACAAGAGCTCTCCTACAATCTACATGCTTATTGCTATTTTCAGATGCTATCTTTCCCTACTCAAGACATTGGTGTCTTTAAACTTTCCAGGTGTTTCTCAGTTTCTGTTTATTTCTTTGTTTGTTTTTCTTTGATGTTTCTCAAATCCCTCCCTCCCAGAAGTTTCTACATTCTTCCAGGATTGATATTGGGTGAGGGAGCCAGCAGCCATCGCTAGTTTGCCATCCTGACAATATTATCAATTCCCAGAAAAAAAATAATAAGGACATATTCATCATTGTAACATATATTATAATATATCTAGAAGAAATTTATAAGTGTGTAACTTATTTCCAAAAAAATCCTTTTATTAAGTGGAATAGAAACAGACCTGAACAAGTTGAAAAATAAATGATATCTCAAGGTAAAATAATTAAATATTTAAGTATTTCCAGTATTTGCTAAATTATTCTAAGATTTATTAGTAAGAATGAATGTATGAGAAAAATCGAAAGA
>NW_012134192.1:158363-160071 GCF_000956105.1 Propithecus coquereli
AACTTGGTGTTTAGAGATTTCCCCAGGATATGTGGGGTCTTACAATTTTGAATTCTTCAGCCCATGAATTTTCTTTCTCCTTCTTCTTCTTTTTATAAATTATTGCCTCTCCTCAATATATGTCTTTCTCTCTTTCTAGAACTCTTATATTTGGATCCTGATTCCCTACATCTGTTAACAGTTCTTGTCTTTTTACACCCAATATTCATTTTTTGCATTTCTGCTTAATAGTGTTAATAATAAATATTGTTTCAATCTAATATCACAGCTAATGTTAGGTGCTAATGTTAACTGCTGGTAAGAGCAGAGCTTAGTTTTAAACCTTGCAGTCTGTCTTCAGAGCCTGGAGGCACATCACTGTCAATGCATACTGTATTTTGAGATAACTATACTTTGTCTTTCAGATCACATATTTGGCTTCTGGAAGTCTCAATTCTATTATTCAGTTAAGTTAAGCTTTTTTTTTTTCCTTCTGAAATCATTTTGTTTTACTATACCCATTTCTTTATGTTCTCAAATTTCCCCATTCCAAGTACTACTTAAATTTCCTTAACATTTTTGGTAATTTCTTTGTAAGAATATGTCTTTATCTGCTGTTAAAAGTGCCCAACAGGAGCCCTTGATGTGATTTTTTCAAAAAAAATTTTATTGTTTTAAATTG
Organism: Propithecus coquereli; assembly: GCF_000956105.1. Taxonomy (NCBI): domain Eukaryota; kingdom Metazoa; phylum Chordata; class Mammalia; order Primates; family Indriidae; genus Propithecus; species Propithecus coquereli. Next base: position 159,025 of record NW_012134192.1, read on the forward strand.
TGGTAAAATATGTAGAACATAAAAGTTACCATCTTAACCATTTTTAAGTGTACAATTTAGTAGCATTGAGTGACTCACACTGTTATGCAACACTCAACACTATCCATTCAAGAACCGTTTTCATCTTGCAAAACTGAAACTATCCATAACTATTACACACCAGCTCCCTTATCTCCCCTCCCCCAGCCCTTGGTGACCACCACCCTACTTTCTGTCCCTGTGAATTCTTCTAGGGTCCTCCTATAAATGGAATCATACAGTATTTGTCTTTGTGACTGGCTTATTGTACTTAGCCTAATGTCCTCAAGGGTCATCCATACTGTAGCACGTGTCAGAATTTCCTTCCATTTTAAGGCTGAATAATATTTCGTTGCATGTATATATCATACTTTCTTTATTCATCATTCATTGATGAACACTTGGATTGCTTCTACCTCTTGGCCATTATGAGAATAATGTTGCTATGAAAATGGATATACAGATATATCTCTTCAAGTTCCTACTTTCAATTCTTTTGAGTATATACCCAGAAGTGGAATGGCTCCATCATATATTAACTCCATTTTTAGTTTTTTGTTGACCCCCCATACTATTTTCTATAACAACTGCACCATTCTACATTCTTACCAACAGTGTGCAAGCGTTCCACTTTCTCCACATCCTCACCAACACTTGTTATTTTCTGTTTTTTGTTGTTTTTTTTTAATAGTGGCCGTCTTAATGGCTGTGTAGTAGACTTGATGTGATTTTGATTGTTCACTTTAGCATCCATCCGAGCTACTGAGTCCTCTTGAATGGTGAATGATTTTTTATTATACTCACCAGACGGGCCTTGTGTGTAGATTGCAGTGTAACTAGTGGTTCATAAAAATTCTTTACACAGGATCTATCCTATTCCCTCCAGAACACAAAGCCTCCAGCATGGGTGCAACCCATCCATGTTCCACTGGCAGGTCATTCTTTTCCTTGAATCCATTGGCTATGTATTCTCATGGTTAATGTCTCTTCTCTCCAGCAGGGAGCCAGGAGTGATGAGGTCATAAATAC
>NW_012134192.1:160126-161737 GCF_000956105.1 Propithecus coquereli
GCCTTGGGTATTAGGAACTCTAATTCAGTTTTCTCCTATATTCCTATTATTGTAGGAAATTATTTATTTATGAAACCATTTTCTCTCTAGCAATATAAGATGCCCCGGGCTCCTGTATGTTTCCAGACCCAGTCCTGGAATGAGCCACTTCTCCAAAGACCCCTGGTTCCAAATGTTATTAGAAGCCACCTCTGAGCACAAAGTGTGCTTCTTGACAATCCAGAAGTGTTGCTTGTAAGGACTCCCAGATGACAGAGCTGGGAGATATGTGTCTCTATACTGATCTGTAGACACAAGTTTCTGTGTGTAACTATCTGTATCTGTAGTAATCTAAGCACAGTTTATGCTGTTTCCGACTATTATCCATTACCACATGGAGTATTCTGGTCTTCTCTGTTAGCTTACCTGTAACCTCTCACTCCAACAGTGAGAAACCTAGCTTCCACCACCCCTATCACTTCAGTTCATCACTCAATTCTAGTATTCATGTATAGTGGTTTAAGAATTTTTAAGCCCTACTCCTGTGGGAAACAACTTTATCCAGTAGAGTGCAGTGCTTCTGTGCAGTTCCATTTGCCTTTAGTCCGTTACAGACTCTACTCATTTCCAAATGTACTTAGGTCAGTACCATATTCCCCCCATCCCCTCAGTAAAGGGGTTGCACTTATTTGTAATGCGTTTAGATTGATTTGTCAGATTCTGCCTTCCTTCCTGGCATACTTTAACCTCCTAAATGATCTTTTGTTAATGGCATGCATTAAGGTTACTCATTGTGCTAAGTTGTATGGGATTTGACAAATGCTCAGTGTTTTGCATTTACCATCATAGTATTATACAGAAAAGTTTCGCTGTCCTAAAAACGTCCTCTGTGCTTTATGTGTTCAATTCTCTTCCCACACCTCTAAACCACTGTCAGTCACTGATCTCTTTATCATCTCTATGGTTCTGGCTTTTCCAGAATGTCATGATAATTATATTTAGAGGAATATTTAGGGGAGAATATAATGATTTTCAAACATTGAATGTGCAGTGAATATTAGTAATGGGAATATGATTTGCTGTAGACAGAATTCCATGGCCGAAGACAAGCACCTCAAAAAAAGACAAGGCCACAATACTGTGCTTAAATCTTTGTAGTTAACAGAGAAATGAAATATTGGCTTAGGTATAGGTTCTAGGAGATCGCCATTTTTGTTTGCTCTTTGTTTTGTTCTTTCTTTTTGTTTGTTTCTCTCACAAACCTGAGAACTCTGTTCTACTGTTTTCTATATTTAATGTTTCAGTTGAGAAGGCCCCGATACCAATATAATTTTCTTTCTTTGCAAATAAATTATTTCCTATTTCTTAAAGCTGTGACATTTTCTCCTAAACTTGGTGTTTAGAGATTTCCCCAGGATATGTGGGGTCTTACAATTTTGAATTCTTCAGCCCATGAATTTTCTTTCTCCTTCTTCTTCTTTTTATAAATTATTGCCTCTCCTCAATATATGTCTTTCTCTCTTTCTAGAACTCTTATATTTGGATCCTGATTCCCTACATCTGTTAACAGTTCTTGTCTTTTTACACCCAATATTCATTTTTTGCATTTCTGCTTAATAATGTTAATAATAA
>NW_012134192.1:165827-168177 GCF_000956105.1 Propithecus coquereli
TATGTTCTGTATATACATTTATAACCACATTATACAGTGTTTTAATTTTGCCCAACCATCAGATATAATCCAGAAAATTTGAGAGAAGGAAAGTCTATCATGTTTGCTACATTTTTGCTGTGTTCTGTCTTTCTGATGTTTCAAGATTTCTTCTAGCATTTAGTTTCTACTTAATAAAGTTACTTGAACCATTCATTTAGGGGAGGTCTACTGGGGACCAATTCTCTTGGATTTCCTTTCACTTGAGAAAGTCCTGGCGGAGAGGTCTTGGGGACCTTGCTACAGCCCATTGGAATGGAAGTCTGGGCTCTTTACTCAGCCTTTGCCATTGGGAGTTGAGGATCAGATTAGCTTATTGGTAATGTTGGATGTTGTAGAGCAGTTATTGTCTAAACATTTTCTTTCTTTCTAGACTTTCCCTTTCCTGGTCCTTTGGCTAGAGAGATCAGTGTGTGCCTGTTACAGTTCTCAGGTTGATAGATTCTCATTTTGGGATATATGATGAAAGAAGGAAACTTAGGCAACTCATCACTTTGTGGTTCCTTGAGCCCTTAGGTCCCTACCTAGTTTACCTTCTTCACTTTTCAGAGCCTTCTTATATTTCTGTATAATTCTATATAATGTCCAAGGGTTTTAGCAGGAGGAATATGGAAAATTAAATCTATTCAAATACTCCCAGAAGAAAAGAATATGACTTAAAATGTATGATATTGATGACATTGATAGAGAGATCTATGACTGATATAGGAAGTCTAGAGAAAGATTTAAAATATGATAAAGATATCAGTTAGAAAAGAGAAGTATTGATCAAATGGTTTTGGGAAAATTGGCAAATAATTTGGGGAAAATTTGTATATTTACCTCAAACATATTAAACTCAAATTCCAAGTGAATCTGTTCATATGTCTGTACAATTTGAAGTATCTCTATCTTTGTAGTATTTCTTATTCCCTTTCTTTTCATGACCCAGAAGAAAAAGACTGGTATAAAGTATGAAGGCATATGTACTACAAAACAAATATGCAACATACAAGACAAAGGGTCAATATGCATATTATATAAGAAATCAATTCTTAGTTGGGAAAAAGGTTAAGTTATAAGAAGAAAGAGTATTTCTTCAGATTCTATAATTTAAACATTTTGTATTAACATTTACTTTTATTAGTGTTAGTGCATTTACTCACTTTTCATATGTTTATTTCCTTGAGATCTTGAGTTTAACACAAGCGTGAATGCAAAAGGTAAAGTCTTGGAAGGTGGCAAAGTCATGAGTTGGAAGCCAGAGATTTTTTCTTTTTCAATTTAGAAAGAATTGAAATCAGATCAGAATATTAAGTAAATAAAGCTATAATATACGTGGACCAAAAATTTGGTATTAACTGCATAACCACTTTTTTAAGTTGCTCTAAGTGTGTGTATATATTTGTGTATATGCAATTTTATAGTAATTTATTTTTATGACACTCTCCTATGTTAGAGTATTACCTTCACGTGGTAAGCTCCCTGTCTTTTTACCTTGTATCCTTGGCATTTAATACAGTATTTGGTACTGTGTGAGCATCAAATGTTTGATGAGTAAATAGAATGAGTGGGTGGATGAGTAAATAAATAAATAAATCTCCGTTGCACATTTGGATGAATATTTCTAATAATTATAGGGATGATATTTGATGTTACATCCAAAGTAGAACAATAGCAAACATACTAGAATGGTATTCTACAATACTCCATCATTAGGTTGATCCATGATTGGTTTTCAAAAGAATTCACCCTCATTTTCTATGACATAAAATGACAGAGAATACATTATTTAAGTCTCTTTTTTTACTAGAAGGCCAGTTGTAAGATTTAAGAAATGGTTCATATTTTATTGATTAAAGTGATCACATGACCTCCTTTGATGGTATTTGTTGTGAATCCTTTGGGATCTTGGCATAGGTAATAAGTGGTTCTGTAACCTGCAAAGGCAGATTAAAAGGAAAGGTTAATAAAGTGAATTAAGTCTGTAAATGAAGACGGGCTTTTATCAATACTCAGCCTCTTATATTGCTAAGTGTCAGAGAGACCTCCACTCTATTTAATTTTTAATTTAACTAATCATCCCTTTGATTCCAAATTACTAAGACATCATTGAGAGTAAAAAACTAACCTGGAAAAAGGACTTTTCTTCTGTAGTCATCAGAAAGATGTGGAATTTCATTAATTAGGTGTGAATTTCCCCTCTCCTTCAGTGCAGAAGTTACACAATATTCTGGGTAAAAAGATTTGTTGTTGTTGTTTTGGAAAGGATGTTGAAAGCTCTATCTATAAACTGTTAATTGTTTTGCAAAATTAATTTTAGATTAAATGA
>NW_012134192.1:178967-180640 GCF_000956105.1 Propithecus coquereli
ATGCATTTTAGGAAGATGCAGTCATTGGTTTTTAATATCCCAGCCTGCTACAAATAATGAAGATTTTCATATTTTTTTATAATTAAGATAGCATTAAAAAAACATTATGGAAAAGTTTGAAAGACTATGAATAGAACTAAAAACAATTTGTAAAATACCCTTAGTTTTAAATTACATGCCAGTAAAATATCAGTGCAATGTAACATGGGTGATGAGAAGGAGCTTAGAGTGTAAATTACCCTAAGTTGTTTTCTACTAGTGCCAGTTTAGAAGAAGAGAATGGTGTTGGGCAAAATATCTAAAAGTCAGAAAGGCATTTTAACATAGTGGTTAAAAACAAGGAGTCTTGAGTCAAATGTCTTGGTGTCTGGCTCCGTCACTTAGCTTGGGTAAGTTTCTTCATTTCAATTTACCTCAGTTTCCTCATGAATAAATCTGAGATGATAAAAATAGGACTTCCCTTATAAGTTTCCATGAATATTAAATGTTAATATATGTGAGGTTCTTAGAATAGTCTTGGCACATAGTGAAATTTATGTTAATAACACATTTTTATTGTTACAGTTATTATTATTATTAACATGCCATATGATGCTTTATTACCCTGTGTTAGGAAATCCACTTCAAATCAGATGCAAAAAGGTGACAACAAAATTTACCATGGAATTTTTGCTATTCCCCATTGGAGATGAAGAACTTAAAAAATCGCATTCTACCAATCACACACACAAAAAAAACATGCTGTGTGGTATCATTTATAGAAATATGTAGAATAGGAAAATGTGTAGGGACAGAAAGTAGATTAGTCGTTGCTTAGGGCTGAGGGAATGGGGAGGTGGTAGGAAGTGGCTGCTAACTAATAAAGGGTTTCTTCATGGAGTGATAAAAATATTCTAAAATTGCTTATGGTGATCATTACACAACTTCATAAATATACTGAAACCATTAAATGTTATATGGCTGAACTTAATGTCATATAAATTATAAATCAATAAAGCTGTTTAAAAAAATAGAGAGAATTCTGGAAAAATGGTGATGGTAGTGGCAGAATAGCTCCTGATTTTCCCAAGAACATCAGAGCAGACAGAGCACCTAGTTAGCGAAGTCAACAAGTCATGGAAAACTTACACAACAAAATTAAGTAAAAATACATCCCTACAAACCAAAATGCAAACTAATGTGGATGAACCACAAACAGTGACAAGACTCATGTGCTATTTATATCTATAAGGGAGAAGGCAAGAGAATCACAAAAAATCTGGCTGATATTCACTGGAAAACACAGCCAGTAGGTTTGGGAATGGCAGCTAAACCTTTAAACCTTTTTAAAAAGGTTTTATCCACTTTGAGAAAGAATGGATCCAGGGGGTCTGCAGTAAGGTCTGTGAGGCTGGAACAGTCTGTGAACTCTCAAAATTGGTCCTCCAGGATGCCCTTCCAAGACAGCAGCCCACATTCCAAAACAAAACAAAATTTAAAAACAAGCAAATACAAACGCTGCTGAAAGTGGAATCAAATTGACTAGGGACCAGTTGAAGGAAAGAAAAGATCCACATCAAGGTGATGGAGGGGACTTGAACCAGGAAATCTCAAAAAGCAAGTCACTGGAATTTTTATAGATTTATACAGATTGCATAGACATATACACTCTTTTTGGGTTTTGACCTTAATCA
>NW_012134192.1:180690-182295 GCF_000956105.1 Propithecus coquereli
CCCCCACATATTCCTCCTTTTCATCTCTCTTTTCTCTTCCCTGGTGTCAGAGATTTAAACTCTTTGAAGGAAGGTACAACCTCAATAATTAAAGAATATGAATAGAAGGTACAGTAGGTAGAAACATCCAGAACTATCAACCCAGGGCTTCAGTAAACTGTTCGAATTCCATCAAATATCAAGAATTTTGTGTACATGCAAGGAGAGGTGGATTTAATTTAGTAGGATACTTTATAATAATGGTCTCTCTGAAAATTCCACTAATCCTAATTTCACTAATCCTGTTAGGATTACTTTTGGAAAATACTTTAGTAGTCTAACATGCCTCTGTTTTGCTGAGATAAACTGTATCATGGATATTATTCAGAGTTCCAAGTTTTTTTTAGTTTTCATTGGTCAAATGTTTCTGTCCTAAATAAACGGGTTTTTTTTTTCTTCTTCTTCTTTCATGTTTCATTATTTCCCTAATATAAACTTCTTTACTTTCAGACAGAGAAAGGACTAACAAAAGTATGGGAAGAAAGTAAGCAGAATCCCGGTGATCACTGGGAAAAGGCCGACATCCTGCTAGGAAAGTTAAGGAATTTTCAAGTCATATTTCAAGGCATCAGAACAAGGGATCTGGGAGGAGGAGCTGCAATTGATGATATTGAATTTAAAAACTGCACGACCGGTAAGTTGCCAGAAGGCACTTCCGTTTGGAAGCACATTTATAATCTAGCCATTTTATTTTTGTTATACATGTATAAAATATTCTACTGTTATGTATTTTGTATGCATAAATCAATTGAAAGGTATAATTTCATAATAGTGAACTTGTAACTATACGTTAAGAGATAGTGCCTATCTTAGTCTGTTTCGGCTGCTATAACAAAGTACCATAAACTGGGTAGCTTATAAATAACAGAAATTTATTTGTCACAGTCCTGGAGGCTGGGAAGTCCAAGATCAAGGCGTTGGCAGATTCAGTGTCTGGTGAGGGTTTGTTTTGTGGTTCATAGATGGCATCTTCTTGCTGTGTCCTTACATGGTGGAAGGGCAAATGAGCTGCTTTGGGCCTATTTTATAAAAGCACTAATTCCCTTCATGACCACTCTGCTCTCTTTACCTAATCACCTTTCATTTCAAAAGACCCCACCTCCCAACACCAACACCTTGAGGTTAGGATTTCAACATATGAATTGAACGGGGTTTGGGGGAATTAACGTTCAGACCACAGCAATCCCTTCCCCATCTTTCACTTGCACAAGTAACCCTCTCTCTTTCTTTCATACCATCTGCTTTCTAACATGTAGAAATGTTCTCCATTGAAATTATTTTTCAATATAATTTACAATGTTTACATGCATTTATCTAATTTAAATTAATTAAACATAAAACAATAAAGAAAAGGGCTAGAAAGCTGGCAGTTAGTGCATATATGAGAAATAAATTCAACCAGGTAAAATTCAAGCAGAATGTGAATTCAAGCTAGGCATAGGAGATCTAAAAATGCTACTCCAGCTTGTGAGCAGTAACTTGAAAGGAAGTTTGCTATCATTTATCATGTTTCCAAATGTGAAGTATTACTACACTTAGATTCTCTTTACAGAACTCCCCAGAAAA
>NW_012134192.1:187112-187608 GCF_000956105.1 Propithecus coquereli
GTATTGAGGGATATTCTACAGGCAAGTTGATTATTCTAGTAGATGGCTAGTCCAATAGTCCAGGCGAAAGTAATGCACTGCACTAGAGTGGCGCGTTGGGAACAGAGAGGGGAGATGGGTGCGCGAGATACTGTGGGAGAGACGGTCATTCAGGACATTCAGGACCAGGACGGCTGCTTTAGCTACAGGCATTATGGCTTCCTTCCAGTAACGGGAACTAATAAGGTGGGGAAAGAGACAAAGATATGTACTAGCTGTCTCCTAAAAATGTTTTCTTGAAGGTGTTGCACATCAGTTGATTCTTATACCTAATTAGCCTAATTAGGTGTCGGCAGGTTTGGTCTTTCCTGAGGCCTCTCTCAGTGGCTTGGAGGTGACTGTCTTTTTGTCATGTCCTCATGTGGTCTTTCCTCTGTGCAGGCAGACACCTGGCATCTCTCCCTCATCTATAAGGCAAATAGTCATATTGGATTAGGGTCCCCCACCTAGGGCCTCA
>NW_012134192.1:187658-188871 GCF_000956105.1 Propithecus coquereli
TGATGCAAAAATTATTAATTATTTAATTTTGACTTTCAGTTATTGAAACTGATTTTTATGGACTCAAAATTTTTGATTTGTCATCAAAAGGGAAGAATGGTGATATCATTATCATTGATATATAAACAAATGCTACATTTTTAACTTATCACCATAGATGCTAGAAATATTTACTGTTTGCAAAATATCCATTTTTTTCTCCCCATGCCTCCATTTCAGTTAAATAGGTCCATGTCAGTAAGATCTGACCAATGTACTGTGAGGAAGTAGCATGTGTCACTTCCAGTTTGAAGCATTTGAAACATAGTGTGTGATTCTCATTGTTTCATACTTGTTTTATTTTGGATTTGAAAATAAATTTCTCCTAATCCCCCCTGTGTGTTAGAAAGGACCTCATGTTCCAGATGGCATATCTACATCAGCCTGATCCTCCTGAATTTGTACAGGAGAATACCTCGGCCAATTTGTCTTAGATCTGTACAGTTGAGTGACCAAAAAAAAAGTGTTTTTTTAGATCTATGGGGTTTTTTGAATGTAATAAAATCTAGTCCATCATAATACACAATGAAATTTCCTATATTGCATAAAGGGATATTATTTACAGTTAGAGCTATTACAGAGTCATACTACATATGTGTAGAGTTGTATTTGATGTTGGCATTATAATCTCGGAAACAAATACTTCGCTGTCTTTAAGGTCACATTCTGAGGATGGTGGTTGCTTAGTTAACGAACAAAAAGAAATCACAACCAACCTACCAATCCTTTGCAAATTTATTCAACCTGAAGATGTAAGAGAGAAGAATACTTACCTTCAGATTCTTAAACATATTAACAAAGAGCTTCTAGCATCACAGGGTCTAACCTTTTGAGGAAAGTACTCAGGTTGAATGAAGTTGACACTAAACAAAATTCTGAGCCAAGAGGTGGAGATAGTCCTTGTGGCATCAGCCCTCAACTTCCATTCATTGCCAGCTACGACCGTCCCTTTCCTCTGTTGCTTGAATTGATTTGAGACAGGCTTCAGAAGAGAGGCCTCACTGCCATGTTCAGCCAACTGCATTGTTCTTTTTTAAACCTTACAGCCAAAATTATTTGCTTCTTGTAAATGGGAGAATAGTTCTTATTCCTGGTCTCTTGCCATTTTTTTTTTTATTTTTTTTTATTTCAGCAAATTATGGGTGTACATATGTTTAGGTTACGTGTGTTGCCC
>NW_012134192.1:189990-192225 GCF_000956105.1 Propithecus coquereli
TGAATATATATTAATGTATAAGATATAGAAGCCATAGGTATATTTAAAATAAGTAGATGTGGAACACAAAAAATTATATCTAGTTGGACCAAACATAAATAAACAGGTTACAATAAAATCTACAGATATTTATTCATGCACAAATATTAATCCAGAGCTAGAAACCAATTTCCTGTCTATTGTATTTGAAGGAACACATACACACACATATACACACAGTTTTTTTTGACTATAACATATAAGTTTCTGATAAACCTATCATTTGGAATAAAATGAAAAGGAGGGGACTTATGGGAAAATAGGATTGGAGCAAGCCAACATAATTATAGAGGACTTAGTTACACAGCATGAATATAAACATTATTGATCATATTAAAATCACTAGTGCAGTTTAAAATGTCTTGAATTAGTAATAAATAGAGGAACTTCTCAGTAAATGCATGACTTCACCTAAAAACATAAGGTGATGGGAGACAAGGAACTGTGATGTAAAAGTAATATGAAAAAGTTTAAGGCTGTTGAATTGTGGAGACAAGGGCAAAGTACTCGAAGACTGGAGAGAGCCACGCGATAAATAAGTACGTCCAAAACGCAGCATGTGGATACACTCAGTAGGGAACACAGGGAGAAACACAGGTCAACAGTGCTGTATTTCTCCGTGACTCGCTGAGCTCTGCTGTGTGAAGGCACTTTGTTTTCACCTGCTCTGTGTTGGCACAAGAATTACTGTAGTGGGGAAAATCATGTATGGATCAATACAACTTCTGTGTTATACTGACCTAATTCCCCTGTTGATCAGTTACATGCAAACTTCATTGTTTTATAGAAATATGCATGAAATAAGTGACAAGACAGTAGAAGGAAACTAATATATTGAACAACTAATGGGTGTCAAGGTCATACTAGACCCAGTGCCTAAGAAATCTCATTTAAGGGGGAATAAGGATGTTTAATATAGAATGGATTCTTTAAGGATTTGAACCAAATGAGTCCCACAAATTGTCTGGGAAGTTGCCTCAGAGGAGTTGGGAAATGAAGAGTTTTAAATTGTTGATAAAAAAGGTCAAGAAGGAGCTGAGAAAAAAGAAACCAAGTGTGGTTTGGAGTTCTTTCCACTAGCTTACTTTTTTGGTCTTTTAGTCTTTAAACATTCTCATGATAACTTCTGGGAAATCTCTGTGTTAATTAGATCTACTCTCATTGCCAATAACATCAAACATAAAGGGAGTTTATTTAAGGATACAAGGAATCTCTTGCAACCCAAGATCAGGAATATAGTCCAGCTTCAGGAAGATAAGAAAACCAAAGATTGAATAGTGAGAGGGAGCTTGAACCGTGGTCATTCTGTGCATCTTGTCTCTCAGTTGTTTCCTTCTGCTCATCTATTTCATCCCCCTCTTTCTGTGGAGCCAGCTTTCTCTGCTTCACCATACAAATGCAAAAAATATTAACATAACTATACAGAGTTCCAGAGCCTGGACACATTGTTGCACACATCCTTTAATTGTATTTCTAAATTCTTTGATTGACCTGCCTTGAGTCAAATCAGAGTAGTTAACTGTGGTCAGATGGCAGGGATATGTTATACAAAATGCCTACCAGAACCCCAGCTTGCTGATCTTATCAATGAGAGGGGTGCCATCAGAATAGGGGAGCTGGGTATACAAGTTATATTAACTGTGTGTTATTTTCTGTATCCTGAGGCTTCCTAGAGAGAGTAAACAATCTGCTCTTGAGTGTGCTTTTCAAATGCAAATCAAGCAATCCAGAGCCCACATCCTTAACCACCTCCTTTATGGAGTTCTCACAGGCAGGGCCATTGTCCACCTGCCCTAATCACCCCAAGGCCAGATACTAGAGACTAGGAGCAGCCACTGTGCCCCAGAGCTTACGGAAATGATTCAAATTGGCCAGTTGTAAATCTGCCTTTCACAGAAACCACAATAAAGGCTCTTGCCCACAATTTCTACATCACCTTCTGCCTTCTTACCAACACCGGTGCTTCCCTGTGTGGCTGCCCTGTTCCCCACCATTTGGGATGTGTGAGTATAAAATACTATCTTTTCAATGGCAGCCATCTCCTGATCTATTGGCCTCACCAAGCGTAGATAATAAGAAACTCTATATTAAAACACAAGTCCATGATATCATGCATTCAACAATTTTTTTTTTTTTGCTTTTGGAATCCTTTATTACAAATAGAAAAGGAGTTTGAATGGGCTCCAGCTCTATCCA
>NW_012134192.1:192275-194616 GCF_000956105.1 Propithecus coquereli
TTCACGAATAAATAAATCTATAAACAGAGCCCTGCAGAGTTTAACTTCAAAACTTACCTTCTTACCTTAGCTTAGATGAAAAGCTCTGCTTCTTCGGCTCATAGGAGGGTTTCAAATGTTGCATTCAGATCACTCACAATTTTCTTTTAAAGTAAATGTTGTCAGGAAAAGAAGAGGAAAAAGAAAAAAAAGATGGTAATGAATAGAAAAATAATAATAAAACATCTCACCCTAATGAAATAATTACAAGTGACTTTTATTTTTAATAGTGAATGGCTAGATGATATGTAGCACTTTATAATGTAAGAGTGGATCAATAATGAATGAGTAGATATAAGGATGGATGGACAGACAGTTGGATAATAAAGACTATGTATTCAAATCTTGTTATTTGCGTGAAAATTCAGAACAGAGCAAGTTCCTGTCTTCATGGAGTTACATTCTGGTGGCAGATAAATCATGAAGTAATATGTACTACTGTTTTATGTAGTAGTGATAAGTGCAAGGAATGATATGGGAGAAAGTGATGGAGAACTTTCTCCAGAGCAGGTAGTAACCCTGATTAGAGGGGCCAAAAACAGTCTCTTTGAAGGTTACAGTTGGGCAAAGACCTAATGAAATGAGGAAGCACCATGCACACATCTCAGGGAAGACAAGTCCAGGCCTAAGGACCAGTGAGGCAGATTTACTAGGAGAGGAGCGTGTTCATGGAGCAGAAGGCAAGAAGGGTGGAGAGAGAGTGATGGTTGTCACCACCCAGAGCCTTGTTATTGGGAATGGCTGCTCTGCACTAGGGTCCTTCTCACAGCATTAGGAGTTAAGCAAGCAGACTGTGGAGTCAGACTTCAAGGGTTTGAATCCTGGCTCTGCTACTTTCATGCTGTGTGATCTTGAATAAGTACTCAGTTTCTTTATGGCAAAAAAAAAAAGAAATAGAACCTACCTTATAAGGTGATTGTGAGGATTTAAAAGTTAATCTATGCCATGTGCTTTAAACAGTAATTCTTCACGGTAAATTTTCAATAAATGTTAGATATGATAACTGTCATCATCATCATTATTATTACCGTCTCAAAATTCTCAAAACTCTGGAAAATTGATGTACCTAGAGGTTATACTAAATAGTACCAAGTGGGTTCATTTCCTTACTGATACTTAATAGCACAGAAACTTAGCCATAGTTTGCGATAACATCATAGAATGCTACTAAAATCGTGGTGAATAACTTGGGGGGGAAAAGCAGTCACCTAGCACCTAGACTGTCTGCAAAGCAGATGTAGTGTGCACTGGTTGCCAACTTGTCCGAGTCTGCTGAGACAGAACTACACAAACAAGGGACATGATGTAGATTTATTACCTGGAGACAGGCAGCAAGGGATGACAGAAGATTAGGGTTCATTGAGAGCTGCTCCCCCAAGGCTCAGGAGAGCTGCGCAGCATGAATGAAATCTCATCTGCATGTCCCCCATTTGTCCCGCTGCTGAGGGACCTGGGAAAGCAGCCCGTCCTGGGTTTGATGCCCCAAGGAAAACAGGACTTGCTGGGCAAAAGCACTGAAGGATATCCTGTTTCTAAGGGAACCAGAACAGAAGCTAGGCTGTTCTAGCCAGTCCCCTCTTATTTCAGGATGTTACATTCCCACCACCTTCTACAGCTATTCCAGAGAACCGTAAGGGAGAATGTGAGTAGAACCGGGTTGGTCCAATGTCACAAGGAGAATTGTCCTGCAATACCTGGTTTGTCAGTGATTTCAAACGCTCCTGAAAGAAAACAGGTGATATCAGGTGTATCATTAGTGTTCGTAACAGTGGAGTATTTTAGTACTACTTGTTGAGATATTTTAAAACGCTGTAAAATGTAAATTCTGTTTTTAAAAATTTTAGGATTTAACCAATCCTCATTATGACAGGCTTGTTTTATTTTGGATTCAAACAAATTTTAAGTGAAGAGAGAGAAAAGAAAACAAACCCTAACTACAAACGTTATATAACTTGAATCAGACCCAGGTCATAGCAGTTTCTTTCTTTACCTGATTTTATATGACTATTTTATTATAGGTTTCCTTATAAACTGCAATGCACCTTTTGTACCTAGAGCTAAAACTTTTTGCCAAGAATTGATATAATTTGTTAAGTGTACTCTTTATGTGAGAGCCAATTTACATCTTTAAATTAAATCTGTACTTCAAATTAAACTTTACTTATTGGCTGAGTAAAATGCCCAATGCTTCTCAAGTGAAAACATAGTCTGATTTGAAGTAACTGCTTCACATTTCTGCAAATATCTTTTATTGATTAACAAAAAACGTCAAGATCATGTTTGAAAATATTTTGTTATAATG
>NW_012134192.1:196580-196947 GCF_000956105.1 Propithecus coquereli
CAAAGCACACTGAAATAACTCGGTTCATTTATAATATTAAGAAAAAATAATTACTTGAGCAGACATTTTAGTAAGGCTTAAATAGCCCTTGAAGTATCCCTAGGTTCAAGTAAAGGCAACTGTAAATCTGAATGTTAACATTATCCTCAGTTCATGTAACTTCTAATTAGAATTTGTTTCAATTACAATGGACACTTTCATACTTAGTATCTAGGTCAGTAAGACCATTGCATAAAGTATTTGTGACAATATGGTATTTCAATTTTTACTGAGCTGTATTATATTTATTACTTTCCGGTCAAAATGAATATTAATCAATGACTTCCATTTTATACTTGTAATGTATATTTTTTAAATTTGCCATTAC
>NW_012134192.1:208652-211018 GCF_000956105.1 Propithecus coquereli
TACAAATAGCATTTTTAGAATATATTCTATGCTTAAAATAGCCACCTATTTTGTTGCAATGGTGAATCTGAAGCATTTTTATCTAATTTAAACACAGTTCAACAAAATATTACTTGAACACCCAAAAGGTACCTGAGCTCTATACTATTTATGGACTATATAATGATGAATGTAATATAGTTCCTTCCTTTAAGGATTCTTTGTGGCTGGATGTGGTGGCTCACATCTATAATCTCAGCACTTTGGGAGGCTGAGGCAAGAGAATTGCTTGAGACCAGGAATTCAAGACCAGACTGAGCAACATAGCGAGACCCCATCTCTACAAAAAATAAAATATTAGCCAGGTATGGTGGTGCACACCTGTAATCCCAGCTACTCGGGAGACTGAGGCAGGAGGATCACTTGCGCCCAGGAGTTTGAGTTTGAATTTGCAGTGAGCTATGATGATGCCACTGCACTCTAACTAACCTGGGCAACAAGGGTGAGACCCTGTGTCAAAAAAAGAAAAAAAAAAAGGATTCTTCAGTTTTTTCAGAAGGGGCATATTTAGTCTGTCTCTTGTAAAGAAATCTAACAGAAAATGTATCATTGTATTACATTACAAAATCATATCCTATAATTGACAATATCGAGGGCACCAAGAAAGCTGGATGAATAGATGGGTCTTAGCAAGGTCAGAGAAGTCTTTATGGAACAAACAGCACCCAACTTATGAGTTATGGGATTGCACATTTGAGGAGGATAAGAGGATGGATGGATTTTGTTGATTAAGAGTAAAGACTGTGGAGCAAAGCATGAATTCTGGCTTTGTAATGAAGTAGCTACATAAATTTAATAAAAGAAAAAATTCTAACACCTGCTCATGAAGCTGTTTTGAGAATTAGATACATTAATATATGTAAAATGCTTAAACAAAATGAGGCATGTAATAAATTCTCCACAAAAGTTGGAGTCACCATCATGATCATCATCAGATCCTGGTGGTATTAGGCTACTGTGATAACAAAATAGATCAAAACATTATATATCACAATTCAAGAAGTATATTCCTTATCCATATTGCAGTAGTTGTCAGGTGAACAGAATGGGGGGCAGCTTTTCAAATGTTATCTATTCAGGGGTCCAGGCTACTCTTCAGTCCATGGCCTTCAAGGTCCACCCTAGTGATCATGACTTTTCCATCCACCTTGGAGGGGACAGAAACTGGGAGAAATGTGTGGACCTTTCGATGATAATTAGGAAATCATTAGACATCTACGTAAGCCTTCTTTTAATGGAGTAGTAGAAATTGCGAAGACATGAGGAGTGAATCATGACTTCTGAATCACTAAACCACTGAAAATGTTTCTTTATGCATAAAATCAGGGGTCAGATCTGTGAGTTCTGGGTTTTGTTGGTAGTGTTTATTTTCTTATTATACCGTCTTCTTTCTAGGCCTCCTAAATATTTTTTTTGTCTAAAACTTTAAACCAGTGATTCGAAGTATGTATATATTGGGGTTCAGCAATCTTTTGTCCTTAAATTACATGGAGAATGCATAAAGAAAAGGATATTTAAGGTATGTCCATAAATACAAAATTAAAGACAAAAATATGGATTTCATGTCAGAAAAGAGAGTTTGGTATATATAATTTTCTTTCACACAAATGTAGAAACAGTTTAGGAAGACACATTTTTATTTGAAAAATGAAAAGTCTTTAGGATATATTCCTTTTAGCATGCACCATGTGTATTGCAAGTGAAATCACATTTTTAAAATATTTTTCCAAACTTTTGATGTATATTAATATATGTTCCAGTAACTCTGATAACACCTCTGATAATTTTGACACAAACTAAACTTGCTGTCACTGAGATCACTAAGGTTACAGTCTCAGATGCATTACTATCAATTGCCTGATATGTGCCCTGACCTTCTTTAGACCTAACAGTTCTTTTAAACTTAAGATATATTTAAATGATCATGGTGAGTGGAAAATATTCTACTTGTTACTATTATTTTCTGCACATTTGAAAATATTGATCACGTAATATCAGCAGTGCTGAGATTTCCTTTGATTTGCAAACTTGTCCTTAATAATTCTTTCTAGAACAGGAGAGCAACATGTGAAATAGTTCACCTGTGAAGAAAGGTTTGGGTGTGTGATCTTTTCAAAATGTTTCCCTTTTATTATCCCAACTGTTATTCTTCCTACAAATAAATATGAATCTTCTACTCATATTTATTTGTAATATGTTGTCAAACTTACAGGATAAGGAAGCAGAAAAGAATGGAGTTTTAGAAATAAGGAAATGAGGATCTGATTCCTTTCAGTTGGATGGCCTCACCTACCTTTACTTGGTTAGATGACCAGCAGGGGTGGTGG
>NW_012134192.1:213340-219354 GCF_000956105.1 Propithecus coquereli
CTGTGTACAAAACTATTCTAATCCAAATTGAAATTTATAAGGTCAAGCACTTCTTTGTAAGTTCTGTTTCAAAGTAGAATTAAAACCAATTTTCAGTGCTATCACTTTCATGTTGATGACAGTGTGTTCGAATCCATACTAGATTAGTCCTATGTATCCTCATTTTTACTGAATTAAATAGTCGTTTCTTATGGTTACCTATTTTGTTTCCTTCTTTCTAGAATCTTTCAATTTTTCATGCTTTAGTTTTAGGTCTTTAGGTCTATACTTGCCAATCTCTTTATTTTTGGCTAAATAAATATTTAATCTAGTTTTTACCTATACCATATTCTGCTCGCCAGATTATCTTCAACTCCGTTATGAGCACCCATGTTCTTTACATTCCTATGTTAATTATAGAATGTGTGAGATTATCTTTCATTTTATGTATTTGTCAACCAGGTGAACAATGTTTTTATCATTTCGGCTGCATGAAAAAATAGAAAATGGCTAAACACATGCAAGATAGTCTCTCATTAAAATAATCTACCTTTTCCATTTGCCATATTTTTGTTTTAAAGACTATCTACTAGACTCTTATTTATTTGTGCACCTAACATAGAAATTCTATTTATTGCTAGGTTTACTCCAATCCACAGCATCGACTTGATTTCTCATCTTTTTGCTATTTTGTATTGCTAAGGAAAATAAACCTTATTTAGATATGTCATTCATTTTAGCCATATTTTTTTTAAAAACTAAACCAATTATTTAGATTGAAGTCAAAGCACATTTTCCCTATGGAGTAATTATACAGCTTCACATTCTATAGCATGGAAAAATAAAATAATCTCAGATGCATGGACTTGCATACTAAATAGTGTCCACACACTGCTCTAGGGTTAACTGTAAATTCTCACTAGTATTAATTAAAATTATGTGGCAAAGTTCCTCAACTACTCAATGAACATGACATTTACATTTCAGTATTACTAACACCCGTAGTTGAACTATTTGCTGTTGTCTTAGATGCTCTCTCTTCATTCTTTATACTTGTATAGACTAAATTTTACTGGTAAATTATTTCTGGAAATTATACAGGTTTTAGCTACTGCACTATGGGGATGATCCAAAAATTATGGAAATGTACTTTTGGTCAGGTATGTAGAGTTCAACTCTTTTCACTAATGGAAATACTGCCTAATGTTCAGTAAGTTACCCCCATCTCAGGTACATCAGCTCTGAACCTATAATAGCCTATGTAATGAAGGAATTATTGAACTTTATTTAATTCATTGAAGTTGATAAAAATTAATTTTGAACCTTTAATGTAAGTTGCTATGAATCTGTGAAGTATTACCATTTGACTACATATCAGTTTAAATTATATTCAAATATATGAATTGCCTTGAAAATTCTACATCAATTCGCTTTTTTCTATGACACCTTTTGATGAAACCATTATGCCTGCAGTTATTATAACCAGCATTCATTAAGCACTACCTATATTAGGTGCCGTATTAAGCCCAAGGAGACACAACGAAAACTTCTGCTTCTAAGGAGCTTGGCGTCTGGAGAGACAGACAGGCATGCAAATTGCTCTTATATGAGATGCTACACACTGTAATATAGGAATAAAATGGTTCTTAGGTGCCATGAAACAGGAGTGTCAAACATAGGGCAAAGAAGACAGAGAAAAAGGTGAGATACGCGGAGAGAGAGAAGTTGTTTTCTGGAGTCTTAAGGTTGAGCAGCAGACCAGTTGGGGAACAAGAGGTATTATAATAGGGCAGGCAGAGGAAGTAGCTCACGTGAACATACGGAAAAGTGATATTTGTGAAACCTTCAGTCATAGGGTGTAGTTCAACATCAGGTGCTTACGAGAAGAGTCACAGGAAATGAGACAGGAAAACTAAGCTGGGACCCAAAATGAAGGATCTTTAATGCCTTCATCAGGAGTGTGGATTTATGTAGCAGATAATGGTCAGCCCTTAAGGAATTAAAAGCTTTTTCAGAAGTGAAATCTGTATAACTTGCTGAATAATTGAAGCTGGGGCCAAGAGAGAGGCAGCTGGAGAAGTCTACCTTAGGCAACCGTTAAAATCACTGCCATTTAATAGTATGGAATCCATAGAACGAATAACAGGAGTCTTCAAATTGAATGAAACTATTGACTAAATACTGCATTTTTTTTTCTCTAGTGGGAGAGACTTCTGAGATTTGCCCAGAAGTCACTGATTTTTTGTGCCAGAACAAGAAGTGCATCGCATCCCACCTTGTCTGTGACTATAAAGCAGACTGCGCTGACAAATCTGATGAAGCTCACTGTGGTAAGTCTACGTCTGCTGTGACGCAGCTGATTCGTCACAGATTTTCAGTTTATGAGTAGAGTTACCTATTGGCATTGATGACTGAGAAAAATGTTCTTTTCATGCACTAGAGTAGATTTAGAGTAGCCAAAACATTTTTCCCAACTTTTCCATTCAAGTATCAAATACAGTACAAATGTCAGGCCTCTCCTACTTTTTACCCTCATTCTGAGAACTACAGCAAATCATTTTACAAAAATTTCCCATTATGTAATTATGCAGCATTGTATGGGGGACCAGAATTAAAATTTCCAGGAACTATGCTAGCAGACTCCCTTTCATTATTGGTTTTCATTTCTTTTTCTAAGAAATGGTTGATTTCATAGAGGAGGCTGAAAATGAACACCCTTGATAAATACTAGTTGAATGATTAATTTTGTCAATTACATTGTACTGGAAAAATAGGAGTAAATGGGCCCTGTCAGATTTTTAATTTATGCTTTAATTCAAGTGATGTTTTTAAAGTCATATATAAGACCAGATATATAATTTTAAAATATGAGCACATATTTAAATCCAAAGAATCTTTTTTCACATATCTGACTAAAGAGCTTTCATAGAGGTCTTCATATCATACAGGCTAACTGTGGCAGTTATTGTTTGCTGCATAACAAGCTACCCCAACAGTTAATAATCTAAACAACAGTAACACTTTGCTCATACTTTTGTGGGCCAATAATTCAAGATGGGCTCAGCTAGGTAAATTTTCTCTGATGATTCAAACTGGTAGGGTGACTTCTTCCCATCCAGGTTTGACATATTGATACTCTATTTACCTGACATCCTCTAGGGCACTCTTTGTGGCTTGGGCTTGATATAACATGGCAGCCACAGGGTGGTGAGCCGTTGCACACAGGCCCGGCTTCTACAAGAATTAGTGTTCCAAGAGCAAGCATTCCAAGAGCCCCAGGAAGAGCAGCAAGAGTTGTTTTGACTTAGCCTCAGATGTTCCAGAATGTCACACCCCAACTCCTTCTAATGGTCATGCAAATTACAAAGTCTAGTCTACATTTAAAGATAAAAAGCGAATAGACCCCACCTCTCAATGGGAAAATGTCACACATCACAGGGTGGGAAAGATTAAGAGTGACCTTTGCAGAGACAAGCTACCATACACACATATTTAAATTTTGATTTTTTTAGTTCAATATAATTTGTATTTCTCAGGATCTTATAGGGGGAAAACATATTAAAATATAATATTCCTTGTTTTTTTTAAAAAAAATTGTCAAAAATGAAAAGATCCCTGGTTAAGTTTTTAAACTTAAAGTGTAACTTAAAAGTGTAACAAATGCTATCAATAATAAGGGTACCACAGCTTATTTCAGGGATACAACTGAAGAATAACAAGTGTGTGTTTGTATGTGTATGTGTGTGTGTGTGTGTGTGTGCTCACATCTGTATATGCAATATAAATAGAGGCTTACAAAACTTATGAGTTACTAGATATTCTGGTTTTTGAAATGGGAGTGTTGCCCATTTTATTTTTGCTTCATTCATTTTTCCTCTCAGACTGCCTTGTAGGCTTTAATTTTTCCCACAGCTATTTTAAGTATTGATGTAAAAACACACAGAGGCAGTTTTGAGTTTCAGAAATCGAAGTCAATACATACTCAAATCTGATGAGTGTTACCCACCCCTTTGATGGACCACTGCAGAAAGTATTTGAATGCATTAAAATAAAAGCAGTGTGTTGACAGATAAAATAGTCACTTTTTTTAAAACTTCTTCATAGACTTTGTTCATATCTAAAAAGAGCACTACACAGCAGACATAGACATACAGATGACTTATTAATTCTGCAAATCGACTCCATCAATATTTCATGTTAATTGTCTTCCTAGATGCATTGAAGGTGTTAGATCTGGATTCCTTCAGTCAGATAATCTGTTGTGAATAATGGAATGAATGACAACATTTTCAAAATGATCTTTAGAGAAATATAAGGAATAAATTAACCTTTGGGAATATGAAACTTAAGTCTTCATTTTGACTTTGACCCTCACTTGTTGAGAAATTATTTAAATTCTCAGAGACTCATTTTTCTCATGTGTATAGTAGATATAATAACATTCATCTTATAGAGCTGTGGTCCCCAACCCCCAGGCCACAGATTGGTAGCAGTCTGTGGCCTGTTAGGAACCAGGCCACATAGCAGGAAGTGAGCAGCAGGCCAGGGAGCGAATCTTCCTCTGTATTTATAGCCACTCCCCATCATTCGCCACCTGTCCCCACCCCCTGATCTAAGGAAAAGTTGTCTACCATGAAATGGGTCCCTGGTGCCAAAAAGGTTGGGGACCACTGTGAGTACTGTGAGAATTAAATAAAATAATGTGAAGAAAATATTTGTTCCATGATCTGGGATTAATAATGTTAGCCTCTTCCTTTTCATTACTTTGTATTCTTTTGAAATTTATGCATCATAGTTAAGGTCTCAATGACATGTCCTTTGTATACCATCAGAAAAAAATGCATCTATTTCTCGTGGCCAAATTATTTCCGTAGGCTATGAACAAAGACATTTTCTTTTGCATCTCTACTTCCTGTTGCAGAAATTCATGGTTCGTAATGAATGAGAGCAATTCTTTTTAAAGGAAAGAAACAATTAAGTCTGAAAATGTGCTCTTTCTTTGTGTAAAGAAAATATCATCTAAAACACACTCTTTCCCACTGCACCCAGGTTCTTCAAAATCTTTCTCAGTACAGCATGCCAAGAAGCCATTTCACAATAAACAACATTTTTCACTTGAGGAGACACTATTTAATATTCCTGTACTATGCATTTATGATATGGCAAAATAAGATGAATATGTGGACATAAAGAATTAAAAATAATTAACCATGAAGCCATCTCCTAAAAATATGTTGATCAATATTTATACGGATCATGTAACCATATGGCTAAATATTATACCACTAGGAAAATGACAATTGTGTAAAAGAGTGTTAGTAATGATTTCAGTTCATCGATCACGACAAAGCTCACAATTTGGAAAATATTTTTTCCAAAGTAACTGCCATTTCGAAAACTACTAATATTTATTCATTATCAAGAAATATTATGATGTCCTCATAGCATCCATCATTCAATGATATGTATTGAACCACTTATGGTATATATAATTCAGTTCAGTAATAATATCTGCTCATCACATGGAAATCTTTATTCAATGTTAAACAATTAAGGTGGCAATGCAAAATAAAGAAGTAATGGATTTCTGAATAAATGGTAACGACTGTGATTACTGTTAAGTGCCTCACACACATACACACACACACATACATATACACACAGAGTCTCTGAGAATTGACGTGGTCTGGGAAAGGAGAGATAGGATTTGAGTTGAACATCTGATTTGTTAGATAGAATGGAGAAGGAAAAATATATTAATTAAGACACTTATAGCAGAAATTCAGCTCCAATCAGTTTAAACAATCTGGCAGTATCTGCTAATTGCTGATGTATTCCTTTTCTTTAAATACAGAACTCCCATTTTATTTGTGGCATCATCATGATCAGCTACAAATACCATCTTCTCCAAACCTCCTCATATCCATGAGGGGCCAACGACATATACATGGAAATTCTGGGAAGTTATCTTTCTCATAAAAAGATACCAGAATAGAAAAAAAAATGTATTTTATCCTTTCCTCTTTTTCTTTCTA
>NW_012134192.1:221134-222572 GCF_000956105.1 Propithecus coquereli
TGCCCAGCCTACTCCTGTTGGTTTTGAGGAGACGGTTGCATATTCCAATTGGAATATTCAAGAACAATGGAACATATTTGTCTGCATTTCATCATGGTCATTGATTTGTAGGCCATCTGCATGAAAGTGTGAAAGGACATGGGAAAGGATGAGTGACGATATATAGAGTGAGAAATTTAAGCAAGTAATTATAATTTTTTTAAAAATCAAGAGGGGTAGCCTGGCTGTATCTTCAAGTTAAAAAGAAAACGTAAGATTGAAGGACATGGAAAAGTTGCGTCACTGTGAAGGGAATGATGCTGTAGAATACTACTAGCAGTGTTTTGATAAGGAGCTGAGATCATAAACAGGGATTAGCCTTAGAAAAGAAAAAACAAAAAGTGATGTATTTTGAGGTGGAGAGGATGAAATATGAGAGAATTTATCCTGATGGTATAGGTATCTTTAGAGTCAAAGAGAAAATCACATGTTAAGTAAGGTGGGACAGGAGGCACAAGGGTGGTCACAGAGAATGGAAAAGGATGTGGGGTAATTACTGTATGGTTTATATTAATATGTCAGGGAGTAAACTACATAGAGATACAATAGTGTAGAATCTATACGTGACATCATTCTAAAGAACACATAATGGCTGTCTTGTATATACATTGGAAGATTCTGAGTGTTTACAGACGTGTTGGCTAAATATGGGAAGAAATTAATTTCTCATTATGTTGTATGACATAATACAAACGATTCTCTATCATATAATACTGGCATGACAAGCATAAAAATGAATGCAGAGCCCATAAATAAGCATATAAAATTGAATAGATTATATAGTCATGAAGAATGAATGAAAGGAATATACATGATTAAAAATGATTCTGGTTTTTAAGGATAAGATGCAATAAAGCTTGAGAAGTGGAATGCTGATATTCTATGAAAATATTCCAGGGGATCCAGGAAATGTTGTATAAAGATATTAAAGCTCTGCTTGCTGTATGTTTGGCACCCATTTTAACACATTTTTTTTTCTGATTAAGTTTCTATGTGCTAACATTAGTTTTATGTTAACAGAGAGTTATGAAAGAGAAGAAATTTTTAAAATAACACAAACATCATCTTTCTAAAAAGAAAGATCAAGTCAATGATGATCTTTGATTCCTACTGATTAAATCACCAGATAATTCATTCTGTCTGTATAACAGAGTCAGATTTTACAGTGAGTGCTCAAAAATAATAACTGCCGTGCAAAAAAAATAATGAAAGCCTAGATATCAGAGTATCAGGATAACACTTTTCACAGATGACTAGAAGTAGGCACTCAGTTATTATCTGCTAATTTTTCTCATTGTGAATGATTTAATTTTTAATGAGTTATCAGTCAACAATTTTAGATGAGAATTTATTTCATTATTTAGTGACTAGCTCTGAAATGTTATACTCCAATGATTGC
>NW_012134192.1:223125-241202 GCF_000956105.1 Propithecus coquereli
ACTATTAATATTTTACTTCCCTAGGACAGTATACAAGCATACCGGGCAGCTGCAATTTTGAAACAAGTTTGGGAAACTGGACTACGGCCTGCAGCCTTACTCAAGACTCTGAGGATGAGTTGGACTGGAGCATCGGCACCAGAATTCCTGCTGGAGCATTGATTCCAGACTCTGATCACACGCCAGGTAAATCTGGTAGCAATACCCAGACCAAGAAATACACTCAGCTGGAAGCCTGCTGTAACTATTTGTGTGAATGTCGGCATGCATTCCTTATATCCATGTGGGGGTAGAGCTCATAGGACTTAGGAAAGGGGGAGATAATCCTTTCTATTATAACCCCTGAATTACTAATAGACCCAGAGCTGACATTGCTAAAACAAAGAAGCCCATGACACGTGTTTTAAGAGTCCCACAGATTTTATTCACTCTACCCAAAAGGTGTCATTAAAGTCGACAATTGGGATAGGGTAGATGGGTGGCATTCAGATTAATAAATGCAATAAGCAAAGGTATACAGCTGGCAATTATAAGAGTTTTCCTGCAGTGATAATGGCCATTCAGCAGACCACCTATGTCATCTCCACACTCTGAAGTGCAGGAGCCGAGATACCAAGGTAAGTGGTGATGGAACGAGTGCGCATCGACAAAATCTTCACAAGTTTTGGTCCCTGCCCTGTGATTTCAGATTCATGCAATCTTGAAAGGCTTTACAGTTAATAGATTCAAAGTAGAAGTGAGCTTGCAATCTGACTTACTTTTACCCAGAAGTCCTGCACACTCAGCACTTTTCTTAGAAATCTAACTTTTCTTAGGAATAAAAGTGGAATTAAAAAAACCTTTCTTATGAATTAACGTTTAAATTGATGAACTTTGAGTAAAGCAGATTGTCCTCCATGATGTGGTCTCATCTAATATCAGTTGAAAGCCTGAATAGAACAAAAAGCAACAGCTTCCCCAGCAAGAAGGAATTCCCCAACAGAATGTCCTTGACGGTCCTGAATGCACCTGATCTTGTCCAATCTGGGAAGCTAAGCAAGGTTGGGCCTGGTTAGTACTTGGATGGGAGAATGTCCTTGGACTTCATCTGCACCATGGGCTTTCCTAGGTCTCCAGCCTGCTGCGGCCCACCCTGCAGATTTTGAACTTGCTAGCCTCCACGTGAGCCAGTTCCTTATGATAAATGTCCCTGAATGTGTAGACACATCCTATTGGTTCTGTTTCTCAGGAGAACCCTGCCTAACACAATATTCTTCAAAATAATTAAAGCATATGTACAATGAAAAGGAACAAGACTGTATGGAATTAAAATAACTTTTCAAAGGAAAAATATACAAAGTTGGCTTAGCCATTACATGACTAGTGAAAAGAGTACATTAGTTTTATTATTTATATAATTCAGGCAGATTGAATATATCCTGGTGTTCAATTGTAGTATGGATGTCCATTCTTGTTTTAAAGTTTCTCCCTAATTCATCTTCAGATTGAATATTCTTTTTCCTTTTGACTTGCCAAGTTGTATATCCCTTTTCTTTCACAAGTTTTTGTTTTCTTCAAAAAAACATAAAAATAGTTTATACTATATTATAGTTTAAACAGGATAAAGAATTAAGAAACTGAAGTGAGTAGTAGGATTTAGTATATAACAAAGATAGATATTTTAATTCAGTGGAGAAAAAGATTTATTATTCAATATGGTGCTATCATATCTGATTATCCACCTGGAAGGATATAAAATTAAACCTCAGCTTTACATCAAATATAGAAATACAGTCCAAATAAAGATTTAAATGGAACAAATAAAAACAATGAAACTCTTGCAAGAAAACAAAGAATAAATTGTGTGCAATTTAGAGGCGAGATCTAACTTCCAAAATCCAGAAGCCAATTTCTAAACCAATTTAGAAAGCATCCTGGCCTCACAGACATAGAAGGACCAACACATGATGACTTTTATAAGGATATTCACTTCAGCATTGCTTTTCATCGAAAAAATGAGAAATAAGTGAATGCCCATCCCATGATCTTGTCTGTGTTCCTGTGTTGATTCGCTTATTTATCAAATGCAGGCACTTGTCTGGGACCTGTGGACACATCAGTGAATAAAACAGGCAAAAATATCTGCCATTGTGGTGCTTGCCCTCTAGAAGAAGGGAAAAGATAATGGATAAACGTAATAAATCAATATTAATAAATTAGATGTCTCGTTAGAAGTTGAGGGGAAAAAAGAAAAGGAAATAGGAAATAGGAGCGGGAAAGTCAATGGATGGGTATGTGCCTTGGAATTGGGGAGGATAATAATGTGAACAGGTTGGTCAAAATAGACCCTGCTGAGAAAAATGCCATTTTAAAGAAAGACTAGAAGGAAGTGAGGGAATGAGCCATGAGCAAACCTAAGGGAAGACTGTTCCAGCCAGAGGTAGACCAGCCTGTGCCTGGTAGCTGTCTCAACCTGGGTGCTAGTGGCATTGGGGCAGTCTCATTAACTGTTGGGGGGCTGACCTGCATACTGTAAGATGTTGAGCAGCATCTCTGGCCTCTACCAGCTAGATGCCAGAAGCCCCTCTCTCCCTGGTCATGATAAGCCAAAATATCTTTGAAATTGTCCTTATTGAGAACCTAGAGGAACAGCCTGGAGGCCAGGGTAACCGGTTAAATCCACAACATGCAATATCATATAGCCACTGAAACGAGAGTTTAGTCATATACAGTTAATTTGGAGCAATTTCCAAAAGATAATGTTGAAGAAGTAAAGAAATATACAAAATAATAATATAGTGTGATGCAGTTTTGTTAATGCAAACAATAACTAACCCCCCTTATCTGTGCATATATGTAAATTTGTACCTAGATATTATTATGAGCATAGAGGAAAGGATACACATTGGTTTATGAACATGGATTACTTGGATGGGTGATAAGGTTGGAGTAGAGGAGAGGAGGAATAAATCCAAAATGTAAAAAGAAAGTAATTAAATAACAGGAGTTACACCTCACAAGAAAATCTAACATACACAATGGTAGCATATTTATGTGTTTGTAGAAAATGTGGTGGATATTTTTAAGGTTTCCCACTTGAAAAGTCTGAACTATTGCTTTTTGCTTTTAATATTTATTTTTCTTTAATATTGCTTTTGATCGACTTTATGATAGTAAGAAATACATCTTTAAAAACTTTTTAGAATATAAATAAACAGGAAAAATATTTTCTAGTAATCTCAGTACAGTGATATAACTAACCATCAGTAATCTGTGTGTTTATATATACTACCATATTCTTTCTTAATGTACATATTTTCCAGTAAAAATAGGTTTTCTACTTGGTTTAGTAATTTAAAAAATATAATTAAGCAAGTGTATATGTAGTGAAATATCTTTAACAGCACAGTTTTTGTTACAGCAAAAAGTCTTCCACTTTGTGGATATATCAAAATTTATAAAAGTATCTAATGGTAAACTCTTTTTATTTTGTAATGCTTTCATTACAATAGGTGTAACAACAAAGAATTTACATTTAGATGGAACTTTTTTATATACTTTTGTGATCAATCCTGAGGATAAATACATTTTTCTTTTCCTTGAGAAATTATGGGAAATAAGCCGATTTTCATTTATTCTGCTGAGATCCAGACAATAACATGTAGATAAAAATGCCTGTGAGTTCTTTAGAAATCATCTGCAGAAATCTTCCCTTATCCTAAGACAGGATTTGAAAACTACAGAGCATGTCTCCTGGCATAATATTACTAATGGTACAAAAGGTATTATAGGCTCAGTTGAGGAAAAGATAAAAGTATGATCAATAGATATGAGAAAGGTTACATCTACTGTTTGAAAAGAAAAACTTGAGTGATCAATTGATGCCTTTTAATGGAACAATTAAGGACTGTTAATGGGGGTATTTTCTTTTTTGCAGTTTTATAGCTTGTGTAAGTTTAAGACAACATGAAAAGTTTTGAATCTGGGTATTTATGCAATATTATACCCAAGTAATGTTGTCCACAGATAAAGAAATCACTCTAACAGAATACTTTATTATCCTCCCTGTTAATCAGTTCTTGAGACAGTGCATTTTACAGAGTCCTTTCTTCAAAGCAGCCTGATTATATCATCCTCGATACACTAATACGGCTCAGTGAACTTGTTTAGGCATCTCTGCGACAATGGGCTGCTAAATAAATTGTAAAGACATTAATTAATTTTGACCCTCTGGGAAAAACAAAATTCTTTATGAGAAGGCCAACAGATTCAAGAGCTTACGGTCTATCTAAGTATCACAGCATTTCTGTTAATTAAAACTATATTTATGGAGCTTTTCACTTATTGTTACCAAGATGAAGAATTAGATACGTAAGAAGGGCATTTTCAATGACCAGCACAGGCCTATTAATGAGCCTTTTTGTTAACGTTGCTGAAGTTGGAGAGAGAATCTGCAAACATCAATCCACTCTCTAGTCTATACTTGAATGGCATTTAGACTTAATATACATGAGATTTAATGGCAAGAGTGGCATTTGTGTAACATGAATTAATGAAGGCATAGCACATTAGGCTGCTGTCTCTTTTTTCCACTTCCTTCATGACTTTATTTTCTTTTGAACGGTATAATTGACCATCTCCACAATTACACTGTAAACTCCGGTTGGACAAGAGTCACATCTTTTGCTATTTTTATATTCCCTGTATCATTTCAAATAAGATTGAATTGTACTTGATAAATACTTTTATAGGTTGCATATTACTTGGAACTGTCCCCTATTGCATTTATTAACAGCAAAGTATTTCAATTACTTAATTTCCTGAGTGCCTACTAAATACCACACATTGTATTAGGAACTGAGGATATCAATTTGCTAGATATTTACTAAATAAGAAATGGAATATGCTCACTGATATAGCACACATGCTTACTATTGTGCAATTCTATATTCACCACCCAAAGTCAAAAAATAGTCCCAAATAATCTTAGTAATACTAATGCTTTTATGTGTGTAATAGCAATGTAAGCCAGGAAGTGTTCAATAAATACAATTTAACTTGATACTTGGTCGATAGTGTTCTGTAGGTTAGGCAAATGGTAACTGTATTTCCTATTGGACAGACAGGACAGGCATTATTATTCCTGCATTCGATGAGGAGCACAGGCACTAAATGTATCTCTAAGCCCATATGATGAGTAACAAAGCCCGAGCTAAAACCCTGGTGTACAGATCGTAATCCAAGCCCTTTTCCAGAAGATTACTTTAGCATATTCCTTCCTTGTATACAGCTCTGCCTGGATCCCTTTAACCTCCATTTTCAGGGCCACTGAACCTCGATTTCATTCCAGACTTTGGAGTAGAGGGAGACTCCTGTGTTTGTTTGCTTGGGTAGGTTGGGCTAGGCAGGGATACAGAGTTTGATATATAAAACAGCGCTCCCTCGTATGTTTACCAGACTATTATTCTTGGACTCACTCCGATCTTATTCACAAACATTCACATGTACACATACACATAAACACACACAAACACTTACACACATATATACACACAGAGACATGCACATAAACACATATGCACACACACACACTCATACACAGAGATAACAAGTACATTGTAATATTTTTCCAAGTTTCAATTTTTGAAGTATTCCAAGAAGAAAGACAAGAATAGGAGGAGGAGGAGGAAGAGGAAGAAGAAGAAGAAAATGGGATCAGAATGAATGGAGGAAGAACGTCAGAAATCCTAGCCTAAAGAAACATGGTTCCCTACAGGTATTCCTAAAGAAGCTACACAGATATTAGAAGATCAAAGTAAAAAATACTGGTATGAACTGATTGTGTTGTCCTCCCACTTCCAAAATTCATATGTTGAAGTCTTAATCCCAACATGATTTTATTTGGAGATAGGATCTTATAATAGGTAATTAAGGTTAAATGAGATCCTAAGGGTTGGATTCTAATTCAGTAGGACTGTTGTCCTCCTAAAAAGAGGAAGAGACATCAGCGATGTGCATGTACAAAGAAAAGGCCATCAGGTGGGACGCAGAGAACAGTCAGCCCTCACAAGCCAAGGAGAGAGACCTCCGGCGAAAGCAATCCTGCCCACACCTTGATCTTGGACTCTTAGCCTCCAGTATTGTGAGACAGTAAATTCTATTATTTAAGCCACTCAGTCTCTGGTCTTTTGTTATGGAAGCCCTGGAAGAATGCTACAAATACTATGGAAGGTTGTGAAGAATTTTTCAGGGTAACTCATTCAGAACACCTGGGAGAGTTGGGAACTTGGAC
Source organism: Propithecus coquereli (assembly GCF_000956105.1). Taxonomy (NCBI): domain Eukaryota; kingdom Metazoa; phylum Chordata; class Mammalia; order Primates; family Indriidae; genus Propithecus; species Propithecus coquereli. The sequence continues at coordinate 229,397 of NW_012134192.1, forward strand.
CCCCACCTCATATCTCCCAGCAGTGACCATTGCTTCCAAACACAGCTGCTCGCGGAAGTGGCTTTTTCTCTCAGGATAAAAGCAAGGAACTGCTGTCTAAAGAAAATTGAACATCCACCTATAAAAAGATAATCGTAAGATAATTACAGCCTGAAAAGGAGGCAGTGTCACACTTGGGGTTACCCAGTGCAATAGAGTGATTTTCAACCTTGACTGACTATTAGCATCATCTAGGGAGTTAAAAAGAACTAATAGCTGGAATCCACCCACAAAGATTCTGATTTAATTCGTCTATGTTCTGGCTTGAGCATCAAGATTTCTAAAAATCCTTCGCGGAATGCTGATGGGTAGTCAAAGTTGAGAATTCCTGCCCTGCAGGGAAGTCTACTTTTCTACATGGCCGACCTACACAGACAGCACTTGCTGCTCATTCTCCCAACCAAAGAAGTCTGTTGCAAAAACAGTTCTGTATAACAGCTGTGGAAATTCCTTGTTTTGTCCTATACTGAGCAACAAAAGCTTTCAACAAAAAGTATAAATGGATAACCAAGAATCACCATGCATTTTAAAACAACCAATATCATGAAAGAGAAAGTTGAGGATGTGAAAAGAGAACATTATCCCTGGAGGACATAGATAATTCAGTGAAATGGACAAAAGTCATATTTCTCATTGTTCTTTAGAAAACTGCCACTGGGTTTATTTAGCATCTAATCTTATGAGCCCCATCTCATCCAACTTCTCATGTACTTAGGGTGAAAGCTGCCAATCATATGCACCCTTAGAAGACTTTGATTTGGAAGCGAGTATCACTCATCCTCTTCCATTTTCCCAGTGTGCTCCACAAATATAACCATTCTTACGTGCACCATGACATAAAAAATTACTTATATATATTTAAGTAAATATTTAAATATGGATAGTTATATATTTATATATTAACATAAATATATTTCTACTGGCTAGATATTTAATTACAATAAGGAAGTATAGTTAATTTTTAAGTATAATATGCTACTCATTAAAAAGTAATCCTTATAGAAATATATACTGAAGAATTTAAAGATGATCTAATTTGATATCCAGGTTTGTTTTCAAAGAATCCAGGGGCATTAAGGATATGGGTGGGAATATAGATGAAGAAAGACTGACTGGGTTGAAAATTGTTAAAGCTGGGCTTTGGGTAGGTAGGAGTTCATTATTCTCTTCTTTCCACTTTAGTATAAATTTAAAATTTTCCAAAATAGAGATACTTAGAAACAATGTTTGTTTGTTTGTTTGTCTATAATGCCAAAAGGTTTTGTACATGAGACATGATACTGAGTGAAAAGCTGGTAAATGAGTCGATTCTTTTAGAATCTTGGAGGGGAAGATTAAACCCAGAATAAATAATCTGAAAACCTTTTAGGTTAATTATTCCATCATTTTATAAGCATGCAGACATCATAGTTTCTCTAAACAAATTTACTAAATGCATACTTATTTACAGAATTTATTTCGCAGTAAAATAATGAGCCATTGAATGTATCCATTTCTGTCTCTCCAAAGTCTTGCCTCCTTGAATTTACTCCCTTTTTAACTGCCCTTAAACTGCCACTCTGTCACTGCATCATACCTTTTGTCTTTGAGCATCACAATTCTCTCCTTCCTTGACCAAAAAACAAAACAAAACAAAAACCTAAACTGAGCTTAGCTTCTCTTCTAATGATTGTTGTTTTTTTATTTTTTTACGTCAAATGACCATTCTCCATGCACTGTTTGTATCCTCTCCCTCGCTACCCACAACTTTGTAGGTGCCCTACAATCTGTCTTCTGCAAAAACATTATTTCTTCAACAAATAATTATTGGTCACTCACTTTTGGTTACTGATCTATGCACTGTAGAGATAATTACTTAAAAAACAGCCTCTGCCCTCATAGATATATTCTAGGTATCTTCAAGGATGTTAATGATTTTGTAATCATAATGACCTCATTTTTGTTGTTATGTGCATTTGACACCACTGATCAATCTGCACCTGTTTTTCCCCCTATTGTTATATTTGTCTCTGATGCCTTTTATATTCCTCCTTCTAAAACCTAAATGTGAGCCTTACCCAGTATTCTGACTTTGGCCTTTTTACATCTCTTCCTATACTTCTTGTTTGCTCAGGGTTTTTATTTTCTCATTGTTCAAAATGTGCTCATTCCTGCATGTGGCTGGTCCTATTTCCATATTCACAGCTCATACTTTCAAATGCCAGCCAGGTAACTAACTGTCAGTACCCCCAAGTCACACACACACACTTAAACTTACCTTCCTTGCAGAAACAATCTCCTTCTCTTGACCCTAGTATTTCCTTTATTGTCATCATCACTGTTAACACTGTTAATTCTCTATCAATTTCAAATTCTGTCAGCTCTTTATTCTCAACTAATTATATGTTTTCATATCTTTGTATTTCCACTTCTGTCATCCAGACTCACTTCTGGGCTATTGTGCATGTCAAGGCAACTCATCTAGAATGCAAATATTCTTCCAAACCAGGCCACTCTTCACACTGATGCGAAGTTAATATTCCTAATTGGTGACTCTGGGTCCTCCAAGTAATCAGAGGTGTCTTCATTTCCTTTTAGTGTGTCATCAAGGGCTATCTGCTTTCTTCCCCAAGTTGCATTTCTGATTTCAATTCTTATGTTATTCTTCTACAGATTTTGTGATCTTGTACCTCAGATGTGCTTTGGGTGTTTTAAATGTCAACATTTGGTTGTATCGTTGTTTTAGTATGACTTGTAATTTTTTTATAGCAGACACTATATACTGGGTAAAAGGGGCTGAGATAAATAGACCTTTAGGATGAGGTTTTATGTTTCTCTGACTAGAAGTAAGATTGTGTGTTGACTTGCTGCTATAACTGTAGGTGTCAAAAGGTAAAAATTCCCCTAGCATCCTTGTTTTTGTCTTCCTGTTGTATTTGAGTTTCCTTAGAGGCTTCTTCTTAAATAAGGACTGAAAGATGATCTTTCAGTTGTATTCCCCTGTTATTATACATCGTTTATTAAGAATCTCTTCATCTACCAAGCTGAAGCCATCTTTCATTTATTGAACTACGTAGCATTTATGATCTATACCAATATTTGGTAACATATGCTCATAAGAATACAAATGAGTTGTAAATCATTATTTTATTCCCACTTGGTAGGTGATGAATATGAGACACAGTGGGGATTTAGAGGTTTTCCCATAGTCACAAAGTTTACAAGTGTCAGACTTTGGTTTTGAACCCAGGTAGTCTGACTCAGAGCTTGTCTTCTAAGCAGTCCATATTGTTAGCTTGTATTGTAAGATTCTTTTTGGGGTTGCTTCCTATTTTCCTAGCCATATCTTGTCCATCTCTCTACATGTAAGTGGAAGACATAGTGCCTTCTCTACTTCTCTACAGTAGTTATTCAATCAATAACTTGCAATTAATTGTCTTATTTCCACTGGTAGAGTCATCTTTATTTCTATTCTCTAAATTTCCCAGGAGAGTAGCACTAATTCACAACTATTTTCTAAGGACTTTATGTGTAGTATATAATTTAATTTTTACCACAGCCCCATGAGGCAAAAGTACCTACTGTAATTATCTCTTATTGCTTCTGAGTCCTAGAGAATTTAAATAGATTGCCCAAGGTCACACACCTAATAAGAGGTAGAGTTAGGATTCCAATCAAAACCTATAGCTTCAGTGCCTGCAGACTTAACCAGTGGACAGTCCTACTTACAGCTTCTGTTCATTACATATTCATTAGAGGAGTCTGATAATATCTTTTTCAGTTTCAATGAAAGTAAGTATTCTACTATTCTTATTTGCTTTCACACTCCTTTAGGTAAAAAGGATCTGAAATCTAAATAAAGTCAAAGCTCTTCTAAAGTAGTTATCACATATCATTTACCTACATAAAAGGGTTTATAATTTCTTTTATTAGTTTTTCCTTCATGCATGACTATGAAATGAGTTTCCTTTGTAATCTCAATTCGGCAAATAAAATCAAGTTACAGAAATTAAGACAATGCAAAGGCATCCTGACAAATAAATGACCCATAAAGAGTTTCTTCAGGGTTCTCTGAGTATGAGGATTAAGAGATTCAAAAATCCCTTATTTCTACCTGGATTTATAGGGCGTGCCAACCGATTTCATTTATACATCATCTTTGTGTGATTGAGGTATTGTTGCTGCTGAATATATTAGGAGCTTTCAAAATAAGATGACTCTACCTTGGGTTGGCATGCCACAACCAGAAGCCTCATTTTTATATAATATTAGTGTGTACTGAGGGGGAAAATTCATAATATAGCATTAAAATGAGACATTCTGGTGAAAAATGTTTTTTATTTAAATAGGTAATAATTTGTCTCAAAAGAGAATAATGTCTAAAGAATAAACTACTGGAAATAAAGAAAAATCATAATCTAGTCATTGTGTAGGTCTTCAAAATGCAAATAGACATCATGTAATGACAGACATTTTGTCAAATGCTTTGAGAAAATTTCATTCAGCTTCCAAGACACTGTGTCTATAGCTTCCATTTTGACAACTTTGAGGAAACTTTTGTTCTCTCACTGAACATGTTTACATTCCACAGCCTTCAAAGATTGCAGACACAAATAGCCAGCACCTTGGAAATCTGGGGGAAAAAAAAAATGAAAGCACGAAAAGAGATTGAGGGCATTTCAACTGATAGTCATTACATACCCTTCTATTTAGAGTGAGGGACAGGCAGAAATTATAGAGGATGTAGAGGCAGGCTGAGTAAGTCTGATGATGAAGAAGGGAGCTTTTGCTATTTTGAAAGAGAAGCACATTGCATAGCATTGTCAAAAACCATTAGGCAGCTTTATTTTATGAACAGTTAAAAAAAAAAAAGACTAAAATTGCCTTCAATTTAAAGCAAGGAGTGAATTCAGATCACTTGAAGTGGGAAATTGTCTTTTATGATTTGACCCTACTACAAGTAAGTATGATTCTTCTCAGGGCACTGGAGCAGTAAAAATAGAGCTTTCTTTTAAAATTATTAACTATTCTTTTTTTTATAAAAAAAAAGTCAAATTGATTACCGATTACCTTTTATTATAATAATTCAATGAAACCTTTTCAAAATCTCAAGATTTTAGCTAATCACACCTAAAAGACAAATTAGAATCTTTACTCTCTGCTCTGAAAAAGAATTCCATAAAGCATAGGGATGAATTCTGAATGTGGCTAGTATATTTTTGACATCAAATAACCATTGTGATTTAAGGAAAGTATACTTTATCATGCTGAATTTACACTATTTGTATTTGACTTTAAGTGGCCCCAATTTGCAAAAGTGTGTGCATTTCTTTAAAGAGTTTTTAAGTAAAAATTGAATATTAAGCGGAAACCTCTATCAGCACCTGATTTTTGCTAATTAAGAAGTGGCATATAAAATCTGTACCCTAGGAATCTTAAGAACTTATAAAACCTGTACAAGCAAAAGTGAAGAATTAAACTAAAAGTGTACAGAAAATATTTGGGGTCAGAGAGTGTGGGGAAAGGTAAAATTCAGACATATTTTTATGAATGCCCTGTTCCAGAGTACATTTAGTTGTATTTAATTAAAATATGATAGATTTTACAAAGTTAATTGAATGCATTCTAACATATGAGAGTTAAGTAGCTTTTAGAATGGAAAATAATAAGCTGTAAAACAGTCCAAAATCAAACAAATAAAAAAATTTTGCGATGAATATCTATCCTATGAATGTTATTGATCATTTCACAGAGTCACATATAAAATAAATAAAGGGAAGTGGTTTAGTGATTTACCATTGAATTCTAAATATTGTGTGGCAGTTGAGACTTTTAAGCTTTATTATCTGCATTAACAAATTCTGCAGTTTGTGTGGGACATTGACCTTCCCCAAGAATTTTGCTAGATATAAATAGGTAGTTTTCAATAAAGCTACTAAGAGTTTATAAATGTTTGGAAGTGGGTCTAGTCTGAGCTTGCTAGATAAAGAATGAGTCTATTTCTAAAAGTATAATTTAATGTAAGGTGTTATAACTTTGAGATAAAGTACATAGTTTCTGGATAATTCATATATTTCTATTTTAATTTTAAGAAGCTAAGCAACTTTTCACCTTTATGATTCTCAAAATAAACATACGGCATCAGAACAAGTCTGTCCCCCTTACAAAGTCAAATTTAGATACGCTGGAGTTTCAGAATTAAAAATCACCAAAGACCACATTTGCAATGACATCTTCTACATTTCCAGGCAAATGTTTGCTTTCTTAAACTTTAAAATGAATATAATTTCACATTGACACACATTAATACCTCAGCCAGGAATCAGCTTTCTGACTTTTGTGTTAGACTGCAGGGTTCTGTAAGACCAAAACTGAATATGCAAATTAGAAGATGCTAGGTGGGTTATACTTTGAAGACTCAGCCCAGAATCCCCTAACTAATCATTGGAGTTACTAGCTTTGATGTTGAGCCTTATAGGACATTGTTTGTCCTGCACTGAAATAAATATGCTGCAGTGAAATGGTAGATTATTTTTCCCACTGAATTTTTTTTTTACATTGTATATCATGATAGAGCCCTAAAATGCAAACATTATATTGTCCAACATCCCTTTCTATGATGTCCTGTCTTTGCTAAGATGGTTTTCACAGGTGCTATGCTAAAAGCAAGTACTGGGGAAAATAAACGTGGACTAGGAAAAGAAAGAGGTGATGTTCAGTCTGATTTCAAATTTTGAGAATGTGTCTAGTGCCCACCAGACACACATTCCGTTAGAAAGAATGAAATAATAAAAGTGTTATGGTTTCCATTCGTGTGTACTAGTTTTTCAAGTGCCTGCAGTGTTGTTAGACTGTTAACGAGTTTTAAGTGGTTTGACTTAAGTACTTAATAAACAAAATTGAGATATTGCTTCTGCCTGAGGTGTCATGAAAAAATGACTGAGACTCTAAGGATGCTGTCACTTCAGTCACTTCGGAGCCTGCAGGGCACGGCAGTGGGCAGAGCACTCAATGAGACTTAATTCTGGCTGCTGTGCAAACCTAAAACTAGCCTTTTAAAATTAAATATTACATTAAAATTATTCAAAAGAAACATCTGGATTAAAGTTCTAATGAATTAATATTTATGTAGTTAGAAGAATAAATTTACTGAAATACAAGGTTTTAAATCAGAATTCAATTTCTAACTTTGCAAATTGGTTAAATTTGTGTGAATGAACCCAATTACTACTATTCCGACTGTTCTAAATATTTGACTTTCAACGTCAGGTTAGCACTACAGCATGGAAAAAGAAACATTTAAAGTCTGAGTTAAACAGGATCTTCTTCAAGATTGAAGTCCATTAGTTCTCATTATATATGTTACACCATTTAAGAGCTGAGGTATAAAATATAAAGGTTTCATACAAACATACTAGTTAATTAACTAGTTATTTGGGATAAGTTCGAGGCTATTTCTTCACATCCAATAGAGGATGAATAGATTCCATACTTTTAATTAAGCCTTAGCTATATAAGAAAAGTTATTATTATAACTCTTGAGTTATACCATATTTTTCTTATTGAGGGTAATATTTTAAAGTTTATCTGATAAAGTGCAGTCTAAATGCATTGGAAATGCTCAAGTGTGTAAAAGGCAACAGGATGAGGAGAAACCCAGATGTTCTTATTTAATTAAAGATAGCATGGATTTAAAGAAAGAACATTTTTAATGAATAAGCCAAAGTTCTTAGTAGATTGGACAGATGGAGTCTAGGTATATCTTGGCTGTGCATGTCACATATGTTGTTATTTTCCAAATAAAAAAACAAACAAGTGCTATTCCTGGAATGAAATGTGCAACTTAGAAAACTTTTTTGTGACCAAATTAAAAATAGTGCATTCAATTTTCCTACCCCAGTATTTGGTAGCACATACACTGTATTTCCAAGGACAGTGAGGATAGAAAACAGCTTACTGATGTTTCAGGGAGACTTTTCAAGTTGTTTCCACTTGTACTCTTTTGTATTGAGGAAAATTTTGCTGCAGTAATTCTCAGGAGTTGTTTCTTAGTTATTTGTCTTGATTGCTTTTTTTTTTTTTCCGCCAGTACCTTATGAAGGGTTCTAAGTGAAGAGAGGTATTTTCAATAAGGAACTTTTTTTAATAGATATAAGTCATTACCAGTTTCCAGTCTAACATGTAGGCAGCTTGAAAGGCATGAACGAACTGAAAATCAACAACTCTTCTTGATCCATAAGAGCTGTGGTCTCCAACCCCCAGTACTGGTCGGTGGCCTGTTAGGAACCAGGCAGCACAGCAGGAGGTAGAGGAACAAAGCTTCATCGGTGTTTACAGCTGCTCCCCATTGCTCACATCGCCTTCTGTGCTCCGCCTCCTGTCAGACCACCCCCACCCCGCTTCATGAAAAAATTGTCCTCCATGAAACCTGTCCCTGGTGCCAAAAAGGCTGGGGACCACTGCTTAGAGAATTGAGTTCACAGGGCAAACTACTACCCTCAACATTGAAGAGACAAACAGGCAGATACAGAGAATGACAGCTTACTGGAGCAGAAGCCCATAGACAGAAACATCTTTGGGAACAAGTATCAGGGTAGGAAATCATAATCTGTAAATGGCAAATTGCTACAGGCTTAATGTGGATAAGTTTAAGTGATAAAAATTTTAGGAAGACCCAGTCTCAGGGGGCCCACACATTTTTGTGAATTTTATCTGCAGAAGCTCTATCAGGTTCTCACAGCAAAGATCAGAGAAAAATCCTCTCAGCTGTCAACAAGGGAAGAGGAAACGTAGCCATTTAGAAATATTCCCAGAGCATTCTGTTCCTCTTAACAAGGCCTGACCTCAAAAGAATCTGTTTTACCAGAACCTAACTGACCTAGAGGAATGGAAATCCAAACTGTGTTGTAAGAGATGGGAGGCATGAAATGGGAATACTCTTCTACGCAGTACTTGCACGACTCATGAGTGGTATAATGATATTTGAAAGAGAACTTGGGTTAGGAGTTGTAATGTGTACTGCAAATTCAAGGTCAACCAATATACAAAGTAAAAAGAAAAAAAGAAAAATGTATAATTGATATGCATAATTGATAATGTATAATTGATAAAAGAGGATAAAAAATAGAATCGAAGCCAGAGCAGACAGAAAAGAAGCATAGAAGAAAAAAGAAAGAAAAGAGTAATGAATAGAAAACAGTAACAGTCTGCGGCCACCCCACCCTGACCGCGCCAGATCCCATCTGCCCTCAGAAAACAGTAACAAATATGGGAGATATTAATCCAACTATATCAATAATCACCTTAAGTGCTAATAGTCTAAATTCGCCAATTAAAAGGAAAAGACAGTCAGAATAGATTAAAAAAATGTCTCAACAATGTATTATCAGTAAAAAAAAAACCCTACATTTAATATAAACATACAGATGGATTAAAAATAAAGGGATGGAGAAAGATACACCATGCTAACATTAATCAAAAGAATTTGGTTACTCAGACAAAGAAGACTTTGGATCAAGGAAAGTTATCAGGGATAAAGAGGGAAATTATTATGCATAATGATAAAGAGATCATTACTCTAAGAAGACAAAACAACTCTTAATGTATAAGTGCCTAACATCAGAATATCAAAATACATGAAGCAAAACCTGCTAGAACTTCAAGAAGAAATAGATGAATCCACTATTATAGCTGGAGATTCAAACCCATCTATCGCTAATGGACAGATCCAACAAGCAGAAAGTCGGGAAAGACAAAGTTGAACTAAACAGCACCATCAATCAACAGGATGTGAGGATCATCTGTAGACTACTTCATCCAGCAACAGAATATACACTCCTCTCAAGCTCATGTATAACAATCGTCATGACACTCTATATCTAGACCATAAAACATAACCTGACAAATTTTAAAGGAATAGGTATCAAACAAGGTATGCTCTCAGACAACAATGAAATTAAGGTAGAAATCAGCAACAGAAAACTCCAAAATACTTGAAGATTAAATGAAAGACTTCCAAATAATACATGAGTCAAAGAAGACATCTGAAGAAAATTTTTAAATATTTTGAACTAAATTAAAAATATAACAACATTATTTGTGGGTTTCAGCTAATGCAGTGTATCCAGGGTAATTTTTGGCATTGAATACACACAGTTGAAGGGAAGAAAGATCTAAGATCAATAATCTAAGCTTATGTCTAAGGAAAAATGAGGAGTGGCTGAATCCAAAGCAAGCAGAAGAAAAGAAATAATAAATATTAGGGCAGATATTAATGAAATTGAATTAGGAAATCAATAGAGAAAAATCAATGAAACTAAAAGCCAGTTCTTTCAAAAGACCAATAAGATTGAAAGCCTCCTAAGCCAGGTTAATTAAAAAAAGAGAAGACACAAATTACTATCAGAAATAATTAATATCAGAAATAAAAGAAAGGGTCATTATAACTGATCCCTGAATACTAAAGTGATAGTAAAGGAATGTTATGAACAACTCTATGCCCACAAACTTGGTGACCAGGATGAAATGGAAAAATTCCTTCAAAATGCAATCTACCAAATCACACATGACTAAATAAGCTATCTGTATGGACCTCTATCTATTAAAGAAATTGCATAAGTGATTAATAACCTTCCACAACTGAAAGCCACAGGCCCATATATTTCACTGTAAATTTTCCCAAGCACTTAAGGAAGAAATTGTAACAGTTCTCTATAATCTATTCCAGAAAATAGAAGCAGAGGAAACACTTCCTAACTTATTTTATGAGACTAGAATTACTCTAAGACCAAACAGAAAAAGACATTACAAGAAAGGAAAAGTACAGACCAACATCTCTCATAAACATAGATATAAATCCTCAACAAAATATTACCAAATCTAATCCAACAGTAAAAAAGAAAAAAACTTATGCACCATGACCAAGTAGAGTTTATTCTGAATATGGTAGGCTGGTTCAATATTCAAATATCAGCACAGTCTATCACATCAACAGGCTAAAGAAGACACATCACATGATCACATCAATAAATGCAGAAAAAGTGTTTGTCAAAAGCCAACATTCATAATAAAAATCCCTCAGTAAACTAGGAATTAAGGAGCATTTCCTCCACTTGTTAAAGAACATCTACAGAGAACCTACAGCTAACATCCTTCTTAAAGATGACAAACTAGAAGCTTCCCTGGTAAAATCAGGAATAAGACAAGGATGCCTGTTCTCAACACTTCTATTTAGCAGTGTCCTGGACGTTTTAGCTAATGCAATAAGACAAGTAAGGAAAACAAGAGCACCCAAAAAAGAGAGAAATACTTGGATATAAATTTAATAAATAAGTACAAGATCTATATGAGAAAAACTATGAAACTTTGATAAAAGAAATCAAAGAAGATCTAAATAAATGGAGAGATATTGTATGTATATGGATAGGAAGACTCAGTATTTTAAAGATGTCATTTCTTCCCAACTTGATGTCTAGATTCAGTGCAATTCCAATCCCAGCAAGTTATTTTGTAAATATTAACAAACTGATTCTAAAGTTTGTATGAAAAGGTGAAAAACCCAGAATAGCCAATACAATATTTAATTAATAATAATGCATCAGTATTGGCTGATTAATTGTAACAAATGTACCACACTAATAATGCAAGAGGTTAATAATAGGCAAATTGGGGGGGGGATGTTCTTTTGGGTAGATGCCCAGTAATGGGATTGCTAGATCAAATGGAAGCTCTACTTGTATCTCTTTAAGGTATCTCCATACTGCTTTCCACAGAGGTTGCACTAGTTTGC
>NW_012134192.1:242373-245729 GCF_000956105.1 Propithecus coquereli
AGTAGAATAGAAGTTATCTATTGCTCAGAAAAAAGAACGTGATAACTCTCAGAATCACATTTTGCTTTGCAGTTACAGCCATTCACTGTTACTGTGGTCAGTGTGTGAACCAGAGCGACTAAAAATAAGGAATTAATACAGTATCGGTCAGTCCCAATACCCACTGTGTACCAGCATACAAAGAACTCTATTTACAAATCAGAAGCAGATTAGAAGGAAAGGAATACAACTTCATAGTCAACAAAAATATGTGATTGTTTTAGGCACATGACCATAGTGACACTCTTTTTTCTGTTCAAAAGAATTAAATGTAATTGATATATCACTTACTAAAAGAATACGAGTTCTGTATAAGTGTGTGTGTGTGTGTGTGTGTGTGTGTGTGTGTGTGTGTTTAGGGAGAAAATGATAGTTGTGCATGGTTGAAATACATTCTGCCCCATACTATAAAATATTTTCATTGCATTGAAAAAATTGTGTTAATCTGTTTCAAGGTAGTGGCAAGCACTTCCTGTATGTCAACTCATCTGAGTCCAAAGAAGGAGGCACTGCAAGAATCACTACCTCCAGATACTTCCCAGCCAGCCTCGGCATGTGTACGGTTCGATTCTGGTTCTACATGGTTGATCCCAGGAGGATGGGGGTATTAAAGGTACGGAAGGACAGAGATTTGTGTTCACTGAAATATGCATGACATACGTTTAAACATTCTTTTCCCTTTTCCTGTTTGTTTGTTTTTTGCTAGTCACTCTTCCAGTCGCTGATACCATTAATTTCTCATTTCTTTCTGGGGCAATGGGACTTTGGCAAGCAGGGCTGTCATTCATCTTAATCTCATTCAAGATTTAGCTCATTGATGGCTGCCACCTGAACTCAATTATGGTGCATGCTGTTTAGAAGATTATCTGGTGAGAAGAGGAGTTTGGGCAGATTCCACATGTATCTTCCAATAACAACTTAGCTGAAGACAGTAAAGAAATATGATATGAGGGGTAATGATGAAGAGAATTTTCTACCCAAAACAAAGTAAAGGCAAATCCAATTTAAGATTTTTAGGTACATAATCAGCTCGCAGGGAAAACAACATGCCTGCTCCATTTTTAACTATTTAAGGCAAGAATCTCTACCAAACACAGATGCCTTTAAAGTTGCTGCATTTATATTTCTCATTGTATGAATGATCAATGAGTTTTTCAATCCCTGTGAACCAATTTTCAGATCTTGGTTTCTAATTAAATGATTACATATCAGCACAAAACACCCACTGTTATTGCCTTGCATCTTGCTTGAATAAATACAGTTGGGACTTTTGTCTTTATCTCAGACATTGTCCTTTGTAAATAATGACAGCTATTATTAAGTGCTTCCTATCTTTCAGGGCCTGTATTATAAACATTATGTGTTATCAGTTTTAATTCTCATATTCACCTGATGAGGTAGGTGTAAAATTTTTCCCAATTTTACCATAAAGAAACAGATTCAAAGAGGCTTCATAACTTTTCCAAGATTACACAATTAGCCAAAAATCTGATTTCAAAAATCTGATATCTGTTACCCAGTGTTGTTTCTCAGATTCTCTGTGGGCTAACAAAGAAGGCTGAGGAGAAACACGGGGAAAGGAGAGAAATAAAAAAGGCCCTATCAGGTCTGGCCATTTACAGAAATGGGAACTCTTATCAAGTAAAAATATAAACATGCAAATAAAGTAGGAAACGTATACTGATGCTATGTGAATGTCTGTTTTCCCAAAAGGAAGCCAGTTGAAAACAACAAGGAAAGAGATTCATTTTTAACAGTTTAAGAATATATGAGTAAATGCAGAGCGGGTAAAAATTTTGGGAACTTTTTTCATAGTTTTTACATACAATCTATGAATATTCATTAGGCTAGCCTGTTGCTTGTGCCAAATTTTATCCAGAGTAATGTACAACCATTGAGCTTAAAGAGTAATCTATGTCCACATCAAATACTAGGCATTGTTAAACATAGATTGCTACAATTGAAGAGGACACTAGTCTATGGTTGTTACTCGTGGAAGCAACAACCAATGGAAAGGCCACCGGACCTTTCAATAGAATGCAAGCAGATTTCAAGCATTTTCTAACAAAATTTTGCTTCCACAATTCCAAAAAAGCACCACCCATATGTCCTTTAGCTGTTCTACAGCTAATGAGTCAGCTCCTTTAGTTACCCAGGTAAATGGCCTTCCACTTCTAGCAACATTTCTGTAAACAGCCTTTGAAACAGAAATGTTGGTCTCAAGCCTTGATATCTGATCCTTTGCTTTTGGTGCCTACTGGTTTTGCTAGCTAGAGGGCAGCAGTTAAGTGTGAAAATGAATGCTTTTATACCATGGGTAGTCTTCAGAGAGGTCCGTTGGAAAGAATAGCAGCAGGAGATTGATAGCCTGATATCTGGTTTTTTTGTACGGAATCCCCCTCCCAGGCTCCAGATGGTCTTGGCAGGGTTGACTCTCACGGTGACTTCCATGGGTGACCCACGCAGCGCCAATCATAGTCTTCTCTAGTATTTGATGCAGAGTTTGAGAGGGTTTCTCTTTCTTCTGTATTACAAGTTGTAAGGATGTTGCTAGCCTTGGGGCTATTGGAGGCCAACTTTCCAACATGGGAAGAGAGAAGGTCTGAGAAAGAAGCTAACACACAGAGGAACACAGAGTTAAAGAAAGAGGAAGAAACAGAAAGGTGCCTGCCCTGTTTAAATCTTGGATTCTACTTTGCCTGAGCTGGCAAAATTCTCTTTTTTGTTACTTGCTACTGAAAAAGTCCTAACCATCACAGAAACCCAGGATAAACTGTTTTCATAATGTGCCCTTACATCCTGATGGATCACGGCAGCTGGGGCAAATCTCACTTTCTCAACTGTGGCTCTGGAAAATCTTGAGCTATTCCCAGACTGAAAATCTTCCTGAACATGCAGTAATTCTGCCAATGAAGTGAAAACTCATTCTTCCTACTTTTCAAACTGAGGCTTTCAAAGATCCACATGCTATTCTTTCACATGCAATTTTGTGCTTTCTTATGATCTCTAATTTGAGTATTACAGTGCTGCATTTTATTACATTTTCTAGGGCAGCGGTTTTCAACTGACATATTGCATCTGTAAGAATTACGTGGGCAAATTTGGCAGATGGACGACTCCTGATAAGGGTGTGAAAATACATTTTTCTGCATCTATTTTTGCAAGTAACTGATGCCGAAAGTCCAAATAGTGTTATCTGGAATTATGGCAGGAAAGAACCTCTTATTTTTTATGTTAAAAAGAGATCTTAAAAGAATAAAATAAATGATCATATTCACTGATGGTGTGGGTGGAGAAACAAATATTCACTGCTAGTT
>NW_012134192.1:246549-247664 GCF_000956105.1 Propithecus coquereli
ATATATATGTGCATATATCTATATCTATTTATCTATATAAATATACATGCATATATATGACAGAGAAAAGCAATAAATGCAGGCATACACACTACAATGGTTAGAACAATTATCTGTAGATGGCAAGATGAATAGTTTTTTTTTGTTATATTGTCATATCTCTCTGTCTCTCTTCTCTCTCTCCTGTTTCTCTAGATATTAACATGACTGACTCCTTCTTGTTTTTCATGACATATTCAAGTATTGTCCTTCTCAGAGGGGCTTCCTTATCATTCAGTATAAAATACTCTCAGCAGATGATGAATACTTATTTATCACAGGAAATTTTTATTTGCTCCAGAGTATAGTATCACAAATTGAAGTTTTGACAGGTACCTGTTTTGTTTGTTTGTTTTCTGCCATATCTGTTATTTATTTGCCTTCACTCTTTATAAGGGCACTAATCCCATTCGTGAGATCTCTGCCCACATCACCTAATCACTTCCCAAAGGCCCCACCTCCTAACACCATCACCGAGGGGGTTAGGATTTCAGCATGTGAATTTGAGGCTATAATAAATAGCCAATGCATTGCACAGGGAGACAAATCAGAAGACGATTTCAAAAGTTCAGGGCAGAGAAGATGCAGCTTGGCTGAAGTAGAGTATAAGGGTAAACCAGAAGGCAATATCTACAAATAATGAACAGGACTTAGATCTTCACGGGTATATTAAGATTATTTTCTAAATAAAGCATGCCTAAATTTTATTAGCATATTAATGCAGTGCATCATATAAAGCTAAAGCAGTCAAAGATGACTTGTATAGCTGATGAGATCAAGGTGAAATTCAATTATGATTTTCCTATTATCTTTTAGGATAAAAAGCCAAGCTATTCTGATTTATCCCAGCTTTCAAAGTAGTGGGTTGCATAAAGAAAGAAAACATTTTATAGGAATTAGGAGGACTTCACTAGCTTTTGATAGTAGATGAATGATAATGAGAATAATAAAATGTTCATACAGGCATTTGTATCCTTTGATTCAAAGGCTCGGGAAATTAGAGAACAATACTAATTTCTACTTAATAAATATTTTCTAGCTCTGCTGAAACAGACGAACTTATAAAGGTCAGTTGC
>NW_012134192.1:260304-262011 GCF_000956105.1 Propithecus coquereli
CCTTAACTGTCTGGTTACTTATTGTCAGTATTTTATTCCTATATGTGGATGATTCTAGATTGAATAATATTACTATATGTATTTTATTTCTTCAGACCAAGTAAGATATTTCATTTCCCCAAACACTGACTATACATTCTGATTCAGAATCTCTGGTTTTATGTTGCTTTGGTGTAAAGGATTTGCTGTGTTTTCTAGTGGGTTTATGTTTATGAATGTGAACTAAAAATAAAATCCTAAACCACCTCCCCCGCCCCACCACTGCGAACTGAACGGACCCCTCTCAGCCAAGGGGACCCCAGGAAAAACAAACTTAGAACTGAGTTCCCAGCCATGATGGGATGGGAGGTGTAAAGCATAATTACACATGCTTGTCTCCTCATAAATATTCATGACTCCTCCTATAAATATGCATATCTAGCCACCCTGCTCATTATAAAACCCAGTTTCCTTTTGCCATTCCCTTAAAACTCAGTATACCTGGCTTGTGGCAGGAGTGGTGTTTCCCAGCCTGTCAGAATGGCCACTGCAGGTTGAGACCCCTTCATGGGAAATAAAGCTCTCCTTTTTTAAAAATATAAACCTCGTGTTTTTTGTTTTAGTTTTTTTAATGAACATTATGTACCGTAGCTTGTTTATTTGTTGAGGAAGGTACACGCACTTCATAGCAGTCACAAGGGACATTGCCTCACCTCTCTGGTCCCAGCACAAACTCTCAGAAACTCCTATGTCACAGTTCCAGTTCAGCAGTATGTACCCACCCTGTGTGCTCTGAGTACAAATGCCCCGACTCTTCTGGAGGGCTGTGACTAATTACCAGCCGATGACATGTCAACAGCTCCTCCTTTCTGGTCCCCATCTCTGTGTTATTCCAGAATTCTGCTGGCAGCGTTCACCTTTTTTCTTGGTCTTTTCTTTCATCTATAGGTGTTTGCAAATGCCTCAGCTCTGTTTATATATTTTCATCAAACAGTTTCCATTTGGTTTAAAACTTCCAGAGAAAGTCCTTACTATTTTTGTATGCTAGTAGCTCTGCTCCTGATTTTGCAGTGCTTCTGTGGATTTATGTCTGTATTTTTTCCTGTCTTTGCAGTGGGAACATTCTTGGGGAGCATAGGTAAGCGTGTGTTTTCAGTTAGCCATCAGAACCTGAAACGATTTTTCCAAATATTTACAACTTTTACGGAGCATACTGAAAGAGAAGTAAATCAACCCATAATTCCATTTTTTTTCTTTTTCTATTTCTTGTTCGGTTTACATTTTCCTTCACTTTGAGGGAAGGTGTTTTGAAGGCATGTTGAAGGTGGTCTGTGTAGTGACATTATTAGCTGGAGAGAAAAACATGTAAGTGTCAGGTTAACATTGAAGGTTGTACAGGTCATTTTGCTATGAAGAGGCCTTTTGTTGGTGCTTTAATTCTGATTATTCTTCAATAGTCTGTCTCTTTCAGAGAATGTGCGGTTAATGTAGAGCTAAATATGAATCCGCCATCTCAATTTCCACATGCAGAGTAGCCATAATTTTTCTCAGTTCTTCCTCCTCTGATACATTCAGTGATATTTATTACAAACCAAGTGAGGTGTAAGAAAGACAGTCCAACTGGAATACAGGAATATATAGGAACCTGTGTCCTAAACCCAGCTTTGCAAGTCACTAAGGATTGGAAACTCAGAAAATGTCTAAAGCTCTCTGGTTCTCATTCCCTTT
>NW_012134192.1:262061-263920 GCF_000956105.1 Propithecus coquereli
CAGTAATTCAGCTTCCTACCTTCTGTCTTGTTTTGATATTTCATGCTATCTCAGCTGAGTTAGTTAACGTCTACAAAAAGAGGTGAAGTTTGACACAGGACAAGAGAATTTCTCTGAGAATGACTAATATTTTTTTATTACTCTAGACTCATTTTTAAAGAAAATAATGAAAGTGAATAGGTAACTTTCACAACTTATACTTTTCATAATTTTTTTGTAGTTTATATAAGTTTTTGATTGCTCAGGGAAAAAATGAGTTACTTCCTAAAATTTCCTTTAGTAATAACAGATAAATTAACATATATAAAATAGGATTCTAGAGGCCTGTTGTTCACATCTCAGAACAGTAGCTTACTGTCTGTATCTTAAAGTTGAGAAGTTCTTAGACCTAAATGATTTCTAGTAAAACCTATGGCATAAGACATTTAGCATGTAAATGTTCCAGTTCAGTAAACCATTATTCTCGTGGCCTGGTGCTAATGAGTTTTGTTTTGTTTTAATGTAATATTTAGGAAGATGGTATTAAACCAAAGCAGAGAAGAAACTTGAGAATACTATCAGACTTACTAATATCAATGGTTACTGTATGCCCCACATCATTTGAATTTCTTTACCATGTATTAATTGATCTAATCCTCACACCATCAATGAGGCAAGTACTAACATTATCTGCATCTTAACAGAAGAGACAAATGAAATAGAGGAAGCTTCAGGAATTCATCCAAGGTCATAGAGCTCCAGTCTATGCTTATAACCGCTGTGCTTTTCTGCTTCTCAGAACTAGATGGCTATGTTTATGGCATATTTAATGTTTACATTTTCATTATTCAGAACCATCTTTTATTTTCTATAAATAGTTGTTAAAATCTAGCTCTTGAAAAGATACTTTGCATATTTTGTGTTCTGCATATTGTAGTTTTCAGTATAAATTTGGTTGGAATTATAAATTTTACAAAACACAAAAAAAGCGACATGATGGTTATTTAGTTAGATGGGCCCCCAAATACATAATATGTGTGAGGCTGTGTACAGGATGCTATAGGTATTTATTTTGCTGATAGTTGCCTGTGAGACATACCATTCAATCCTTTTGTTCTGCTACTTTTGAATAAACAGTTCAAGGATTAGAGCCAGCAAGACAACATCCTCTTTGTCAAACAGATTGAGGTCCTCTCTGGTCGCTTTTGGAATAACCTAAAGCTTGTCATTGGATCTACAGTTATCCCATTAGAATTGTCAGGATGTTTCAGGGGTCACTCTCTTTAAGCTAGTGCAAGAGAAAATTCTATTCCCTGTGATGCTCTCAGACCCATGAACTTCAGAATAAGAAATTTGGCAGAGAAGAAAAAGAGTCTTATCCCAATTCAGCCTATTTCTTAAATGCAGGAAGATCATGGGCCTCCGGAGTGTGGTGCAGAGACACATGGCACCTACAGTGGGAAGGTACTTTGAAATAGAAAGGGCTTTTGATATACCACCGAGCAACTATTCTCACCACCCATAAATAATCAAATGATAATACAGTAACATGAATAATTGAATAATGAACCAATGAAATATAGTGCATAAAGCATTCCTAGTAATAGAGGAAATGCATTTTAGATTTATGTTCACTTAATCAGGCATGAGGTTATCATTCAGTGCAGTGAAGTAATAATTTACACAGTGATAACCCGTGTTAATGAGTTGCTCAAAAGGCCCTGGTTATTCCCAGAAGAGTGACTGCATAGACGAGGACCCGGCTCATTTCATCATTTTCACAAGTGCTACAGAAATTTTTCCAGGCATGTGTTGAGTCAAAAGAGAAGTGGGGAAAAACTTAGTTAAAGATTCAAAAAGAAAGAATAGACCAAATTGAA
>NW_012134192.1:264490-267278 GCF_000956105.1 Propithecus coquereli
CACACACACACACACACACACACACACACTGGTACATTGCAATCGTATATATGGTATGACACAAGCAATATGCTTAGCAATAGTTAAAATGAACTAGGGTAATTTTTAGTGATTTGCTCCCTTTTTAAGAATAGATTCAAGATTCTCCCTATACAATAGCATTATCTTAGATTTTAATCTGATATGTTTTATTGAATAGAAGAGAAAGGTAAGGTTTGGTCTGGTGTGCCAGAGACACTTAGGCTTCTGCAACAGGGTACACTTACAGGTGTGTCAAGCACACAAACATCGTCTATCACATAGTTAGAATCACAGACTCTTATTAACACTTTAGCAAAGATGGGTGTGTAGAACTTGACAGCAAAGAAATACTTTGACAGCTGAGGTAGAGCGAATCTTACTGAAATCGTTCATTGTATTATAGATAATAAAGAAATAAATCTCAGGATGGTAAAAACAGTGGTATAAGTTTGCTATTAAATTATAAATTAGGATGGGAAGGCACCGCATGAAATGCAAAGGGTGACACTCAAGAGAAAGAGCTAATCTAATTTGACCTTCAAAATACACTTTCCCTTCACAATGTAATAAAAGTAGAAAAAGAAAAGTGACCTCAAGTTGAAGAGTTATGCTGCTAAAAATTAAAATCAAGTCACAGTTTTAAGACATACGTGGGAATTTGCAAAAGAAGGTATTTCTTACACCTGACTACAGACAGACTAGGTGCAAAGTCACCTTGAAAAAGAACCAAAATCAGCTTTGCTCAAAAGTCTAGGTCCCAAGCTGAATATGACTTTTTACAAAAACCATTTAACATATTCAAAGCTAATGGAACTTTTCTTTTACATTTTTATTCCATGAAATCTATCAATCTTCATTTTCCTTATGGATTCTGGCTTCCATACCTTGTTAGGAAGCCCTTTCCTATCATAAAATGACAAAATATTCCTATTTGTTTTAGTTATTATATAATTATGATTTCTAAATTCAACTAAGTAATCTATGTATAATTTTTCTGTATATATAAATGGTGAGAGGTTAGAACCTCATGATTATTTTTCCAAATAGCAAGCCAATTGTTCCAACACCATTAATTCAATTCCTCCAACATGCCTCCATTATCATATGTTAAATTCCTGTATGCATATGTAAATTTTCTTTAGATGTATCAAAGAATGATAGCTTCTCAGTTGGGTAAAGAGAGAGGTAGATATATAGGGAGATGATAGAAATACATAGACAAGTTAAACCATAAACCTCTCTATCTTTACTCACTGTTATCTACTTAATTTGTCAATTTGGGAAAAAGGTATTTTTAAATTCTCCACTATAATTATAAAAATTTCTAATTGTCTTCTTGCTTTTATCAGTCTCAGCTCTTGATATGTTGAAACTACGTTACTGAGTGCTTTAAGATTCAAAGCAGTTATGTCTGCTTAGGGAATTACAACTGTTATCAGTATTATTTAGCCCTCTGTGTACTTCCCCTGGAAATCAAGGGGAAGTATTTTGTTTGTTAATAATAGGGACGGCCTACTGTCTTCTTTTGTTATTTGCTTCATATCTTCCCCATTCTTTTATTTTTAACTACTCCATGATACTTGGCTTTAGTCATATCTGTTATCAACAGTATGTATCACTGGATTACATGTATTTTTATACAACCTGAACTTCTGTTTTTTTATAAATCAATTTAATCCTTTTACATGTGTTGCAGTTACTGTTTCATCATAATAGAGACTTATATTTTGTGTTTTCTATTTGTCTGTTTTGCCCTCTACCTGTGTCTTTAGATGGATTGATTATATTTCCTTTGTTCTTCCTTAATGCCAAGTTTATAAGTTTTAATTGCTTGTGTCACTTTTTCTAAAGTAGACACAATTTTCATTAAATGTATTTAAAATATTTATCCATCGTCATTGAAAATGAATTGCATACTTCTCAACCTACCCGCCACCCCAATGCAAGAAGACCTTTGGCAAGATTTATTTGACCTCGCTATCCTCCCAAACTGCCTCATGACTTACTAAAATTGGCTGGAACTAGAGTGTAAATAATTCATCTACTTTCTTGGCAATCATATTCATAAAAATGCCTGAGACCTCACAATTTATTATCATCGAGTAATACTATATGTTTTACAGTTAGCTGTCTTTGCTCACAGCTCTTTTATTAATTCCTATGCAATCTGCTATTTTGGATTCTTTTTGTTTGATATGTATATTAGTTTGCTAGAGTTGTCATAACAAGATACCATGGCCTGGGTAGCTTAAACAATGGAAATTTATTTTCTCACAGTTGTGACGGCTGAAGGTTCAAGATCAAAGTGTCAGTGGGTTTGGTTTCTTCTGAGGTCTCTTTCCTTGGCTTGTCAATGGCCACCTTCTCACTGTGTCCTCACATTTCCTCACGTTCCTCTGTGTAAGTACAGCTCTGGTGTTTCTGTATCCAAATTCCCTCTTTTTATAAGGGCACCATTCAGACTGATTTAGGGCCTACCTTCATTTTAACTTAATCACCTCCCAAAAGGCCCATCTTAAAATATAGTCACATTCTGAGGGATTACGGTGTAGGACTTTAATAAATGCACTTTGGGTGAAGACATTCAGCCCATAACAATATGTTTTGCTCATATGCATTTCCGATAAGTGCGTATGGGCTAACCTTTTGGAGTTCCTGACTGATTGAAGAAAAAAATCATGTGTTCATATTGGAAAGATAGTCTGATTGAATAGAGATTTCTAGATTCAAAATTATTTTTCCTTCCGTATTTGAAGATGTTGCAACA
>NW_012134192.1:277735-278949 GCF_000956105.1 Propithecus coquereli
TATTATTGTTAAAATTCGTAATTTCCATTAGGGTTCACTCTGTGGTGTATATCCCATGGGTTTTGACAAATATATGACATATAACCACAGTACCATACAGAATAGTTTCCCTGCCCTAAAATACCCTGTTTTTCATCTGTTCATCCCTCCCTCCCTTGCCCAAGCCCCTGGCAACTACTGATCTTTTTTACTGTCTCCATAATTTTGCCTTTTCCATAAATTCATGTAGTTAGAATCTTACAGTATGTAGGCTTTTCCAATTGATTTATTTAAAAATATACATTTAAGTTCCCTCTGTGTCTTTTCATGGCTTGATAGCTCATTTTTATGAGCTATCGGTGAAGGATTCCAGGGTATGGATGTACTACACTTTGTTTATTCGCCTGTTCAAAAACATCTTGGTTGTTTCCAAGTTTTGACGACTATGAATAAAGCTGCTATAAACATTCACGTGCAGGTTTTGTGCAGACATAAGCTTTCAATTGATTGGGGTTTATCAATCAAGTAGCACAGTTACTGGATCATATGGTAAGATTATGTTTTGTTTTGTAAGAAACTAGCAAACTGTCTACCAAAGTGGCTACACAAGTTTGCATTCCCACCAGCAATGAATGAGAGTTCCTGTTACTCTGCATCCTTGGGAACATTTCGTATTGTGGTATTCAGTGATTTGGAATTCAGTGATTTGGTATTCAGGCATTTGGTATTCAGTGATTGGAAATAGCCATTCTAATATATGTGTAGTGGCATCTCATTTTTGTTTTAATTTGCAATTCCCTGATGACATAAGATGTTCAGCGTTTTTTCATATACTCATTTGCCATCTGAATATATTCTTTGGGGAAGTGTCTGTTCAAATCTTTTGTACTTTTTTTGGAATTAGGTTATCTATTTTCTTGAGTTTTTAACGTTCTCTGTATATTTGAAATATCAATCCTTTATTAGATGTTTTAGAATGTTTTCTTCAGTCTCTGGCTTGTCTTTCATTCTCTTAACAGTGTTTTTCACATAGCAGAAGTTTTTAATTTAATAAAGTCCAAATCACCAACATTCCATTCATGATTCCTGGGTTTGGTAGTGTATCTAAAAAGTCATTGCAAAACCCAGAGTCACCTAGATTTTCTCCTACCCTATATTCTACAAGTTTTATAGTTTGAAGTTAACTTTTGGGTCTATAAACAATTTTCAGTTAATTTTGGGGACACATGGATACT
>NW_012134192.1:279104-282792 GCF_000956105.1 Propithecus coquereli
TGAAGAAGCTGCAGAAGAAAAGTTTGAATCTAGTAAGGCTGATTCTTAGGTTTGGAAAAAGAAGCCATCTTTATAAGATAAAAGTGCAAAGTGAAGCATCAAGTGCTGGTTGAGCAGGTGCCGCAAGTTATCCAGAAGATCTAGCTGAGATGATTGATGAAAGTGGCTACAATAATTTCAGTGTGGACAAAACAGAAGATTTTAAGAAGATGCTAGGTCTTTCATAGTTAGAGAGGAGACATCAATGCCTGGTTTCAGAGCTTCAAAGGACAGGTTGACTCTCTTGGTAGGGGCTAACGCAGCTGGTGACTTTAAGTTGAAGCCAATGCTCATTTAATATTCCGAAGATCCTAGAGCCCTTAAGAATTATGCTAAAACTATTCTGTTTGTGCTCTACAAATGGAATAACAAAGCCTGGATGACAGCACATCTGTTTACAGCATAGTTTACTGAATATTTTAGGCCCACTCTTGAGACCTACTGCTTAGAAATAAAGATTCCTTTCAAAATATCGCTGCTTATCAACACTGCACCTGGTCACCCAAGAGCTGTGGAGATGTACAAGGAGATGAATGTTGTTTTCATGCCTGTTAACATAACATCTTTCAGCTCGTAGATCAAGGAGTCATTTGAGCTTTCAAGTCTTATTTAAGAAATATATTTCTTAAGTCCATAGCTGCCATAGATAGTGATTCCTCCGCTAGATGTAGGCAAAATAAATTGGAAACTGTCTGGAAAGAATTCACCATTCTAGATGCCATTGAGAACATTCATGGGAGGAGATAAAAATATCAACATTAACAGCAGTTTGGAAGAAGGGTTGATTTCAACCCTCGTGGAAGACTTTGAGAGGTTCAATACTTCCATGGAGGAAGTCACTGCACATGAGGTAGAAAAAGAAGGAGAACTAGGATTAGAGGTGGAACCAGAAGATGTGACTGAACTGCTGAAGTCCATGATCAAACTCGAACAGATGAGGAATTGTTTCTTATGCACGAGCAAAGGAAGTGGTTTCTTGAGATGGAATCTGCTGCTGGTAAGGATGCTGTGAACATTGTTGAAATGACGACAAAGGATTTAGAATACTACATAAACTTAGCTGATAGATCAGCGGCAGGGTTGGAGAGGATTGACTCCAATTTAGAAAGAAGTTCTACTGTGGGTAAAATGCTATCAAACAGCATCTCATGCTACAGAGAAATCCTTTGTGAAAGGAAGACTCAATCGATGTGGCAAACTTCATTCTTACCTTATTTTAAGAAATTGCCACAGCCACCTGAATCTTTAGCAACCACCACCCTGATCACTGAGCAGCCATCAATACTGAGGCCAGAAAAACGAAAAGATCATGTCTCACTCAAGGTTCAGATGAAATGAATGAAAATTAGCATTTTTAGCAACAAATTATTTTTAAGTTAAGATCTGTACATTGCATCCATAGACATAATGCTCTTGAACACTTAATAGACTACAATATAGTGTAAACGTAACTTTTATATGCAATGGGAATACATTTGTTTGTGTGACTCATTTATTGTGATAACCATTTTATTGCAGTGGCCAGGAATATTTCCGAGGTATGCCTGTATCAACATTTCTTTCATTTGATAGAGGAGAAAATTGAAGTTTAAAGAGGTTAAGTGATTTGACCTAAGACATCCAGCTAGTATTGGCAGAGCCAGGATTAGCATCAGGATTCTAGCCCCTATTACACTGTTCAGCCTTTTCACTGCTAGGTAGGTTAAATGCTCTTGGAAAGTTTTATGTGCTTTAAATATGACAGATATTACCAGAAATGCCTCCCTATACCACAAATAATTACCAACCAACTCTGGACAGTCCTTTATAGTTTAGACAAGCGTCTCATATACATAAATGCATTTAATTTGCTTTGAGGTGTTAGAAAGCAAATTGTGGGTTTCTCAGTCTCCCATATCAAACAAGAATGGCAAAGTAAGAAGATGAGAGTGATCTATTTCTTCAGCCTTTAATGACTGAGCCAAATTGTAAGTTGTTATTCCATTTTAATTTGGATTCTTCAAAGCTTTGTATTTTATAATCACTCATTCCCCTACCTGCCTTTGGTGAATTCCTTATAACACATTACAGCTTATTTATAACTCAGTGACATCCAAACCCAGAAAGAAACTTGTAGTGAAGTTTTAGTGTGACCAAGTAATTATTTGTAAACATAGTAATGAGAGCATTACTGGCTCTCACAGCAGTACCTAAATCATCCTGATTTTTCTCAGTAGGTGTATTTCTTTTTGAATAAAGTGATGAATTTACTATAGTAGAAATTCAACAGTGAAAGACATGATATTCTATTTCTGATTCCATCATTGACTAGCAAGTAACACAGGCAGGTCTCTAATTCTCTCTAGTTCCCTGGGAAGTTTTAGACTAGAAGGTCTCCAAGATTCTTTCTGCCCCTAAGGTTCTTAAATCCTTAGCTTTCCAATTCTTTCAGTCTTTATCAAATGATTATTGCACACCTATCATGTGTCTGCCAGTGCTCTAGGCATTTAGGATACATAAATAAGCAAAACATACAACACTCCCTGCCTTCATAGCACTTATGTTATAGTGGAGGAAACTGACAGTAAACAGGAAATGTAATAAGTAGGTTGGGTAGTATTTTTAAAGATTATGGAATAAAGTAAGCAGAGTAAGAGGATTGGGAAAGCTGGGCACAGGTTAATTTTTAAAACCATGACTGGAGTAAGCCTCATTAAGAATGCAAACTTTGAACACTTGAAGGAAGTCCATGCAAATATGGGAGTCAGGCTGGGAGAACATGCCAGACAGAGAAAAAATAGTGCACAGCCCTATGTCAGGAGTGTTTCTAGTGTTTAAGAGGGTTGGCACAGGAGCCTTGTGCTAGAGCATAAAGAGGCAGAAGGTAGTGAGAAGACACAGAGGAAATGCTTAGGGGAGATAGAGCTTGCAGAAATGTCTATACCGTTGTAAGGACATTCTTCACACCTGTGCTCTGGGGCCCAGTTCTAGAAAACTATTAGTAAATGATTTCTAAAGTGCCTCTTTTGATCGATTACTGTACCTGGGACTTTGATAATTCTTACCTCTGATTAGGCAAAGGTGCTTGGTCTCTAAAGAGAAAGTTGGGCAAAGTAGTTGACCTTGGTAAGGTTAAAGATGCTATGCCACCTGATTTTTTTTAAAATCTCTAAAATTAAAGACAGAAAGCATGACAGAAAGAAAAGGGATGGGAGAGTGACTAAATGTATTAAGTAAACCAAGTGATCATTTTAGGAATTCCTTTAAATGGCATTGATATGGATGAGACGTTTGTGTTTTTTCCAACTATATGGGCAATTGAGTGAATCAAAGCAAAAGAGGAAAATTCCATTGCAGCTCTATCGTTTCTGTACTGTGTATTTTTAAATTAACTTTTAAAAATTAATAGACTTTTTTGGGGAGCAATTTTAGGTTTACAGAAAAACTGAGTGGAAAAACCAAACTGTTCCCAGACAGCATAACCACTCGTACCCTTGCCCAGCCCCACCCAGTTCCCACTATTATTAACACCTTCCATTAGCGCGGTACACTTATTACAGTCGATGAGCCAATATTGATGTATTATTGTTAAAATTCGTAATTTCCGTTAGGGTTCACTCTGTGGTGTATATCCCATGGGTTTTGACAAATATATGACATATAACCACAG
>NW_012134192.1:286362-287051 GCF_000956105.1 Propithecus coquereli
GAACTAAGTATCCAGTAAATCCTGGAGCTGAAGATTCTTTGGGATGAGTGCTTATGTGTAAGACTGGAAATAGTCAATGATTCTAATCCCCTTATACTGAATCTCAGCTTACTTCATTAATTAAAGAATCAATATAAAAAGTGATTTTTGCTTGAGAAATGTCTGCTTTTCCAAAAAGCACAATTTGATTATAGTGTTAAATTCTCACATCTCAGGTTTCCAACCTTTCAGCAAGTTTTTGAATTTTTCTTTGGTCTTTAGTCTATGATCATTTGACTTATTTTTGTTTTGTTTAACTTCCATTACCAGTTGGATATCTGAATTGATTTTAGACTTTTTGTCCTGGTGGACATTGGCAACACACTTAATTTCTGGCTCTGGAGCATTTGTTGGTTCTTGGTAGTATTTCTGGAATGTCAATTTAATGTCATAATATGTAATACAATGAACAATATTATTCTTTCATTCTGCTAATATAAATTTCAGATACATTGTATAGGATAAGTTATCTGTAGGTAAATTTTGACACTAAGAAAAAAGTAAGACAATAAGATTTTTCAGTAAGGGAGAAGGTCATTGAAAAAAACACTATTGCAATAGAAGAAAATTACTATCCATGTGCTTTCTTTCCTCTGGATCTTATTTTTCCCATGTAAAAGAAAGGGTTGTATAAGTGACTGCTGAAGTTT
>NW_012134192.1:293111-293658 GCF_000956105.1 Propithecus coquereli
TGCTTAGCAAGGAAAACTTCATTTCCAAACAATGCTGGATAAAGGAAGCATTATTTTCACATAAAATTTAAAATAGTTCAAGTTTTGATACACTCCTCTTCAAATTTTCTTTTTTATTGACTGAAAATGCCCAGAATGGGATGCAGTTTTCCAATGAAATATAGTTGTAAAAAAATGCAAAAATTCTGATACTACAGGACCCGCCACAATGAATGTTTACTGAATAAAGCAAGAAACAGCAGTTTAAATAGATTTTTTTTTCAGTATTTGTTTATATGTGATCATCATTCAGCCCTCAGGGAATGTGAAAAATTGTATAACATCAAAACTATTCACTTGGTCCATCTTTCCTTAGTTAACTCAGTCTAGACACAAACGAACTAAGGCAGCTAAATTAGATAATTTTCTCCAGATCTTATAACAAGACTCTAAATTTGTATGTTTAACATACCAGCTTTTTGCTCCGGTCCAGATTAACATGCTAAGATTAAAAACAGCTAACTCTAAACTTTATTTCAACCTCATATTAGGCTTTTCGCTGTTGTGT
>NW_012134192.1:293708-294134 GCF_000956105.1 Propithecus coquereli
TATAAATTCTATTATGTCCTATTTTTAAAAAAATTTAACATGAATTTGTACACTTTATGTCAAACAATGTGCTAAACACTTTGCATGTATTAACACACTTACTTATCAGCACACCCCTAGAGAATAGCTAATATTATTCAGCTGATGTTCTGCCATAATGGCTTTATTAATCTTTGAAATTGAGGTCATATAAACAGCTGGATTTTGCAAAACTGCTGCTGGTCATACTGATTGGAACCACTACAAATTTTGGTTTACTACTTTAACTGGGCCCTTAAGGGTACTAGACATGGAGGTTTCTCACTCCCTGGTACTAATTTTCTCCAACAATTCTCAATCCCCCATCTCTCCCTGGCCTTTTCTTCACTATGCCAGTGTTCTTATATTCTTTGAGTAGAAAATAAAGCCATTTTGCAATAAAGTCCC
>NW_012134192.1:308099-310824 GCF_000956105.1 Propithecus coquereli
TATTTAGTGATGAGAGTATAAAAACCTGAAAGAAAATGATTATCAGTCAATCATGATTCACTTATTGGATAATAGGATATTATTAGGTTTTACATCTACTGTTACGGATCATGTAGTCCTTACTGTTTGTCAAAGGATGGGATAACTCCTCTTTACTCCTAGAAGGGATATTGGACTTGAAGGCAAAAACACTAGAGCCAGAAAATGGCATTAAATGCTAATACCGGCAGGCTCAAGGGAACAAACCCTCAATTCTCTGCTTGACAACTTTTGGAAGAGTTTGCCTGTTATACTAGGAGGTGGCTCTTACTTGGTTTCCTGCTGATCATCAGGCTGGAAGGAATTTTGTTGAATTAGGGGGAAGAAATCCAAATGACAACCATAGAAAAATCACTCCCAGTGTGAACCGTATTCCATTAGCCTGAATTTGACAAGTGTTTCACACTGAACCTGAAGATAAAACTCAAATCACTGTTCCAACATTCTGTCTTAAAGATGAATACTTTTATGTGATCAATGACATTGACCACATAAACATATATGCATTAATATATATAATATAATGTGTGTGTGTGTAAGTGTGTATACACACATAGTATGGAAACTTAGTCTCTACCATATGGAAATGATAATCAATTCCTAAATTGCTAGTCACTTTTGGAAATTATCATAACCTTTGCTAACTCTTATTTTCACTGAGAAAGATTCAGCATCCAAGTGTTTTCTAGGCCAAGTGTGTCAGAGAGATTCTGTGAGATTTTCACAGCCAGGGTCAATCTGGCCCTGTTTTGTTCTCTTGGGCTAATAGAGTCTACTTTTATTATGATTTTCCTGATTCTCTGGAACACATATGTTGTTTTCTGGAAGGCATCCAGACTTCATAAAAACAAGTTTGTTTGTTGCCTAAGAAATAGAATAGAAATGTGACACTGATTCACTAAAAAAAGTCTAAGTTTTCAGAAAAGATTTTTTTTTTTTCAAGTAGAAAAACAAGTGACTTCAACAAAGACTAGTTTTTCTGATACATCCTATTGACATGTAAGAATATTTTACCCATAAAGGACAGGTTAATTTGTGGAAATAGTTAGAAATGGAGGAAGGGGGACTTTCTTGGCTAAAGAAAGGGTGAATTGTGTGTACATGTATGAGCCTTCATTTTTCACCAAGATAAACTTGCTCAAAATAGAAAACATGAGGTTAGAGAAATAACCAGGTATTGGTAAAAAGGGTTCCAAAGAAGTGACACACAGCCCCTAGCTGGGTCTTTGCTTCAGGGAAGAGCAAATGATTGACCAACTTAACGGGCAATTCAAGATCCAAAATTTTCAGGCCTTGTTTTATGTCCTTCCTTCTTTTTCTTATTATATGTAACTAACATAATACTGGTTAGATGTGCCTCCTGAAAACTTCCATATACATAATTGAGCCTACGTCTTCATGTTTGAGCTGGCCTGATCTGACCAACAATCTACAAGAACACATGTTATTTAACAGAACAAGATAACCCAACACAATTTAATATTAACACTTTAAATTGTTTCTGTTAGGAAGGCAGAAATTTGTCCAAAAAATTTCTGTGTATGTATGTGTGTTTTTTTTAAAATAATGATACAATCATATACAATGCTCTAAATTTTGGGTTAACTTACTTATTCATATTCTTCAAGAGTTACTATTAAGTTAAACATAGCTATGTTTGTCTCTGGTGCCAGAGACAAACCTGTCAACTGGAAGTTATGATATCACAGCCAGTGGTTCTGTTTGGCTGGATCATAGAAGTAACTGAACTATTACACCTGGAAGGTCTCTGATAGACCACTGTAGAATGGTATCTGACTCCTGAGTGGTCTCTGTAGCCCACCTGACTAAACGACTTGTCTCACATTTGACCTTCCTAAGACAGATAGAACAGCTATTCCTAAAGTGCATATGAAGTTGAACGCTATTCCCTCTGTGAACCCAAGTTCCCTGAAAGGGAATTTGGATCAAAGAGACTATTTCAATGAAGAGTTTGCAAACCAGGGAGATATGCAGCCTTTGGTGTAAGACAAAGGTGAAGGTGTCTTCCAGAGAACAAAGTGAAGGCTCAGGTTTTGTAGCAAAAGTACTGGCCCAGATTCCCAATCAGGTGCATTGATGCAGATAAAGGATCGAAAACTTGCTCAGGTCGGATTGATTGACACTGCTGAGTTCTGATTGGTCAATACAGCTGAGGTCTGATTGGCTGAGGCAGGCAAGCTCTGATTGGTTGGTTCAGGTGAGCTCTGAAAGTCCCTTAGATAAAAAGGTGAGGGTTTTGAGGGAAGTCGTAGTACATGTGTGACCCCCAAGCCAGCAAATGGCCCCTGGATCTATTAATATTTTAAATTTAGGTCCAGTTGGCCCCTCAAGACCCATCTTGAAGGATTGGCTCTTTTAGGTTCACATTCGTTCACACCTCACAGATTTCCTAAAACTCCTAGATTTCTTTCAGTTGTATATATTTATGGTGTGTGATGGAGAGATGGCTTCCCACTCTCCATTCTCGACCTTCTGCACTAAGAGAAAGCTCTAATAATTGATTGGGACCAAAACACTGACTCATAATTTCTGTAAATAAAAGCTTTCCCATTCATAGGACTGACAATGACATTCTCTTCCTTGGCCCTACACCAGCCAACCAACAATATAATACTTGTCATATCATCTGAAATAGTCATTATTTCCTCTGTAATTTTAGGATTTT
>NW_012134192.1:310874-312126 GCF_000956105.1 Propithecus coquereli
AGGGTGAAAGGCGTTTTCTGGTTTTCCTCTGTCATTTTTAAGCAAGGAGGATGACATTTGTCTCCATGATGAAGAAACATTTTACAGGGCTGGCAGGACACTGATACTTTTGAAACTATATGAGAAGTTGTAAAATATTTGAAACAACAGTGCGTGTGAAATTATAAATTACAAATTGCTTGAAAATAAATGGTGTGTATAGACACAGTTTTGTTAGGAATCTAATAAGGGGACAAATACCGATAAATACAACCTTCTGTAGGGAAGGGAGATGATTCCACATAGGAGTGTATTCATGTACTGGATAGAATAGTGTCTCTCCAAAGATCCATGTCCTTCCTAAGACATAAAAACGTGACCTTATTTAGCAATAAGGTCTTTGCAGATGTAATTAAGTTATAAGTTAAGGTCATTCTGGAAGAGGGTGGGCCTTTACTCCTATATGAAGAGTCCGTAAAAGAGAAGAGACACACAGAGAAAATATCACGTGAGGAAGGAGGCAAAGATTGAAGTAATGCATCTATCAACCAATAAATGCCAAGGAGGGCCAGCAAAATAGGAAACTAAGAGAAACGGATGGAGTAGCTTCTCTCCTAAAGGCTTGAAAGGGAGCATGATCCTGACAACACCTTGAACTCAGACTTCTGGCCTCTACAGCTGTTGAAGAATACATTGTCTTAAGAATCTGTTGTCTTAAGACATCCAGTTTGTGAGACTTTGTTATAGCAGCCTTAGGAAATTGATACAGCTGAGAACATTGAGGTCTACTTTATAACCAAGTACTGGGCTCAGATCTTCATCATACTAACTTACTACCTATTTGGCCTGATTTTTCTCATCCATGAAATGATTATTGTCAGAATGTACTTTTCCTAAAAGCGTTGCGTTAACGATTTCAGGCAAGTGAGGAATGCTTGAGCAAAGCCTAAGAATAATTCTTGCATGACTTAACACATCTAGTCTTCCACTGATTAACATTCCTAATTGAAACACGCTGAGCTAATACTCCCTTGGATAAATACGCTTTTGTAACAACCTGGATGGAATTGGAGACCATTCTTCTAAGTGAAGTTTCATAAGAATGGAAAAACAAACACCACATGTATACACTGTTATTAATAAATTGGAACTAATCAATTCACACTCATGTGCACATATGGAAGTAAAACTGAACAGCAATCCAGTAGGTGGGAGGAGGAGATGGGTAAATTCACACCTAGCAGGTATAGTGCACACTGTCTGGGTTATGGGC
>NW_012134192.1:313726-315285 GCF_000956105.1 Propithecus coquereli
TACTAATTCATTTCCTTACTCTCAATACAGCTCAGTCAGCAAGTTCTATAAATTTTTCCATCTTTTTTTTTTTTCCCTCACTTCCTTTTTACTGCCCCAAATCTAGTTCAAGGCCTTGTGATTACTCATCAGAATCTCTGTCATGGCCACATAATTATCTATCTAATTTACTCACATGCACAGAACTCACAAGTTAGTCTTCGAGTCCCACTTATACTATCAGTTCCAGAAAGGTAAACTTTTCATCTTTCTTGGTCACCACAATAGCCAAAAGAATATTTTGTTGCAATCAACAGAATCGTGCTTGGGCTAACTTAAGCAAAGAATAATTTTATTGGAACGATATTGGATAGCTCCAAAATTCAAAAGTAAGGCTGGGAATCCCAGCCAGGAAAATGAGCAGGAAGCGAGAGAGGTTAACAACATCAGAAGGCAAGATTGGCTAACGCCACCACCTTTGAATACTTGTTTTGAGAGCTGGGCTATCCACTACCCTGCCATCACTATGAATAATCTCTAATTGCCCCTGTGTCACTCCTCCAAAACTAAAAGTGCTGGTCGAAGCATACCATTCCCAATCCCAAGTCATGTGTGCACACTTCAAAGTTTTATGAGTTACTCTATCATATCTAATTTCCACAACTTGCATTTCTGGGTGGTGGCCATTCCTTCTCATTTCATCAGAATCAAACTTGAATATTCTGCAACATTTGGACCAAATTATAACCTTAGACCAGCATTAATAAACCCTCTGTCTATACCCTAATGTTATATAATAGAGAGCAAATAAAAGGGAAACCAATCAAGATATTAATACATAAACCCATGCAAGTTATAAAGAAGAAGAAAAATGTTTAGTGGCTCTCAGTTTCCTACTAAATAAGTTTCTTATCCTTTAATACAGCTCCTGTCTTATCTATCTGTCTCTGCCTATAAAAATGACCCCTTCAAACAGGACCCTTTGTCTTTCTCCAGTCATTCCCCACATCCTCTCATCTCCATCCATGACTTTAGTCCCCCTGTTACTCTGGCTGGGAACACGTGGCCCTTTATCTCCTCTTGTGTAAATCCTTCTCCAATTTCAAGGGCAGAGCAAACACCACCTTCTTCATGAACTTCTTAATCCTCCCCACTGGAAGGCACACTTTCAGATTACTTTAGCCTTAAGTTTGCAGTTCTTCTACAATATATTTTACTGAATATTTTTTGATATCTGTAGATTGTTTTCTGTCATTTTTAGTTCCTCCACATTGAAAAATCCCGTTGTCATTGTTTTCTTTTTTTAATTTAGCAAGAATAAGTGATTTTTAACTTTAAGGTTGATTGAGAAAAATGTGAAATAAATTTCAGATCAGTAGGTAGTGGAGAGTAGATATCCATAGTATATTGCATATTATAGCAATTGTAGATAAATTATTTAAAACTTGGTTTTAATACAAGGGTCATTTTTGTAATTTTGGTTCAGTTCGTGATTCAAAAGTCCTCATTTTAAAATGTGTATTTAGTGATGAGAGTATAAAAACCTGAAAGAAAATGATTATCAGTCAATCATGATTCAC
>NW_012134192.1:315798-316162 GCF_000956105.1 Propithecus coquereli
TGGAAGTAAAACTGAACAGCAATCCAGTAGGTGGGAGGAGGAGATGGGTAAATTCACACCTAGCAGGTATAGTGCACACTGTCTGGGTTATGGGCGCCCTTATAACTTTGACTCAAGCAGTACAAAACCAATTCATGTAACCAAAATGTATATTATTCTGACATAATAATATATTCCCCATAATATTCTGAAATAATAATAATAAAAGAGATGCTATGATGTATTTAAAAGATAAGAAAATTCTAAAAGCTAAGAGAGTAAGAGAGTGAGAGAGAGAGAGAGAGAATTCTGTGAATTGTCCAACAGGCTCTGTGTGGCTTTCTTGAGTGGTTGAAAGATTATGACTGGATTAAAAAACTGGAAA
>NW_012134192.1:335617-339140 GCF_000956105.1 Propithecus coquereli
TTTTTGTTGTCTAACTCCATGTCAATTATAAAGGGATGTATAATTTTAACCATTGATTTATTATTCATCAATGTAAGAGGTATTTATTGAACACATACCTCATGCCATTAACTCTTTTGGGCATTGAGATGTCACTGTATTCCCAAAGGGAGGTAAAAACTTGTCCAAGCTGACTTGGAATGTCCAAACTCTATGTGAAATCACAGCTTTGGACAAAAAATAGGTAATGATCTGGTAAAGACGCTTTTGTAGTGATTCAATTGCAAATTCCTGGCAGCAGTAGTATAGAGCTTTAATTGTGGAATTTTTCCATTGTTTCAGAAACTCTTTTCTTCAACACTAACTTGCTCATTGATCCCCTCGACTCTAAAGCAGCATTTCTTAACCTGTTTTCTTCTGGAACACATGACAGCTGATGTTCATGTGCCTGTCACATTACTAGTGCAACACAGACAAGAGAGCACTGACTCATGTGCAGTTTCCAGACGACAGCCTAAATCCACACCCTTGTTCTCCACTGGAGGAAGCACTTTGGTGGGATGCAAGTGAGTGAGAATAACTTTATTTTTGGTACAGCCTCGAATCAGCTCTGATGTATAAAGGATACATCAGTTGCCAACTACAGCATGAGATACACTTTATTGTTGATTCCAACACACTTGAAATTTGTGATAACTCTCTTTTGATCTTTTGTAGGAGTTTGTTCTTCTTCCTGCTCCCAGCATCAGGTCTATATAATATCCCTGATCAGATGCAGCTTGAGAAATGTTGACTTAACAAAACAAACACAAAAAACACCCTTAAGATATGTAATGAATCATGTTGTCAAAATGAATCAACACTTTGGTAGTGTTTTTCTTCCCTCCTCTCTTTCTCTCTATCACAGCCACCAACATTTCTGAGTGTCCCTCTATCTTTCTCCTCCTCCTCCTTTCTATTTTAATGGGACTCTTTGGGATATATGAAAATGATGCTATCAACTCAGAATATGCTATTTTAGTTTGTTTTCCTGGTATAAGTTTTAGTTTTGGTCTGAGCATGTTATGCTCTCCCACAGAGTAACCCTCTTGTGTAACGAACAACAACACGCATTTCCGAGGAAGCTGACTACTGCTAGGATTGATCTCACACCCTTGCCCTTGTGCATTCATTGACCGTGCCCCTCAGTGCTGTTGGTCTGAAACAACCTGACTGCGCAGCTCACTGGGCATAGTAAGAAATGGACCAATGCACTTGACCAATGCACACTACATTTATCAAAGTATTGTGCATTTTAAATGTAGGATCTTTCATTTTAAAGAGGATTTGGAGAAATTAAAACATAGAAATTTTAAGAGAGAAGTATCAAACATGAGGTACAGGCTACAACATATGTTGTAAGGGATATTGGTGCTGAGACAGATATATATACATAGCTCAACACCAATATTAATATCTATATATAGCAATGTTAGTACATACCTATAAAGTACAATTCTGTGTGTGTATACATGCTTTATATTTTACAGCAATTTTAGGTTTGTGGCAAAATTGAGCAGAAGCTACAGAGTTCCCATATGCCCCTCTACCCTTCAGCCTTGTCCACAATCAACATCTTGCACCAGAGTGATACCTTTGTTACAATTGATGAGATGAACCTACAATGACATATCATTATTACCCGAAGTCCATAGTTTACATTAGAGTTCACTCCTGGTGTTAAAACTTCTATGGATTTTGACAAATATATGATGATCTGTATCCACCATCATAGTACCATACAGCATAGTTTCACTGCCCCAAAAATCCCTTGTGCTCCTCCCTATTCCTCCCTGCCCCACCTCCCACCCCCAAATTCGTGGCATCTGCTGATCTTTTTCCTGTCTCCATAGTCCAGCCTCTTCCAGAATGTCACAGAGTTGGAATCAAGCAGTGTGTAGCCTTTTCAGATTGGCTTCTTTCACTCAGTAGTATGCATTTAAGAGACTGCTGGGATTTTTCAGAGTGTAAAAGAGAACAATTAATATCATTCCTATTTTACAGGGTTAAAAGGAGTTGTCTATTATGACCAGCTCTAATATACAAAGAATAAATCAATTGTGAACTACAGCATGAGATACACTTTATTGTTGATTCCAACACACTGGAAAATTGTGATCCTTCTGTAATAATTAGATACCTCCATGGGTTAAAGCCAAGAATAAATTCATTGAAATTAAAATTTTAGGAAAAAACCTTCTTAATTGTGACCACACTTAACGTGTATATGCAGCAGAGTGTGTTCATGTCGAAAGAAAAATGCAGTACATCTTCCAGGAGTATTTGTTTTGATTACCTGAAGGAAGCCATTTATATTAACAAAAAAAGCATGGATATCTTGTGTTATAGAACACAGAATTTTCATTAGGCTGAAACAAGAGACTTAAAAGAAATATTGAGCTAATGGAGGACAGCTTCTGGCTAAGAGCCTACCTAGATTCCCCTTAGGAGGCCAAATTCGTGTTCCTCCTACATCAGAAATATTTCAGAGGAAAATTCAAGAAGAAATTCAGAGGGGATTTAATTTAAAACTAGATACATTTTTGATGTTTGGATAGTGTTGTAAATCAGGTTCCCTGGGAGGCCAACCCTGAGGCAGATTCCAATGTATTATAGAAGGTTTATTGGAAATTCTCTCAGGAACATCCCTGCAAGGAAGGAAGGAAGCAGAACTGGGGTTGAGCTGTGATGCAGGTGCAACAGGGAGCCCAGCCCATGCCTTGGGGAGCTCTGGAGCTACACTGGCCCCTCGTAGATGTCCCACATTAAGATGCAGGGCCTGTATTATCTTATCCCCAGTTCACCATTCAGTGAATGGAGCTGTTCCTGGGAGGGTATGTGATTCTGGAGGGAAATTCCTGGAGCTGGACTCAACTGGGAGCTGTTATTTGTCAACCTCCCAACAGCTGGGGGGATGGAAACCTTGCTCTTGATGGAAGAACCTGGGAAGTGCAAGATGGGATCCACTATAAGCAGTACAAGCCCCACTGACTTCCTTAAAAAGGAAGGCCTAGATCAAGTGAGTTCTGAGTACCTTTCAATAAAAGTGATTCTGGAATTTAATACAATTACTACCTCCAAATAAAGGAGAGAGCTTTATTTTTGCTTATTGACTGTAAGGAAAAAATATGAAGACATACACACACACACACACACACACCATTCTGAATAGAAGCTGAGGAGCATAAGAATCCTGTGTTTGTCTTGGAATAGAGAAAATTGCCTCCCTTGTGTTTTTTTCAGAAGAGGTTAATACCTTAGCTTAGCTAAGTAATAGGTATGTTACTAAAGTTGGTTCTAGATTTTCATTACATGCAAAGAATTTATTAAACCTTTTTAACCTTTGGTGAGTTCATAAAAATGAGAGTTTCATGCATAAAATATTTTAGAAAAACATAAAATTAAGGATGTCTGTCCTTCCTTAAATGTGAGATTAATCTAACGAAAAGATTGAAGAGAAACTATTTATTTGACAATGGTTAATTGTCAAAAAATAAATATATAA
>NW_012134192.1:339190-339749 GCF_000956105.1 Propithecus coquereli
GTGTGATATTTTTTCATGTTGATAATGAAATACCTGCCAGAGACAATTATCGATTTGTGACTCTTGTATTATATTTTACAATGTGCCACTTTACCGTCTATTCCACTGAGTACGACATTATTTGGCAACAGCCTAATTTCTGCTTTTTAAAACTGAAGTACTGTGTGCATATCATTTTCCTTTCAAAACAGACGATCCATTTTTCTTTCACTAAACATACTAATCATAAAGATAAAAATCCATCAGATCATCCTTGGGAACTTTAGGCTTTTATTGAACTTATATGAAATTCATGAGAATATTTCATTGAATTTCACTGTAAATTATCAGTATGAAATAATTATATTGCTATAAGAAATATATTTCACTGTCGTGCAAACGTAAGTGAACAATGAATCTTAAGATCCTGTAGGAGGACAAAGAAACATCCACGGTGTCAGGGAAAGGAACTGTCCGTATAGCACAAAAAAAAGTGGAATATGGTAATTAGAGCAATGTCTTAATTACTGGAAATATTGAAGTTAGTTGACAATGCCAATCCCTAAATCCCTAATCCCAT
>NW_012134192.1:351876-353907 GCF_000956105.1 Propithecus coquereli
CAAGGCTGTGAGGATTTGAGCAAATGCATGTAAAACCCCAAGCCCTGCATTGAGTACCTTCTGTTTTTATTATAACCAACCAACATCAGATAGGGAAGGAAGAATGTTAGTTAAGAAGTAATTACATCCATCTTAAGGTGTGTACATCATCATGGTGGAGTCCAAACACCCCTAACATTTTATTTAATTTTCTTTGCTTGATTGTTTTTATGGTTTATTATACTATATTCTATTTCAGTGATGGAGCCCGTAAACCATATAATCACACATTTTTTCAATGGTAAAAAGCAGTTTGTAATCTAACTATAGGAAGGGAACATTGAAAGAAATGTAAGATGATTCAGGGTCCCATTTAGTATGAGCATCCAGAATTATGATAACGATTGGAAAAGGAATAAGGATGAATGAAAGAAAAGAGAGATGGCTTTTGGATGTTTAAAGGCATCAACCTTAAATCAGTGAAGCTCTTTTTCTGGTTACATTTTACAGGTTCGTTTTCTCCCCTCCCTGTTATTTCCTCCATGAATATTCTCTCTGTGATAAAGCCAGCTTGTCAGGTCTAATAATAGTTTCTTAGCGGCAAGGTAAGCAAATGGAGGTGAATGGAGAGGAGAAGGCCCGCCAAATTACTTATCTGTGTTCCCATCAGGGCTCTAATGTAATTTGGCGGGTAGAAATCATATTAAGTTCAATATAGTCATATGATATTTGGCTTCAAATAAAAATGCTATTTAAAGAGAAGCTTAGGAAAGTTCTGTGTCCTTATCAGTTTAGGCATTCATTGGAAAATTGGAGTTTGACTAGTCAGATGAAGTTCTGCTCCTAAAGGGAAATAAGTCCATGAAAGGAATAGAATGGGGACAAAATGCTAGAGCAAAATTACAGAATAGAAGCATTCAGTGATCACACATCTGAAAGCATACTGTCATAGTTTGGGGGAAGCTCCCCTATTGATTTAGAATGGTGTTTTGTAAACTCACATCATCCATTCATTCACAAACCTTCATTAATAGCCTAACTGATACCACATCTTTTATTGGACATTGATGATACAGATGGACGTGACACTGTCCCAGCCCCAGCTGTAGATGTAGATACGTTACTGAAGGAGACTAGTAAGTGAAGACTGGGAATACTATATGATCACGTCTATGACAGAGATAAACACACAGTGTCCAGAGCACACAGGACGCTCCCTAACTGTGGTGCTAGGGAGTCTGTACATTTTAACAGGAAAGTGATTGTACAGCCAAACTTGGAAAGGCAAGTAGTCGTTAGACAAGGAAAGCAGAGATGCTCGATTCCCAGTGAAGATTGTTCCAGGAATAGGGAGCAATGTGTTTGAGTGAAGCATAGTTTGTATTACTCTGGTCTGTGGTGAGAAATGTGGAAAGAATTCTGGAGACACAAGCAGACACCAGGTTGAGCAGAGTCCTCAGCCACCATGCCGGTGCCGCACAGCTGTGCCTAAGTTGTCTACGGGATGGACTGGAGCGAGGAAGGGTGATTGGTTAGGAGACGTTGCAGTTCAAATGCGAAGCAGCTGATTAGATAAATGGTGCGAGGTAAAGATTATGAATAGGTTTAAGGGACAGTCAGGTAATGAGGAAGAGAAAGGAATCAAGAAAGCCTTCCAAGAGTCTGATTTGGCATCAGGACAGCTCATATGCCATTTCTCGAGCTAGGGAAATAGAAAGAGAAGGACATCTCAGGGGAAGGTTGTGGCTTCGTTTTCAGACACGTTGCATTTGTGGTACCTGTGACACATCCACATGCAAGTGTTCAGAATGTGTCTGGAAATGGACATCTGGAGCTTAGGAGAGAGAGAAAGCAAGATATTAATATATAAAGACACAAGGCTATCAGCTTATGATGATTGAAGCTGTGGATGTAGATGAGATAAAAGAGAGAGAAAAAAGACAATGTGGCAGACAGGATCTAAAGGAACACCTAAGGGACAGTTAAGAAAAGGCAAATGTGGAAGATACTGAGAAGATATGATCATAGACATAGGAAGCCAACAAGAGAGTG
>NW_012134192.1:354582-358192 GCF_000956105.1 Propithecus coquereli
TACAATTTTAGCCAGGGAAATCAATAGCAATTGATATTAAGAGGCCTTTTATTATAGCAGAAATAAATTTTCTAGTGATCAGAATGTTTAGACAAATCTATAAGTTCAACATTTTAAAATAATTCATACTTAATATCATCTTTCCATTGGAAACATGTTAAATTTTTATAAACTGAAGTGATATTTCTTTTACCTAAAATATCCCCTTTCCCTAAAAAAAGAAATTAAACATGATTAATTATTAGGACAATAGCATAAAACTAGGAACACTCTTTTCACTGATATTCCTCTGATAGCAATCTATTCACCAGGAAGGTTTAAAGGTTTCATCAGATGTTGCATCAATCAATTTCCTGGCAAGAAATATATGGCACATTAATATCGTGTAAGTTTATAATATATTAACAAGGTGGTTGTTTATTAGGGAAATAGTACCCCATCACAAAGCCATAAAGGAAAATAAGATTAGAAACTTTTATCACCCATATACCAAAGGGTATGAGAGGAGGGAACAGTTGCCTGAACCTGGATTCAAAGAGGACCATTTGATAACAGGTGTGGCGTTTGGTTAAGCAAAACAGGTAATCCATGCTGATCTCATAGAGTCTCTTCCCTCTGTTTTAATCTGCTGCAATATCAACAAGGTATGCCTGTGTATACATACTCACTTTTAACAAATATCTATTTTTTCTTACAGGAGTTAGAAGATTATTCTATTTCTTAGTTTACTTGGTTTGCAATATAACTTATCATGTCTATGTATACCCTAAAATGATTTAACTCTTTGGAAAAGCTGAAGATCAGCCTTCTCCTGGAAACATAGTCATTTTTATAATCTGATTCCATTCTTGTTTTTTAGGTTTATCTGCTCTACATCCTTACTCCAACTCCCTAGTCAAAGGCAACCTGCTGTTCTCGCTGTTCCAATATACAACTTACTGATTTTCTATCTATAAGCTTTATTTCCACTCTGCTCAATGGCTTTTATCTTAAAATATTAAAATTTTAAATATATTTCAAGACTCCACTTTTACTTCCAGCCTTTATAGATCTCCCTGCACTAAAGGAATTCTTATTTTTATAATACATATGTATCACGATGCTTTGCCAACTAAGTCTGACCTGATATAGTTTCTTCTTTTTTATTACTTTGAACCATTAATCACTCCTTTATTAATATCTTATTGTCATTGTTGTGTATTCTGGTCATTCATTTTTAAAATTTCTCCCTGAACTCTCCATTTTAAGTTCTTAGTGCAATGTCTTCCATGCTATGGAAGCTCAATAATATTTATTGGTATGAATTGATATTCTAGTGCCTTAAGAAGAATTGCTCAGTAAATGGTATTGCTTAAATTTTTCAGAGCTAGCAATTTCAGTCAATGAAGATACATATTCTTAAAAATGCCACTTTTTATGTCCAACTTAAAAATATATTTTGATGGGCAGTTCTCACAACTAAATGTGTCAGTAACCTATGACACCTCGAATAAACAATTCCTTCCAACCCATAATTATGCTTAAAAGAATAATTTATGAAAGAACTAACAAAATCTGTACAAGACCTATACATGGGGATGTATATTCCTGGGTTTTCTAAATTATCAGTTTACCTTGAAAAGGTTGTAACTTAATTGTCTTTATTCTTTTGCAAGGAATTTTTCAGACCAATCCTTTAGTAGCAGGTCTGGAGTAAAATTTTCTAATAAGAAATTGTATATCACACCATTAAGTACATGAGATGAAAACAGAGCTGTTCTTTCTGGACCTGGGTTAAGTGCCAGACAGCTCTGACTGTCCACTGCTGCCTTCAACATATCTCTGCTGAACTCTGGGACTCAGAGGGGCAGGGTTAGGAAAGAAGTGTGGATCAATATCATTATTATTTAGTGCTTTTGAAATCTATCCAGACTTTCTGACAAAATAGTACAGTGAGTTCACACTTTGACACATTCCTTCTGCTCCAGAAGCATAACAATACTAGATAAATAAGCCGTCACCTAAAGAAGCTCAAAGACAAGATAAACATCTACCAACAGCATGGACCAAAACCAGAGTAGAACCAGAAAATAGAGATCAGGCCTGAACCCCAGGCCTGCTGGCCTACAAGTCCTAAAACAAGCAGACGAACAGAAAGTAAACATGTTTTACACATGACAGCAGCCTGAAATGAGGGTTCTTCATTCAGCCCTAATTCATAAAACCAATGTAAATGATAGCCTACTGCTTTATAGGAAGGTGTAATTCTAAAGAGACTGAAGAACAGGAAGGAAGAATGCAAGAATACAGTCTCAGGGCTAAGAACAGCGCTTCCCAATGGACAAAGCATTTATAATTGAATTAATCAAGAGTCTCATTCAAGGAAGGTAGAGTACTTTGCAGGACTAGATAGCCATTGAATAGTTGACAGCGTTCTCAATAAATACCAATAAAGACATTTTTCTGAAACAACCAGAATCTTGTGAGCAATAGCATCTCTATCCTATTAATATGCTCGTCTCTTCGAGTCAGGTCAAACTCTGCTTGTGGCCCCCAACAAGAGACTCTGGAGTTAATAAAATTCCTCCATGAT
Source organism: Propithecus coquereli (assembly GCF_000956105.1). Lineage (NCBI taxonomy): Eukaryota > Metazoa > Chordata > Mammalia > Primates > Indriidae > Propithecus > Propithecus coquereli. Next base: position 357,155 of record NW_012134192.1, read on the forward strand.
GCAGGATCACAACGTTATAAAGGCCATCATCATAGTACATTGAGCTTCCATGACCTGCATCATCATGCAGATCTACTCGGTGCCCAGTCGCCACCCATGAATTATATACTCCAGGTGGAAGTTAAAGCAAGTTGCAATCTCTGTCAGTTCAATTACACATAATGTCAGGGACATTAAGGGAGTGACAGAAGTGCAGAAGCACCTGCCTTCAAGTAAAAGTTAACTCCTCATCTAAAATAAATTCAGACTCTAAGTACATACAATGCATTTGATTACATGTATAATACTACATAATGCATGTATTAGTCAGCACGGGCTGCCATAACAAAAGACCATAAACTGGGTGGCTTAAACAACAGAAATTTATGTTTTCATAGTTCTGGAGGCTAGAAGTCCAAGATCAAGGTATTAGCAGGTTTGGCGTATCCTCAGGCCTCTCTCCTTGGCTAATAAATGGCTGCCTTCTTGCTGTGTCCTTGCACGGCCTCTCCTCTATGCCAGTGCATTCCTGATGTCTCTCTCTTCTAGGACACTAGTCATATTGGCTAAGGCCTTACCCCGATGACCTCACTTAACCTTAATTACCTTCCAAAAGGCCCTACGTCTAAATACAGTCCTAATGTGGGTTAGGGCTTCAACACATGCATTTGGGGACTCAATTCATTCCATAAGAATGCACAGCTAGGAAATGATTCTGTTGACAATCCTTTTTTGCAGGAAATTTCAAGTTGATATATCTTCTAAAATATAGGACTAGAAAAAAGGGTAATGCAATAAACTGTCTTATTATTTCATTAGGAGAAATTTGTTAGAAGAAAAAAAGACATGCTTACAACCATGCATATTATTCTTTTTCTCAGCCAACAAGAGCTGTTCTAACGGAGCTCTGGTGTGCACTTCCTCGAACAGCTGTGTCCCAGCTCACCAGCGCTGCGACGGTTTTGCCGACTGCATGGATTTCCAGCTTGATGAGTCTAGCTGCTCAGGTACTCCATTTCCATTCAGATATTCTTTGCAGCAGGAACCGGTAACTTAACC
>NW_012134192.1:358242-359854 GCF_000956105.1 Propithecus coquereli
AAGGGAAATTTGATTTAGTGGTCTAATTTAAGGCCCAGGAATTTGAGGTTGCTGTGAGCTAGGCTGACGCCACGGCACTCTAGCCGGGGCAAAAGAGTGAGACTCTGTCGCAAAAAAAAAAAAAAAGAGATTCAAGGGCAAAGCACAGTCTGACAAAACCATAGCAGACCCTGACTGCTGTGACCCAGCCCTGGTCAGGGTCTCAGGGACCTGACTCCCCAGGTAGAGGCCACGAAGAGACAGTAAACTGTATGCTGATATCTAAACAATTCCATTAAATTCTAAAATTATGAGCGTACCTTTTCAAAGTGCCCAATTTACTGTGTAAGAACATCTTTACTCTCAAGGGAAATTTGATTTAGTGGTCTAATTTAAGGCACATGAATCAAAATTCCTTCTTTAATTTAAAAAATGTCAGTTTTCACGTCGATGACACCTTTTAAAGAATATTATTCCTGAGATTAAAATAAAGCATATTCTCTAATCATGTTTGCATGTTCATATTATTCCTAATTGGAAATTAGTTTACTTAAATTAACAAAATGTTCTATTTCTATACAAGAATAAACGTATCCTGTAATGTTTCAACATTGAATGGAGAGATAACTCCCCTAATACCAAAATGACTTGACTTGCTCCTTTTCTTTAGGTCCTGTCACAACACAGCCAGTGCCCTGTGAAGCTGATCAATTTTCTTGTGTCTACACACTCCAGTGTGTCCCTCTCTCAGGGAAGTGTAATGGACAAGAAGATTGCAGAGATGGATCTGATGAAGTGGATTGTTCTCTCAGCCCCTCTCCTGGGTTCTGTGGCAAAATGGAGTTCCGGTGCTCTACGGACGAGTGTATCCCATCCCTCCTGCTATGTGACGGGGTGTCTGACTGTCACTTTAATGAAGATGAATCTAGCTGCTGTAAGTTATTTTCACTAACTTAGTGTGCCAGGGAAGAAATGCTGTTTTGAAGTGATAGAGAGAGCTTGACAGATAAAACAAAGTTCTTTAGAGTCTTAGCCTGATCGTATCATCAATAACAGTTTTTCTGTGTTGTATTTGCTAAACAAAACGTGTAGCCCTTGCTTAGCATTTCTGGAAACACTCTGTTTGTGGTCACACTAATTTCTGTTAAACCTATCTTATTTCCTTTTCCATTTGCATCTGAATCATTCATATGGGGGGTGCTCTTATGTATTTGTTATCTTTTTAACACGTTTATGGAAATGGTTCAAAGTAGTATGATTATAATGTCTTCCCACCATAAAGGTTCATGAAGATGACTCAAATAAAGGGCTATAGACAAATGTCAATTTTAATGAACGTATATAGTTAAGGGTTGGGTCTGGACAATTACCTAAGTAGATGTCACGTCATTAGGAGTTCAGGGAACATAAAACCCTGAGGACATGGATTTGAATCTCATCCTTGCTACTTACTACCAGTGCAATCTTGGGGAAGTTATCTGAGTGCTACCAATTTCAGTCCCATTACCCCTGTAATGAGGTCAATAATACCTAATATACAAGGCTGTGAGGATTTGAGCAAATGCATGTAAAACCCCAAGCCCTGCATTGAGTACCTTCTGTTTTTATTATAACCAACCAACATCAGATAGGG
>NW_012134192.1:371186-374183 GCF_000956105.1 Propithecus coquereli
ATTAATTTCTTTCTATTTTTAGTAGAGATGGGGTCTCGCTCTTGCTCAGGCTGGTTTCGAACTCCTGAGCTCAAACAATCCACCCGCCTCAGCCTCCCAGAGAGCTAGGATTACAGGCGTGAGCCACCGCGCCCGGCCTACCTGTATTCCTAATTATCACCTTTCCAATGCCAGACATTTAATAGATGCTCAGAATAGATTTGTTGTATCAACTATTGGAATTGCAAGAGCCAAACAAGGGAGGAATGGGATCCTATAAGAAAGGAGGTGTCAAATGATACCCCATAAATATGTGCATTGCTATGTGTCAATAAAAAAAAAAGCCAGGAAGAGCAAGTTCAGCCTTAAGTGAAGAGGGAAATTGGCAGGCTTCAGTGGGTCAGGACTTTGTCCTGAGGGTGTAAGGAAGCAGTTTATAGGAACACAGTGAGAAGCTAAATGAGCTAATCCTTCCACAGTACTCACTCTGTGAATATGTTTAGCTTCTCTTTAACCTGTAAGTAAACCACCTGTGAAAATAAATGTTCGTGCTAAACTAGAACTAGGGAGCAACACAAGCAGTGAAATAACAGGACTGGGGCAGGAGAGACAAACCTGAGCTTTGCTGACATCAGTCACGGAGGCAGCGGTAGGAAACACGCATGCACACGAGTGACCTATCAAAAAGACAAGGCCACCCAGGCAGGGCATATGTCTGCCCTGATACAGGGACTGTCGTGTAGAACTAAAGAAAAGAAACATTTCACTAAACAAAACATTTCAGTGTAATTACAAATATATCACTCAGACATGTTCTAAATAAGTAGATTGCACCTAATCAAGTGGAGAAGTTCTAGTGTTCTATAGCACTGCAAGGTGACTACAGTGAACAGTAACAAATAGAGTTTCAAATAGCTAGAAGAACACTGAATGTTACCAATACAAAGAAATGATAAATGTTCAAGATGATAGATAGTGCCCCAGTCTGATCACTATACATTATACGTATGGAAACATCACTATGTACACTCCATGCATGTGTACAATTATTATGTTGATTAAAAAAAAGAAAATTTCAAAAAATTAATTTAAAAACAAAAACAATAAATAGAATAAATTTTCAGAGTCTTCTCTTTTTGTGGACCGCTCACAGCCAGGGCAGCAGGGGCCACTGAGCAAAGTTTGAGGGTTACAAGAAAGTAGTCTAGGAGAATTCTTTTGCTTTTAACAATTGGGAAGCAATTTACTCACAGAGATTGGATTTAAAGCAGTGACTCACAGTGATATGTCCTCCTTCCTGCAAATAATGCTGATAATTAACTGTGTTCTTTGTGATGCTTCTTTACAGAGTGTCCATTAAACTACTGCAGAAATGGAGGGACTTGTGTGGTTGAGAAAAATGGTCCTATGTGTCGGTAAGGAGCATTGTCTGCTTTTTAACATTTATTGAAGCCAGCTTACTTATTTTTCTTGAGACTGATATAACAGAACATCAATCAATATGTGGTTATGAAGGTAAAACAGTGGATAATAGTAGTATTGGCATTTACCTGTGAATAAGAGAAAGGAAGATGTGAGTTATTTTTAAAAAATCAACTATTTAATATGATTTTGAATGTTTTTCAACATTTTGTATGATGTGGGATATATGGTTTTAATAATACTCAGTATTCCTTGCTTTTAATATTTATGTCAAGTTTGTAAAATATTTTTTTGATATGGATATTCTTCTATTTCAGATCAACTTTGTGTCTGTATTTTCTTTCTCTCTTTCTATTTCAATTTCTGTATTTCTCTTTTCTGACAACAAAGGATAAAACTAATTTATAAATAAGACCATTTTCTGGCTTATGCAGTAGATGTTTATGAGTAAAGTTAAGGTACAGATAAGGAATACATTTGCGTACTCAAAGCAAGAATAAACAAAAATAGGCCTTGTGATTTCTTTGGGGAATTATTTATATTGCATATCAAAGATTGCTTGACTTTTTCTCTCACCCTTTAGGGAATTGTGCAAAAACAGTTTTATAAACTCCAAAGGAAATGATGCATATTCCATTATATTTTTGTTTATGACTTTTTAATCTAGCAGACCAATGGATATATCACTTTGCTTATTAGAAATCTGATTGAAGGCTGATGCTCAAGTTGTAACAAAACATACATAAATATCTGGAGAATAGTAATTAATAGCTTTTTAAATAGCTATATCCTTCTGAATCAACATACACAGTTTAGAAAAAGTAATTTATTCCTTAAAAAATAAAAATAGAACCTCAACCAATTAAATCAATAACAAAAATTTTATGATGGGATATATTTAGACACTGCTTTAACAGTGTCAAAATTCAATTACCAATGTTTTTCTCAGTATTTTGTCTCTTGAATGCATTACCTAATTTATTTCACAACATCTCAACAAGATTATACTTTCCCCCATATTGGTTTCCATGGAAATTAATTTATTATGAACTATTATTTGAAGAAAAGACAGGATGCATAATATGAAATTTTAAAATCTCCTGAAAGAAATTAAGAATGATGCCATCCATAATGTTTATCCAATATCAGCTGAGTGGATAATGTTATTTGGTGTCCACTCTTTACAATAAGGAGGTGTGAATTTTTGTCCTCTTTAGCCCTGATACTTAGGCCAGAAAAAGCTCCTGGGCTTCAGATAGTCTCAGCTGAGCAAGCAAAGAGCTTTGCATTCTTGGCAACACCTTTGTGGACCTGAATAAACTTTAAAAATTGAAATCCAGATGGTGAAGTCCTAAACTTGTTTCTCTCAAATGAGAAAATTCTAAGGTGGAGGAGAAGATGGAACAGGGGATTGAGAGGATGATGAAAGGTGATTTTCCTCTGTTTAGATAGATGATAAGCTACTGGACTTGTTACATGCACACGGATGCTAATAAATTGACAAATTTGTGTATTTCATGTAAGTTGTCAGATTTAATGGCATAAAAGTTTTCAAAATATTCCTGTATTATCTCTTAGTGTTTTCAGAATGTCTGG
>NW_012134192.1:374768-376147 GCF_000956105.1 Propithecus coquereli
AATTATACTTTACGTATCACTTTGCACCTTGATAGTTTTCTTCTCTTCATGAAATAATGTGACCATTTTTCTATGTCAATACTTGTGGATCTAGATCTGCCCCTTACTGGTTTGGGAATATTACATAAGTTCCTTAACCATCCTGTGTTTTAGCTTCTTCTTCAATAAAATGGAGAAAATAAAAGCGCCTACCTTGTGGGGTAGTTTGAGGTTTAAAGGATTTCATATATGTAAAACACTCTGAACAGTGCCTGACACGTTAAAGATACTAAAGGAATGCTAGTCATCAGTATTATTATTTAATATGTAATTCTTTTTTATGCTGTGTAGTATAATATTCAATATATGGGTTTGTCATAATTTAACTAACTCCATTAATGTCTAACTAACGGTCATTTAGTTCTCAGATATGTGCTTTCACAAATAATTTTCAATACCCATCCTTTTGTGTATCTTTACCCCACTCCTTATTTTAAGCATAACATGTTTTAATGAAATACCAAATAGCAATGTAAATTATTTTCAATTACAGTTAGTGTCAAATCAGTTTCCAATTAAAGTTAATGTCTAGTTCATTTTTCATGTATAGGTATCCTTTTTTAATTTAAAATTAAATGGAGACTCCACTTTAGAATACAAAGTTTTAGAGTAACTATAGGGGTACTGTTTAAAGGTGGTGGCTTTATATTAAGCACTACTTTCTCATTCCCAAGCATGGGAATTCATTGTCCTTGTCACCTGAGGATAACCAAAGAACCAAGAGAGAAGACCAAAGCTCACTTCTCATCAAGGCCATGCTCATAGGTGTGTATACAAATTTCATGGTTACCTGAGGGGAACTATCACAAAAGCCTTTGGATTTCCTTTGGGAAAGGACCTCCAGGCAGTATCTGTAAGATCCCAGAGCAGAGAGATTTAATACGAAGATCAGTGGGTTGCTGGGAGTTATAATTACCCAAGGAGTAGAAACCAGGTGAACCATGGTTTTCCATCTCTTGAGAAACACTAAGAGTTAGTGTTTGGGGGTTGAAGGAGCAAAGTGTGAGCCAAGAAAAGGAAAGTATCCCTCACCTAAGGAAGCTAGATTACTACATTATTTCAGTATATCAATATGTCTGCTAGAAAAATAGACTGAGCTATGTGATATAAATTCCAAATAATATGGAAAGCCAGAAACAGGTTACAAGAAAGAAAAGAAACTTAATCAAGTCAACATGGGTAAAGGAGAAAATTAGGAAGCAGCATCAAATACAATATGTAGTAAAATATAGGTAGAGAGAATAAATACAAATATATCAGTAATCACAATAAGTGTGAAAATAAAGTCAAACAAAACACAGAGGCCATCAAATGAGAATATATTTATAATTTTATATAAT
>NW_012134192.1:376197-378335 GCF_000956105.1 Propithecus coquereli
TAATTTATTTTAGCATTTAATAATCTTTTCTATGAAAATTGCTTGGTTTCTATAATAAGGAAACCCTATATAATCTAATGTAATTAATTTTTGAAAGTTGTAGTCATCTTTTTTTCCACTTATTTATAAGCATTTCTTATTTGCATTATCTAGTCATGTTTTTAAAAGTAAATTTATTAAACTTTGGATTGACTTTTAAATTTTTTTCTTTCTTCTGACCCTGGAGGATTTCTATAGTATAAGAGCAGATAGTGTAAATCTGTGATTATACTTTTATCAAAACTGCTTTCAAATTCTTTAATTTATTGTAGTCCATTGTTAACATCTTTCCTAAGTAATTGAATTTTTATTTCATACAGGCGATATATAAAGTAATAGATTGTTAGGGACAATATAATTTTGTCACAACTAAAAGATAATATAAATTAATGATAAAAGATATATTCAATCAGATTTTCTAAATAAATTAGAAATATTGTATATCAAAACTAGGTAAGAATGTACTCTTTGTGTCTTTCAAGAGAGGAGGACATTATGAGATAAGTGAGAAAAGCATGATAACAATCAAATCATAGTGTAAAAAGTCTCATTTTTTATACTTCTGAAAGTGAGTATAGAACGGAATTTTTTAAGTATAAAAGGAAATGAAGAAGTTAGCAGATCTGGCCCCATAAAATATGCAAAGATGAATGAATGCCTTTTGTCATTATATCTCCACTAGGAATGCTTGTGCTTCAAGTAAGGTATCCAAAGGGAAATGTTGTTACTCTCTTTATAGAGAGAAAAAAAAACTATTCATGAGATAGTTACATACTTTGAACCTATTAAGATACAGTATTTACATCCAGTACCCAAATTTATTTATATAAAGGTGACATTTTCTTCAGGATGGTGCTATATTAGCAGAAATATATTATAACATGTTATGATTTTAATGTCTGCTTTGACATGGTCTACCTTTAAAAATGGGGTCAGGAAAACAGAAGACTTGTCATTCATACTGAGTAATAGACAATCTGTAGGTAACACTGTAGAACACATTTTTTTTTGTTCTGTCTCTTAATTAGTCAACAGTTAATTACAGTTCACTTACAAAGTATAGGTCAAATTGACACACCTAATGAGTTAGAATAAAAGAAAGAACCAGTGAAACACAGTCTTCAGAAATAAAATCCATATTATATTATGTTTTCTCTCTTTACATTTTTATGCTTTTTTGGCTTATCAATCAAATATGATAAAGTTAATCTTCTGTTTTTAAGAGTGCCTTTAAGCCTAATCCATGCTAAAGATTTGTCGATGTACATTACACACTCCTCATTCTCTCCAAACATCATGTTCTTTTAAGGTTGGCATTTCATAGACTTTTATAAGCCCAATCCTTACAGCATCCAATAATTCCCATAGTGGTCACACAACAGATGGTGAGCATCTGGCCTTGCTTACCCCAAGGTTTAAGTCATTAACAAGAACATCAAGCTCGGGCACTGCTTAAATGTTGCAAGTTAAGTAGGTATCAGTGAATCCTGTCCATTCCTAAGTAATATTGGAAAAACATATTATTATTGAGTTTTGGTTGCATAAGCAACAGGAAATTATTGACCAGAATTTGTCTGGCTGAATTTAAACTGAAAGTGTTTTTCAAGTCATTTGCAGTACTAGAGGTGAATTATGAAAAGGCACTAAAAATATAAAATTGTAGGATAGGACATGAACATAATAATAGATGTAATGCATACTGATGATGGTGATGATGGTGATGATGGTGGTGACTTCAGTTCCTCAAACACACAACACCCTCTTCTTGGCCTCCGGGTCTCTGTGTTTACCTTTACACATACACACCACTGTCCAAATAAATGGCTACTGATTCTCTTCCAAAGGTTTTCCTTACTCCCCCAATGTGCCTGAGGTGTTCTTCTTGGTGCTCCCATCACCTTTGACACACTCATCCCATTGGATGACTTTCATACTGCATTTTAATGCCCTATTTACTTTTTTTGCATCTGGAAGGTCAGTGAGAACAGAGACTGTGTATATGTACCCTTTTAAAGTCAGTGTTCAGTAACCTCATACTATGAGCCAGTTGTTCTTCTAACAGTCCCAAAAACCCTATGACATAGTTATTATTTTTAACC
>NW_012134192.1:395250-396987 GCF_000956105.1 Propithecus coquereli
TATATGAAATTTGAATAAGAATGTTGGAAAAGGAAATCAAAGTATTAGTTTAAGGAGGAAAGGTACAATTAAAATTTTTGACTGTTAAAGCAAACCTGTTTATGTATTTTTTTTGTAGGAAGATGATGCATATTCCATCACCATAGTAATTACATTTCAATGTCTACCTTTAAGAAATTGGTGCTAAGAGTTTTATTCACAGTAGCCTGGAGATTATATCTCTTGCAATTGCTTAGTATTAAAATGGAAAAAATTAATTTTGAATTAAAATTAAAGGGACTATAAGGTTTTTCAAAAACCCTTTTGGGGAGTGTATGGACAAAAATTTTGAAGACCACGGTCCTAGAAAATAAAGGTCATGTCTTCAGTATCTTTTCATGGCCAGTACCTGATACACACTTGACATCCAAGAGCTTTTTGAATAATGTTCTGACAAAAGAATGAACGAATGAATGAATGCAAACACAAAGTCCTGAAACTTCAAGGAAAAGTATCAATACTTGCAAATATGTTCTTAAATGTACTGAAATGTGTGTAAACCTTGCCATAACCCAAACTACCAATCACAAAGGAACAATTGGGGACTTTCTATGGTAATAAGTGTATTGAGTAAGCATATGATGTGTTCATCATACTAAAAAGAAATTACTCTCCAGTTTATAGGACAGAAGAGCTACAAAAAAAAAGTCTTCTATTAAAGAAATTTCATTTTGCTACAATGAAAAAAGAACGTGCTCTTAAATTAGGAATCTTGTAAACTACCTCAAATTCCTAACCATGATTAAAGAGGCAAATAAAATTTATACAATGTATACAAAGACTTTGTTAAAAATAAAATCTAGCTTATGAATACTTTCCTCCCCCCACCAAAAAACAACAAAGAAACATAGTACAAAAAAGAAAATATTTCAAGAACCTGAACTCCAATTCCAAACTGAATTATATATTGTTTTAAAAAATGTGTTTGAGGATATTTGAGCACACACACACACACACACACACACACACACAAAACTTAATTCTGAAATGCAAAGTCTAAGTACAAATGGGCAATAAAACAGTAAGAATCAATAGAACCCAAGAAAAGAAATTAATTGATTGAATCAGTTTAATTGAACTCAAAAAAGAAATGAAATTTAAAAAAAATAAAGATTAAATTACAATTTCCCAAGGGATAATTCAAATATAAATGTATTAAGAGATTTTAAACCCAGGTATAAAAGTAACCAAGGAAATGAAAATGAGATATAGTAAAAAGAATAAAAGAGAAAGTAGTTAACATGGAAGACAAGAATATGCATGTAATTGGAGTCCCTAAAGAGACAAACAAAACAATGGAACAGAACAAATATTTAAAACTATAATCAAAGAAAACTTTTTCAGAGGTGAAAGGAGACCTGAATTTACAAATTAAAAGAATCAACAAGTACCTGGGGAATTTGACACAAAATCAGCAACTCCAATACATATCCTCGTAAAAATATTAGACTTTACAATGAAGAAACTATATCCTCATGACCTGTAGGGAAAAAGACCAAATAATGCACAGGGACAGTGGGATTAGTTTGGCATTAGACTTCTAAAAGCAAAGAAACAAAAAAACGTAATGTGATTGTCTGCAGAGTTGCAAGAAAGTCTTTGATAAAATTTAATATCCATTCTTGATTTTTTAAAAACAGGTACAAAGGAAAATATGAACCAAAAGATACTTCCTTATTATGATAAAATATATGCCTC
>NW_012134192.1:398129-399512 GCF_000956105.1 Propithecus coquereli
TATGTAAAGAACTATTTAAAATGCAGGGAAAGCCCAAATACCATAGCGAAAAAATAGACAAAAGGGTTCTCCATAGATACACAAGAGAAGATTTATTATGAGAATTGGCTCATGTGATTATGAAGGCTGAGAAGTCTCACAATTTGCCATCTGCCAGCTGGAGAACCAGGAAGTACAGTGGCATAATTCAGTCCAAGTTTGAAGGACTAAGAATCAGGGGAGCCAGAGGTCTAACTCCCAGTCCAAGATTGTAGACTGATAACTGGGGACTGCTGGTGTAGGTTTCAAAGTCTAAAAGCCAGAGAACCAAGAGCTATGATGTCCAAGGACAGGAGAAGATGGATGTCCCATCTCAAGACAAGAGAGCCAGTTTCCCCTTCCTCTATCTTTTTATTCTATTCAGACCCTCAATGAATTGGATGATGCCTGCCCACATTGGTGAGGGTAGATCGTTTTTCACTCAGTCAACTGATTCAGATGCTAAAGTCTTCAGGAAACAACCTCATAAATAGACCCAGGGATAAATATTTCACCAACTGTCTGGGTATCCCTTAGCCCAGTTAAGTTAATACATAAAATTAACCATCACAATACTTAAACAGGTAAAGAAAGATTTGACTTCATTTATAAGAGAAAAGCAAATTAAAACCATGCTAAGATGACATTTCCTACCTCTGGTATGGAGCAACATATTCTGATGTGTATGGATGTGAAAAATAGGCACTTTGCTAGTGGAAATGCAAACTGGTGTAATTCTTACGGAGGTGAATTTGGCAGTCTCTAACAATACTACATATTCATTTACTTTTTGACCTAACAGTTCCATTTCTAGAATGTATTCTGTTAGTACAACTCTAACACTATGAGAATATGTGTCCACAACGCTACTCACTATAGCATTTTTATAATTTCAAAATACTGGAAACAACCTAAATGCCCACACATAGGAAAGTGGGTGAATAAAGTATGATACATCCATACAGTGGAGTTCAAGGAGAACGTAGAGTAGTTAAGGAGTTTCCCTAGCACCAGGTATAGGAAAGGTATTGCCTGGGGCAAGCTAAAAAAAAAATGAAGATATGTAGTCACTGACACTATTCTGTAGCATTTCTTTCATTTGACTTGAATATTAAAAATAATAACCTAAAGAATGTCTTATTGTTGATAATTACATGTCGGACACCACTTACATGTTTGACCTGCCTATGGCTATAACATAAACCTACAGGACAGATGATAGTATATCCAGCTTAGCAGTTAAAGATATGAGACTTGGTGAAATTAAATAATTTTCTCAGAGACAAAACATGCAAAAAAGTGGTGGAGTTCAGATTCAAACCTAAGTCTTTGGCCAGGATTTATGCTCTTAGGTTTTTAACCCTT
>NW_012134192.1:401050-408674 GCF_000956105.1 Propithecus coquereli
AAATCTTGAAGTATAAAGGTCTTTTCTAAGCTTGCTGGTAGCCATAAAAGAAAAGATAAACAGATTTGGAAATTCGACCATGTGGATGGTTCTTAAAAAAAATTAAAACTACAGTGTGGTGAAGAATGGTATAAACAAAATCTTAAAAATCAATAATAGGCCAGTAGAAAAATATACAGTATATACTACAGGTAGAGATTATCTATAATAAATATGCTGTTCCTCAAAGCAATGAAAATTATGTAATAGATAACCAGCCAAAGATTATTTACAGAAAAAAGAAAATGATCAACACATCTGAAAACAACTCAACTTCCTTAATAAATAAGTACACAATAAACCACTGAAATCCTGTCTTTACCTATCAAAGTGACAAAAAAAAAATTGGGTAGTGATATCCACTATTTGTTAGAATGTAGAAACACTGGCCTTTTTATATATAGCTTGTGGAAATATAACTCTTTTTTTTTGGAAAACTAAATATACAACACAGGAAAAGACAACTTGTAGGAAAGACAAAGTGGCAATATCCATTTAAAATTTTAATAAGCACACTCTTTAACTCAGTAATCTCAGTCCTAGGAATCTAGCTACTAACATATTAACAAGCAATATAAACATATAAACATAAATGTGCTGATTTGGGTATTTGGCAATAGCACTATATTGAAAACAAACGTGTTCAAAATAGCGTAATGGAATGCTATCCGACTTTTCTTTTTTTAATGGAAGATATAAATCCTAACATAGAAAACTACCTATGTTGTTAGGTGAAAAATGCAAATTCCGAAATAATATGCATATCAAGATCCTATTTCCAGGGGGAGAAAGTGTGCAACTGTGTCCGTAAAAACAAGAAGGGGCCTCTCAGGATACATCAAGCTGTTAAGAATAGTTAGTGAGCTAGGTAGAAGCCTGGGGTCTGGGGGAAAGGAGATTTCATATTCAAGTTTCTGCACTTTTATTTTACCAGATGCTGCTTTTGTGACTTCAAAAAGCATTTTTAGAACAAGATTCTTAAAAACAGTTTCAGTATTTTTAAAGTAACATCCCTTACAGTGAAAGGCAGAGCCACATGGCTGCTTTTAACGAGTGTCCTCCGTGTGTGTGTGCCCGTCCCTCAGTTTTCTTTTCCTGTTGTCAGAAAGCATTACACACTTTCTGCCTCCCACAGAGCCAAGCAAGCAAGACAGACCAGGAATGTGATTGAAGGTGAAGCCAGTAAATGCTCTCTCCAAGCTCACCAAGCCTTCCTCCCCGCCTCACTCCCAGAGCTGGATTGCTCTCCGATCACATATGCCAACAGAGTCATGAAAATGCAAAGCACAGTAATACCTAATTTTCCTTCTCTGCCCCTTTCCCCAAAAGCAAACCTCATGGTATATTTGTACACTTAGCTGTTAAATGGTTTTTAGGCTCTGCGTGACAGCTGTACGCTTTCTCAGCTTGAAAACTCCAGGCTTTGACAATCTGATGTGAGGTCCTGCATGACCTGTTGACTCATCCAGGGAGGGCATTCTCTAAGGAAGGACATGCCCCAGATTTTGTTCACTGGTCGTTGCTGACAGGGATTTGTGATCCAGATATTTTCCAAGGTCTCTGGTATGACCTGACTGTTAAGTAGATATTTCTGTCCTCCGAGAAGAAGAGTGGTGGGTTATTTCTGGGGCAGCATCTAATGCCAACGGACTTGCTTTCAAAGAGAGAACAAGAGATAACTTGTCTATAAGAATCAGGGGCTTCAAAAAGCTCACTCCTTCACCCATCCTAAAATAGCTGCATAGGAACATGTTTCCTCTTAATCGACGCAGTTTTTACTTGATGAGTTTTCCTTGTATGTGCACAACCAGTAGGGTACCAGTTGATCGAAAAATGACACCTTTTCTTTCTTTGCTGTGCATGATGTGTGTGTATGTGGCCAAAATATTTTATTGAATGGGAGCAAGAGACACAGCCCAGTGGAGGCGCCCAGAGACCCGAGCTTCTAAGAATGCTGACAAAAAGTCATTCCTCAGACTGAATTTCACAATTTCCCAAACCAGGCCTCCCTAGAGGCCCTGGAACGGCGGGCCATCCAGCTCTGCCCTGATCCTACACAGCTTTTCTTCCTGCTCAGCCAGCATGAGTTTAACTATGTCAGAGGAGAATCTTTTGTGCTGTTGCTAGGTGGCTGATCTCTGCCTCACAGAAGCAAAATCTAGCAAATGAGGTAGAACTTTTTGAACTTATCCCTCTTACTAGTGAAATGTTGACAGATCTAAGTAGTTCAATGCATTTTAATTTTGAAACCCCCGTGGGACTTTTCTTATCCTCTGAAAGCACTAGTTTATGTTTGCCATTGCCCTAATCTGCTGTCTGTAACTAGGGCGGTATAAGGAATCCCTTTGTATTCTTCAGAGAAAGACTTATTTCCCTTATTTTCACCAGGAGGAAGAAGGAGATAATGAAAATGGATTATGTCCCCAAGTTTAAGATTAAATTATGACTATTCATGATCAGAGGTTAGCGTGTTTATATGTTTATAGAAACAGGCGCTTTGGCACTAAATTTAAAAATGCCTCTCTTTTAAATGTATCGTTTGGGAATCCAAGAATGAAAACATACAATATCACTTCAGAGCAGGTCTTTTCATTTTAGTGCCACTATTATCTAACAATTTTGAGGATGAACGTGCATGCTTTCTGCATATATGTGGAGAATTCTAATTTTAGAATAAGAACATTTTCTAGGAATTACACTTTTCATGTTGTAGATAAAAACTGAAAACACTCTTTTCTTATTAGAGTGTCAGAAGGAGAATGTGTTTCATTTGAATAAAGACTTCAATTATGAGAAATAAGGCTCACATATATTATTCTTTTCCATTTGTTGAAATTAAAAATGATATTACAAGAATTTTCTCCATAGCAATGTAAATTATAATATATTGTCTTTTGCTATTGTTTATGGATTTAACAGTGTTAAGAGAATACAAGTTAAACGCATAAAAAGGAACATGTTAATAAATGGTATATAATATATTCTTTTTAGAGTATATAGTTCACTAGGATAAATTGCCCTAGTGAACAAATATATCTTCATATTGACAAGTATTTGCCTATATTTCTTTGTTTTTATGGCAAAACACTACAATATATAAAACTTAGTTATTCCTTGAATATCAAGTATATGAAACATTATGATGTACAAGGGAAGGAAGCTTGGACTTGGAATGAGAAGATCTGCCTTACCTACACTGAAATAATTGTATAGCAGTGTCAGTGAGAGACCCAGCAGAAAGAGGATTCACCCCAGATAGGTCAAATAACAAATCTTTCATGAGGTGGCTTCTTACTTTAATGAAGGCATGGGCAAGGCTAAAAGAGCAACAAGGGAAGTTGAGGCTTTAAGAGACTAGCAACAGTAGAAAGCCTAAATGGTAGCAACAAGGGGTAGATCTTGGACAGCCAATTTCCAACGCAAGCCGACACTTGGCAAAGAGCCTCATACGAGGATCTGTAGTTGGGAAATGATGTGCTGCTGCCATCGTGAAGAAGCTGGAGGAAGCAGGCAAAACATATCCCAAAGTTTCTCTCCTTCCACCTTCCAAACTCCAGCTACTGTATTCCATTGGCCAAACCCAGCAGAAAGCCAGCCAACAAGGCCACATGGGTAGGAAGCAGGCCAAAGAGTCCTTTCTCCCAGGGCCCAGAGTAGAGCATAAAAGAGGCTCTGGGCTAGCGCAGTGATCTTGGTAAATATTTTCATCTCTATCTTAGTGTGTGAATCAATCAGAAAGACCGTCCAGTTTCTAGTATTAGAGATCCGGCTTAAAAGCCTAAGGAATAATTGCTTTTCTTATAACAAAAATTCTAGTGGTAAATGATTACTGACGTGGTTTCACTTGCTCAAGGGTGTCAGAAATGATTCTATGATTCTCCTGACTTCTCCTATCTGGTCCCAGAACTCCATCATACCCCCTTTCCAGACAACCAAAAAAAAGATAGGGCAAAAAAAGAAAAAGGGCTTAACCAGAGGCCCCACCCAACAATTTCCACATATAGCTCATTTTCCTCAGAGATATACTGCGACAAGATGTTAAGTGGATGTTTAGAGGAAGGTGTAAAGATCAATAAAGCACAGATTATCAAGGTTTTGAGACTATGATTTTTAGACCCTTTGTGCGATATCGAGGCTATAAAAAATATTGAAAGGCATTTTGAGGGAGCGAACTTGTGAAGATTTCTTGGCCATGCTGTGAGTCACCCACCCCACTCCTCAAGGAAAATCACAGTGAAATTAACTTAAAAGAGACCTGTCAGAGAACACTAATATGTTTCCTACAGTTGTGAAAGCACATAAGATTGTATTTGTCACGCTCATGAGATATCTAAAGATGGTCGCTGTGTATATTGGCCCATAATGGCAAAGCAGAATGGAACAGAGTAGCTGGAACATTGGAAAATAACTGCATGCCTCCCCTTCAAAGTGGGTCAAAAATATACAAATCTTGGAGACAGAATGTTCTACCCATATTAGCACTGTCAGCCTGGTGGTTTTAAAAATATTTCCCCAAGATGGCTCTTTCAGAAGTCGAGGAGACCCCAAAGTAAAGGAACTCTAGAACAGCCTTCTGAAAAATAAATTCTTGGGGGTGTTTTGTTTTGTTTTAAGCCTGCAGGACCCAGGATTTGCAGCCAATCTCCCATCCAAGTACTGACTGTGCCCAACCCTGCATAGCTCCAACAGACAAGATCAGGCATATTCAGGGTGATATGACTGTAGACCACACATTCTTCTTAAAACACCTGCCAGGCCCAGAGAACTGGAAGCTCACTCAAATCTGAATGTTCTTTCTCTCCTTTCCGGCTGCGTTCTTCAGACTCCCATGTCAAATGGATCAGATGGCACTGGGAGAGAAGTGGCTGAGGAAGAAAGAAAATGCCAACTTACCTGTTCTCAGATGGTGGCCAGCCTTCCTAAAGGTGGCTCCTGCTAATAGAAGGGAAGAAATGCAGCTGAATTTGAGGTTTTGAGTGTTGCACAACATCAAGCATTCAAATCACTGAAATAAGGCTGATTTTTGTGATTTAAAGTCCCTGTCACATTATTGATTTACCCAAGAGTAATCAAGAAAGTCATGAAGCCCACTAGAATTTTTATGTAGGTGTAGCAGGTTTAAAGCCCATGGAAGACAGAAAGTCATGCTTTTACATTATAGAGACTTAGATTTTTCAGTTAGGCATTTTTCCAGATTCTGTTGGTAAGAAAGGAGAGAATAGATACAGGCTAAACTCCCAGCAGTCTCTTCCGTAATACTCATCTGCAAAGTGAGCACAGTGAACTAGATCGGGGACCTCAATGTGGCTGCACAGCTATAAAAAATAATATGATATAAAAAGTAAGTAAGCTATAAAAATTTAGGAAGAAGAATTTGATTCCACAGACCTATTTGTCTCTAGGACTGTAAAAAGAGGCAAAATTGGCTGGTTATTTGACTCTAATAAAAGAATCAGAACGAAAAGTGTTTCCAGTTTTGTGGAGGATTAGAGGTTTGCCACATGAAACTGGGTGTACGTGCAAGGTTCTGCAGTCATGCATTAAGACGAAGAAAAGGTACAGTTGTTGCCTTGATATGCAGCTTTTATAAAGCTGAATATCTGTCATAGCAAAGGTCACAGACTGCCTTGCAAAGAACTTGAATCAAACCTTCTATGGGAGTAAGAACTGCAGATTCCAGATCCCTGATATGATGGCAGCACAGGACCTTTGAAGCAATAAAAGGCTCGAAGGGAGAATGGAGGGAAACCTAAGGAAAGTAACCCTAAAGGCACTGTACAGAGAAGCATCATGAGAGAGAGAATTCCAATTCAAGATAAGCTCACAAATCTCCAAGGCAATAAGAAAAATCAATGATTAAAAAAAGACAATAGGTAAAATCAACAATTAGAAAATATACTCCTGATGAAATAAAAAGAATAAATCAACTGAGAATAAATTTAAATAAACATGTTTAAGATTCTCAAAAACTTAAGGGAAGAAATATAGCCCATAAAAAGCATAAGAAGTATAAATAAAAAGTAAAAAAGCAACTGATTCAAGAAAAATTAGACCTGAAAACCAATCATGGAAATTTAAAATAAAATCCAGTTCTAAGTTAAAAAGAGCTAAAGAGAGAAGTAATAAATTGGAAGATATCATCAAGGAACTCACATAGAATATAACACAGAAATGCAAAAAGATTAAAAAATGTGAAGAACAGTTGTGATATACATGATACATGAAAAATAGCTTGAAGAGCTACAACATACGGCCACTAGGATTTCTAGAAATCTGGCCTCGAATACCAAAAAGGCAATACTGAAATGGTGCTGAAAGTTCGGCACTTGTCCCCGAGGCCGCATTAGAAAAATGAGGACAAGTGGTTTGAGGAGAAGGAAAGAGAAGTTTATTGATTTGCTGGCAAATGAAGAGGCTGAAAGACTCCTGTCTGAAAGTACCAGCATCCTCCTTCTAAGCAGAAGTACCAAGCTTTTAAAGGTTCTCATTAATCCCATAGTCCCTTCTTTGGCTAAGAAAATCTTGTGACCTCCCTCTGGATTCATCCCATCTTTAGCTGAGATGATCTTGTGAACCCCCATCCCCAGATTTAATCCCATCTTCTGTGGCACAAAGGACACTCCCTTGCCCTTCCCGATTGCTGGCCTGAGACAGGGATGCAGGTCCTAGTTCTACAAAAGGAGTGGGGGATTCTTTGGAGAGACATAAAACATTTCTGCCATTTTTTTTCAAGCCATTTCTTCTGTTACATATTTCCCCCCATCAGTATTACCCTTCCATATCTATAGGAGCAGGGGTGACTAGTCTGTTACAGAAAGAATAAAATAGCCGAGAATATTTCTTATTCAAATAAAATCATGACCTCAAAATTAACACACAAAATACCACACACACATACTTGTGCAAAACAGACAACAAAGCAAACAAACTAAAAATTCATGCCTTGACATATCATAGTAAAATTTCAGGAAAAAAAGTGAAAGAAAATACATTAAAAACATTCACAGAAAAAATGCAAAGTATAATACCTATGAGTTTTTTTTGTTTGGTTGATTTTTGTTGTTTTGTTTTTGAGACAGGATCTCCCTCCGTTGCCAGGGGCAAGAGCACAGTGGCATCATCATAGCTCACAGCAATCTCAAACTCCTGGCCTCAAATGATCCTCCTGCCTCAGCCTTCCAAAGTGCTAGGATTACAGGCACGAAACACCACACCTGGCCCCCTTTAACAACTAAATTGACCATAACATTTTCTCAGGATTCTATAGATATCAGAAGACAACAGAGAGAAAATATTAAAGAAGAATAACTGTCAAACTAGAATGTCATGCAATAGGAAACTATTTCTAATAAGGCATGAGAGTGAAATAAGGACACTGTCAGCCAAACAGAGATTGGGAATATTTACTACCTATTGACTTTCCAATAAAGTAAGTAATTCCTTGGGAAGTACTTAAGCAAAAAGAAAAGGTTATCCCAAAAGGAAAGTGAGGATAAACAAAACAATGGTGATTAAAGAAACTGGTAAACTCTTTCTATAAATGCATTAACTATTAACTCTAAAAATAATAATACATTTTTAATTT
>NW_012134192.1:409097-410882 GCF_000956105.1 Propithecus coquereli
CTAAAGGTAGATAAAAAAAAAATTCTTCCTGATCTTAAATGCACATAACAACACAGCCTCAAAATAAATGTGTATAGCAAAAATTGATCAAATCAAAGGCAAATACATTTCTAAGATTGGAAAAAGAATGTAAGTTGGATAGAGTGGATATTTTTAAAAATATGAGGTTACTATATTACTTTGTCAATAAATTCTTAAACCTACACAAAATTAGTGATTATCTGGAAAATTTAAATGACCAAAAATGACTTATGAAGAAATAAAAGTAAACTGATCACCTTAAATAAATTAAATTGATAACCAAAACACCTTCCTATCTCAAATGACCATCAAAACCAGGTAAATTTTTCCCTTCATTTTTTAATGTGAAATATATATTTAGAAAACTGAAGAAAATATATATATTGACCCAACAAACAATTACAAAGCAAACTCCCATATCTGATAGTTTTAAAAATTAACTTTGACAAATTTTCATAAAACAATAATTTCTATTTGGTACCACTTATTTCAGAAACAAAAAAGGAAATGGAAAATGATCCTACTCATTTTATGAGACTTAGAATAACGTTCATATCAATAATGGATAAGGACAGAACAACGGAAGTATAGAATTCTTATATATATTCTTATAAATGTAAGTGCAAAATTCAAAAGTAAAATATTGGCAAACCAAACTGACCAATTGCTACCAGATAAAATAGTCCTAGAGAGCTTTAGCAGCTTAAGCCCTTGTGCAATGACAAAACTGGATACCATGTCTTCTGGCCCCAGAATCAGAACCAAAGGGGAGTTGTTGATGGTTTGTAATCACATGAGTCACATTATCAAAATTCTGTTTGGGAAAGGTTAATGGCCTGTTCCCTTCATAGAAAAAAGTATGGAATTAGCAAACATCCCAGCCACATGACAGAATGGACACCTGGGACTAGTATGAAGTGCTGAAGAGAGATGCAGTTACCAAAACAAGCTTGAGATCACTTTCTAGAAAAGGAGCCAATTGGTCCTAGAAAGACAGCATCACATGGCAGATTTCAGAATTCAGGAAAGAAGGCCAAAGGGTTCGTGCTAATTTGTCAACAAAAGAAATGCCAAGGTTTAATAAGGTCAGTATTTAAACAAAGTCTGTCAATAAGGTCACATGCCAAAGACCGCTTTCCTTTTCCTTATTGGTTACTTTCTATGGATTATGAAAACATGTCACATGTGCTAAAGGCACAGGCAAAACAGTTGGTGATGAGGACGGAAGTAGAGAGAATGTTTAGAGAGACTGAAAATAAAGAGTTATAGGCATAGGATCAGTAATCTCAAAGCAAAGTAATATTGCATTAAGGGAGTAGTGGAAAATTAATTTTGAAAAAGAGATGTTAGAACTTAATAATTAATTGAGTATGAGTGAGAGATGATGAAGAAGAAGGAAAAAAATCAAAGTACCCTAAGCCTTTTTTATAACCTGGAAAATGGGGGTACTATAAGAAGGAACTGGAATGTCTGGAGAGAAATGCTGTTTTTGAGAGAAAAGACCTGCTATTCTGTTAAACTCTTCAGAAAGCATATTTCCAGCTATTTCAGGAATGTGAACCAAGCCATCCTGCACCAGAGCGAGGGTTTGTTTGCAATTATCATGACATATTTTTTAGCCTTTGCTCTCAGATTCCAGTGAGGTCACCACCCACCAAAGATTGTGGCGGCTGAATGTTTGGCAAGACTCCTGGTGAAGGAGGCTCAGACTCAAACCATAAGAGACATATCAGAAAACAGTGCAACTTCCTTTTTGTCATGTGG
>NW_012134192.1:411078-413380 GCF_000956105.1 Propithecus coquereli
GTACTATGGTGACCTATTTCTTACTTATTTTAGGAAGTTGTCTTACCAGATTAAAAACAAGAGGATTGTTGAATCTCTCAACTATATGTCTTTAGAAAACACTTAAATCAGATTTGGCCAGGTGTGGCAGCTCATGCCTGTAAGCCTAGCACCTTGGGAGGCTGAGGGGCAGGGAGGATAGCTTGAGGCCAGGAGTTGGAGGCCAGGAGTTGGAGTCCAGCCTGAGCAAGAGCAAGGCCCCCACTCTATAAAAAAAACAGCTGGATATAGTGGCATGTGCCTGTAGTCCCAGCTACTGGGGAGGCTGAGGCAGGAACATCGCTTGAGCCCAGGAGTTTGAGGTTGCATTGAGCTATGATCCAGCCACTGCATTTTAACCTGGGTGACAGAACGAGACCCTGTCTCAAAAAAAAAAAAAAAAAATCAGATTCAGTGTAGGTAAATTCAGCCTACTTAGGTTTTATTGTCGATTTTCAGAAGTCGGTCATTATTTGAAGGGGAAAAAGCATAATGTGAAAAAGCAGACTACTTCAAAACCACAATTATTTAGTTATTCATTAAATAGTTCCTTCATTCAAGACAAACAAATAAACAAATGCTTAATGAGCACTATTATGTACCAGGACCTGTGATAGGATGTGGATAAAAACATAAAACAGGCAATTATCCTTGCTTCAAGATGATTAATATAGTGGGGTAGGCAGATGAGCGATAGAGTCACAATATAATGAGATGTGTGCATAATAGCACTGCGAAAAGAATGCTGTGAGATCACAGAGTCAGGCTTTATTCATCCTGCCTGCACATGGCAATCGATGCTCTTAGTTACAAGCAACAGAAATCACTGTTGGAATTTAAGTACAAAAAATGTATTAAAAAAACTTTGCATGACCCACAGAGACATTTGGAGGGCTGGAGAACAAGGCTGAGGGTGTATGAAGCCAGGAACAATGACCAAATTCAAGCCACAGAGCTGATGGAGAAGGGACACCAGTGTGGCTGTGACTTGATACTAGTTCTAAGCTGGTAGCAATATTGTTCCAGAAACTGACAAATAATGACACTGCCAGCAGGACCCGCGAAGATGTCCACGATGCATCACGAGCTCCAAATTCCAACTCCAGGGTGGGAGCCTCTCCTTAGCAGAGTCTACGCTGCATGCTGACACCCTAGCTGACATGGAAACTGGAAAAGCCAGTGTCAGGTATGTTCAGCTTTATCATGGGAGGTGGGTTCTGCCTCCCACTTGAGACATGAAGCACTTTTGAGGTGAAGCTTGGAGAATAAACAGATGCTTCCTAAAGAGGCGGGGAATTACATCTTCTAAGAAGAAACCAAATGTGAAAAAACATATTTTTCAAACTGCATGTAGTTTACAGAGAAACGATATTACAAATGAAGGCTAACTTCCTGTAAGAAGCAATAAAAGTGACCGAAATCTACAGTGATGAAGGAAAAAGAAACTGTCCCATGAAAATATTCAAAGCAAACATGAATTACAAGACATTTTCAGATAAACAAAAACTGGGGAAATTTTTCACAAGCAGTTGTGTACTGTAGGAAATGCAAAAGCATGCTATTACAGACTGAAGAGAAATGATACAAAATGGAAACTTGCATCTATACTTACAAAGTAGATGATCTAGAATTACTTAAACCCTTTGAACCTCAGTTTCTTCAACTACAAAATGGGAATAACATCCACCTCTAAGGTTCATATAAAGATATCATTCAGAAAGTATAAAATTTCCTGCTAAGCTAGTAGCTCTTAATGTTTAAATCTAGAAGTTGTGATTTTGGAGTCATCGGTGTACAAATGCAAGGAATGGGCAAGTGTCAGGAAGGAATATAAGAAGGAAGATTCTGAGTAAGGAAGACAACTAGGAGAGTTGGTGTCATGAAATCCTAGGGAGGAGAGAACTTCAACCAGAATTGTCAGGACCGTCAAATGACAAAAAGCCAAGTAACATAAGGCATGGAAAATGTCTACTTGTGAGCAACCACTGTATTACCAGTAACTTTAATTAGAATAGTCTCAGCGAATCGGGAAGGGACATGAGATATAGATATGACAAGTGTCAAAGATGAAATATATGTAATAAAATATTAGAAGGTAGTGGTGTTTCTTAAAAATGGAAATTCTAAAAATTCCTTTCAGTACAAAAATGCAAAAAGTCCTCTGGGTCCTTAGCAAGAGTAAACCTAAATAATTACGGGATATAATTTTTTTCTTCTGATAGAAATTATTGTTCTGCAGGTTTAAAAGTAAAAGAAAATATGTAGTAGCAGAAAGAAACTCTTG
>NW_012134192.1:413430-415754 GCF_000956105.1 Propithecus coquereli
GCAAAAAGATAATGGACTAAAATATACAGTGATGAAGGCAAAAGAAACTGACAAAAATATTATTCAAAGCAAACATGAAATACAAGACATCTTCATGTAAACAAAAAACTGGGCAAATTTATCACCAGCAGCTGTGTACTATACAAAATGCAAAAGAACAATATCCGGGCTGAAGAGAAATGATACAAAACGGAGAAGTACGTCTACACAGAAAAAACAAAGGCATCAGGAAAGGCAATTAAGGAATGAATATAAAACATTATGTTTTTTTTTCTCATTTTTCCTTAAAAGACAACTGACTATTTATAGCAAAACTGTGACATTGTGAGGTAGGACATAGAAAACATACAGAGTCAGAGATAGGACAATAGCAAAACAACGAGTGAAGTTGGTGACAGGAGTTTGTTAATTACAGGGAGGTATAAAGTCAATAAAAGGATGTTGCAGCTTCAACTAATGTCTCTGTCATAGCATGGAATATTTCTTAACATTCTAGATTTCCAACCAATTCTTAGGCATTTTTTCAATTCAGCTCAGCCTCTGTGGGCTGCCTCCGTTGTCTCCAATTAGGTTAAATCTGCAGCAGCAGTTTCTACTGAGAGTGAGAATCAGTCAATCCTGATGGTGGCGGGTGCTAAAAATCAGAAAATACACTGGACGTGGTTTCCAAGCCCACTGAGTGGGCAGTAGAAAGCCAATCTCCCCGTCAGACCTATGGTGACCTATTTCTTACTTACTTCCAGCCAGTAGAACCCATTGTCTACATCAAAGGATGGTCTCATTCTTGACTCAAACGCGATACTTTAAGTTGTAATGGAATTTTTTACACAATATCATTTCTCATTTTTCCTCTGTTAAAAAAAATTAAATGGTCACAAGTTCAAAGAATTTAGGTATTATTTTAGTTACAGTAAATTTTTAATTATCTATCATGGTTAGGACATCGATATTTCTAGTTAGCTGAAGATTATTTCATAAAATTTATTGGGACTGAGACAGCTTTGAATATGTTGCAATGTACTATGGTGACCTATTTCTTACTTATTTTAGGAAGTTGTCTTACCAGATTAAAAACAAGAGGATTGTTGAATCTCTCAACTATATGTCTTTAGAAAACACTTAAATCAGATTTGGCCAGGTGTGGCAGCTCATGCCTGTAAGCCTAGCACCTTGGGAGGCTGAGGGGCAGGGAGGATAGCTTGAGGCCAGGATTTGGAGGCCAGGAGTTGGAGTCCAGCCTGAGCAAGAGCAAGGCCCCCACTCTATAAAAAAAAACAGCTGGATATAGTGGCATGTGCCTGTAGTCCCAGCTACTGGGGAGGCTGAGGCAGGAACATCGCTTGAGCCCAGGAGTTTGAGGTTGCATTGAGCTATGATCCAGCCACTGCATTTTAACCTGGGTGACAGAACAAGACCCTGTCTCAAAAAAAAAAAAAAAAAAAATCAGATTCAGTGTAGGTAAATTCAGCCTACTTAGGTTTTATTGTCGATTTTCAGAAGTCGGTCATTATTTGAAGGGGAAAAAGCATAATGTGAAAAAGCAGACTACTTCAAAACCACAATTATTTAGTTATTCATTAAATAGTTCCTTCATTCAAGACAAACAAATAAACAAATGCTTAATGAGCACTATTATGTACCAGGACCTGTGATAGGATGTGGATAAAAACATAAAACAGGCAATTATCCTTGCTTCAAGATGATTAATATAGTGGGGTAGGCAGATGAGCGATAGAGTCACAATATAATGAGATGTGTGCATAATAGCACTGCGAAAAGAATGCTGTGAGATCACAGAGTCAGGCTTTGTTCATCCTGCCTGCACATGGCAATCAATGCTCTTAGTTACAAGCAACAGAAATCACTGTTGGAATTTAAGTACAAAAAATGTATTAAAAAAACTTTGCATGACCCACAGAGACATTTGGAGGGCTGGAGAACAAGGCTGAGGGTGTATGAAGCCAGGAACAATGACCAAATTCAAGCCACAGAGCTGATGGAGAAGGGACACCAGTGTGGCTGTGACTTGATACTAGTTCTAAGCTGGTAGCAATATTGTTCCAGAAACTGACAAATAATGACACTGCCAGCAGGACCCGCGAAGATGTCCACGATGCATCACGAGCTCCAAATTCCAACTCCAGGGTGGGAGCCTCTCCTTAGCAGAGTCTACGCTGCATGCTGACACCCTAGCTGACATGGAAACTGGAAAAGCCAGTGTCAGGTATGTTCAGCTTTATCATGGGAGGTGGGTTCTGCCTCCCACTTGAGACATGAAGCACTTTTGAGGTGAAGCTTGGAGAATAAACAGATGCTTCCTAAAG
>NW_012134192.1:415804-417981 GCF_000956105.1 Propithecus coquereli
TGAGCCAAAATATTTGTAGAATATACAATATATTAGATTTAAAGTTAGTTTTGAAGGTTCTTCTATTAAACTCTATTAATTTCTCAATGATAGGGACGGAGTACTTTTCATCTGTGACTCCCTGGGACCCAGAACCATGTCTGGCACATGTGTGCTTCAAAGGCTTCAAAAAAAATTATAATGCTAATAATAAAAATATTACATTTTTTGATAAAGTTGTTTTATGTGTTGAATGAGATAACATATATAATCTTTCACTGTTATTGGTTCAAATGTAAACAGGGCAGAAGGCAGAAGAATGCATTGCTTTGTTGTTTAAGACATAAATTTGCTGGATGTGTAGTCTTTAATAGAAAAGTTATAACTTAGCTCTGCTAAGCATTGAATGATCAAAGACCTACGAGAGTTGATTGGACAGACAGAGGAAAGGCACAGAGATCATTTTAAAAGCTGAATGAGATGTTAAAAATACCTTCAGGGGACCTAGAAGCGTTTCTCAAACTTTTTTCACCAAAAGAACATTAGTTGCAGAAAGAAATAAATGCGTATCCCTGGAGAAGGCTGGGGGTACAGCTCGAAGCAGCTCACCACAAGTGTGATATTTCTTGACAGTCTCCTACTCTACCTTGAAAAAGTTAGCAAAATTTGTAATATACACCATATTTTATCTGTATATCTCTTTAGATTACAATGTTTTTCCAACTCTCTTGGTATAATTGATGCCCCGAAATTAGATGCCCATTTGTACAATGTTTTGCATACTCCTTAGCACACCACTTTTATACCAACCTGTTAGAGCAAAACCAACCTAGAGGAGTTTCACATGCTCAATCTCCTTGGGATTACATGACAATTAAGCTTTCCATAGGAAAGTGACTGTTATGGATTGGCACCTGAGGAGGAATACATAGGTAACTAAAGTGACCAACAATTTTATTTTCCAAACTGGAACATGTTTGAATGTGAAAAAAACACAATTTAGCCAGGACAAATTAAGCAAGACTGTCCCAAATAAACCAGGACATATGGTTATCTAATTTATATGTGGAAATTCTAAGTAAATTATGCAACTAGTAAAGCAAGAAGGGTTTAGCTGGGATACGGACATCTTATGCATCAGAAAGACTGGCAGGAGATAGGCTAAATGGAGTATTTGAATCAATAATATAAAATATTAGAACTTTTGCTTCCAGCTATTATGGAGTAACTGACATAAGATTAGTCATCTCACTGTAAATAACCATAACACTGGGCAAAATATACGACACAACGCTTTCCAACATTGGACTAAGAGTCGGCACAGCACTACAATTCCCCTAGAGAAAGGAAACCCATGAGGGAAGCCCCATGATTTCACAGACTTTCTGCCTGGGAATAATTTTCCAACTGTGGCACAGAAAGGAGGTGTCACAGCAGAGCATGACGAGGGCAGCCGAAGCTACTGGAGCTTGCAAAGTGGGGCACCGGAGAGGAGGAACCTACGCAGAAGAGAGGCATAAAAGTCTGTGAAGGTTGGACTCCACGTGCACAGTGCAAAACTCCTGAAGGATGACCAGAGAACAACTGTTATGGGGTCAAAAATGAAAGAGAAATACAAGCAATGCTGATGAATGTTGGAAGTCCAGCCCAACCACAGTGGAAAGACTTCATTAACACCTTGTTAGCATCACTGGTATGCATCCCAGACATATAAAATCAGATATGAGATAAAGCCTTACTTTACAATTAAGAACCACACCCCAGAGTAAGTCCTATGCTATCCTAACAAAGCCTAAAATCAAACCTTGACAAATGTGCCAGGGAGAGAAAATTCGCAGGTTGAGTTCTGCCAAGTGAAAGGAGCTTGGGATACTTGCCGGGCTTTCACAGATCAGCCCTATCACAGCTTAAAACCAAACTTCCACAAGTTATAAGGTAATTGGCCAATAAATGAACTGACTGCTAGAAAAAAAATCAGCTGTTTTCAGAGGAACAAGACCAGAGTATCTGCAATATATAATCCACAGCATTCAGTGTACAGACTTACAAAGATGTAGAAAAATGTAACCTCTAGTCAAAGGAAAAAAGCAATCAATAAAAACCAATCCCCAAATACCCTATTGTTGCATTTAGCAAAGACTTTAATGGATCTATTATAAATATGCTCAAGGAATCTAAGGAAAATATGATCTTAATTT
>NW_012134192.1:418031-419051 GCF_000956105.1 Propithecus coquereli
CCCAAAAGTTCAGATGTACAAACACATATAGAGCCAAAAATGAGCAACATTTATCTCCTTCCATAGAAAAGTTGTGTAGCAAAGAAAAAAAATTTAGTCTCTCTTAATGCTACGTTTTTATTTCAGAAAAAGTACCCATTATATCATTAAGGAGGGTTGAATTGTACAGCGATGGATGAAACTCGTGCTTGCTTGTTTCTAGAACACTGCAAGCTATAGTCCTCTCTAAGTGATCTTGATTGGAAAAATGGCTGAGATGAAGGAGTTAAAATGCAACAGACATGTCTCTTTGATTTCCTCAAGAATCCAGTAAAATAACTCTCTCGCCACCACACATGGAGATACCATAACTTTTCCCCAGTGCACACCATATATTTTGAGAAATAATCAAAATGACCAAAACAAAAACATTTCAAAATCAGAATTGGACTCTGCACAGTATCCCTGAAGGAGTCACTTAAATCCGACTGGTCCATTCCTTTAGTGCAAAGGAACCATTAGTGTGCAAATTATTTTATGGAGAAAGGAAGCTAGAAGAGTATAAATGTATAACAATTGGATGTTAGTCTTTTCCCTGATCGTATTTCCTGTATATATGCCTCTGGCCAGAAGCTAAGCACAGTATCATTTTCAGAATATGGATAATTTATATGTTTTTAATTCAGCAGGCCAGGATGTCGTTTGAGTCCCCATTAAAAAACCCTAGAGTGACCATTGCCCTAAAGAGACAATGTGTGGTTGTGTGTCTGTATATCCCACATATTAGAATATATGGAATTATTTTTAAGGAGTGGTGGTAGTGGAGATGGAGGTTATAGCCCCAGCAAAGTGGTGCAAATTCAATTGAAATTAGTTCAAGACACCTCCCCTACCCCCAATGCTTAGGTGGTACAGTTACTCCCCATTGCTGTAATACCCACCAAGCGGTAGGGCTTCCTCGTGTTCTACCCCTTAGCTACTATTCTGTGCAGTCACTGCAGTATTCAAAGGTGCCTCCGTTCCTGGAAAAGAGGGAAGACC
>NW_012134192.1:420918-422286 GCF_000956105.1 Propithecus coquereli
CTACACAACCAAGAATAGCGCATTTCGTTATTTGAAACTCAGTCTACCTGCATAATTGACACTGTTATACTGCTACTTCCCATTCCTCAATAAAAGTAAAGATAAACGTAAAATAAACAATGTAAAAAATAAGTTAGAAATTCATTGAATAGAATGGCAGGGGGAGATCAAAATAATCAGTGCAGTAAATGCACATACAATCCATTTGGACAAACCCACTTCTAAGACGAAGCACAATACTTTGGATAAATTATATTTGGATTCTTTCTGACAATCCCAAGTGTTCGGCACAATGATTGGATAAAGGTGAAGTGCGGAAACACAGTGCAAAACCGAATTTTTAGAAGTTTAGACACCAGAATTAGTTTAGACACTAGAATTTTTAAAACTTATTTATTACTATGCAGTATCAAGACCAGAAATACAGAATATCTGAATCAGAAATACAGAATGCCAGAAATAA
Organism: Propithecus coquereli; assembly: GCF_000956105.1. Classification (NCBI taxonomy): domain Eukaryota; kingdom Metazoa; phylum Chordata; class Mammalia; order Primates; family Indriidae; genus Propithecus; species Propithecus coquereli. The sequence continues at coordinate 421,382 of NW_012134192.1, forward strand.
AGCATATCTGTTCCCTTCCTTAAAGCATCCATTCCGTTCGCCCCTCCCTATTTATTCTCCGTCTTTCTTTTCCCACACTCTCTGCCGGGGATGCTGACTTTTCTGGACTGCAGCAACAGGCTTTCTTGCCCTGTGGTTTCTCACTGAATTCAGCTGGTGGGATGCACTGGCAGAGATCAGAGGGCGAGCGAGAACGAGAGTATTTTTCTCAGCTTCCTCCCTTTGGGCCACTGCAGGCTGACTTTGCCCTTCTAAGACCTAGCTTCTGACAAGGAGCCCTCCTCTGCTAGAGATGTATTTCTAGAAAGAGCTCTCTCCTCTTGCCTCTTCAAGTTCCTACTGTTACTTGACCTGACACACTGTTCCATCCTTTGTTGCTGTGCTTAACCCTTGCCTTCACTTTTGTAAAAATTCCCTTCAATATACTCTCCTTAAAAAACCCAACTTGACTACACCCTTAGTTTTCTGCCAGAACCCTGGCTGAACCCTTCCTCTCCGAACTCTTGATTTTAAGAAGGGAAAGGACTCCAAGGTAATGTTCTGTAGGCTTCTAGGGTCTCCTAACTACAGCAACCAGGAATTCTGAGGGATATTATCTGCCTGAACTAAAGATACGTGATCTGGTGAGGAAATCCCACCTTTATTGATTTGAAAGAGACATTGAAGTTTGCATCAAGGCTTAGAAGATTCTTATCACAACCACCCTATCAATCTGCTTTGTTAAAGGAGTTTATAATAATATAAATGATCAGGTACCATTGTATCATTCAATTTTAAGGAAATAAAATCAGTGAGGGTGTTGCTTTCAGATGATGAACTTGAGAATTAGACATGCTTAGTAATTTTCTCAAAGTCATGCAGCTAACAAGCAGCAAAATGGGAATGTAAACCCAATGTGTCTAACT
>NW_012134192.1:434242-435534 GCF_000956105.1 Propithecus coquereli
TATAATTTAAAATAATTTTAAGGGCCAATTACTTCTTGCTGAAGTACCATCATTCATTCTCAGTATTCCTTTTGCTGTGGTGGTCCGGGAAACCCTGGCAATATTTCACACTGTAGGTGTTTCTTTTTTATTTTATTTTTCTGTTTGACTGAAATTAACCTCTGTCCCGTGCATTTGCTTATCTGTAGCTTCCATGTAATCTTATGAAAACTTCCCAGATAGAAATTTGGCACTCTAGGAATGTTTCTAAGCTATGTACCTGCTGTATGAGTAGTATGATGATTTGATAACAGACAATTTATTCGTTAGGGTTGTCCATCACATTGTCCATTGGTCCTTTTAACCTTATCCTCATGAAGCGTTTGCCTTTGGGACTCATCTGTTTGTGGCATACTCAATCTCTTCTGCTCTAGTGGCATTTTTCATTCTTCTTACAAACACTTGCAGTTTTATTGTGAGCTATGTATCAATCTGGATTTTTTTTTTTAATTTAGATGGTGTAAAAGCGTAGTTGCTACCAAATTGATGTATTGTACCAATGTAGATATGGGTCACATAATATTTTGCCAAAATGGTTAGAGATATTTTGTATCCTTACTTCTTTCCATCCCAAATTTTTCCATTCTCTAGATCACACCTGCTATCCTCATTCTCTCACAGTCTTTTCGTTCCTTTACCCTTGATGTTTGGTGCACTGGCGAAGGTGTTCAACACCCCACCCCACTCACACCTCGTTCATCTAAGCCAGGCCTTTCTCCCTCTGACTATCTTCAGCTTTTGTTTTGTTGACTTCTCCAGCCTTTGTACTAATTGAATTTTTATTCTTTATTAAATTAATTCCCTTTGTCCACATCCTAACAATGTACATTCTCCCATACTCAATCCTCAGCATTTTGCTTTTCTCTTTCTCAAGAATGCTGAGTTCAGAGTGGCTTCCCCAGAAGAACCCAATATAAATACATTCCAGTCCAGATGTGCACATCAGGAACCTCTGTATCTGCTGTCTGGCAAACCCAGTCAAGGAGGAGCCCTCCCCCACAACAAGAAATGACTGCAAGGACAGCAAATGACAGGGGTTATTCATTTATTTATTTATTTTTGTTACTTGAGAAATAAAGGAATTAAGAAAGAGAGATTAAGCTGTATAGATTATATACACACTTATTCAATAATGAGTTATGTACACTGCTCATTTCAAAATGTAAAAATCATGGATCATTAAGAATCTCTAGGCCGGGCGCGGTGGCTCACGCCTGTAATCCTAGCACTCAGGGAGGCTGAGGCAGGTGGAT
>NW_012134192.1:435584-437265 GCF_000956105.1 Propithecus coquereli
ATGGTGATTCATTTTAATATTTTCTTCATTATTAGATCTTTTCTCCCTCCTCTATTTTTCTGAAACCTTGATGGACATATAATTTGGGTGCTCCTTTGCTGCTGAGAAATGATCCTTGATCTCAACAAAGAGTCACCCAGATGGGTGAAATCCAAGTGGAACTATAATCACAAATGTTAACTTTTTAATTAAGTTCTTTGTTCACAATGAGCAGGGTTATCATTAGTATAGTCAGTGGCTTCCTGACATGTACAACATTAAGAATAGTCAGCCATAGCTACTTCATGGCACAACATTGTCTGCTGTGGGAGCAGATGCATTTGTGATTTTCTTGAAATGACAAAATGATTTATCACCTCCCGTATGTACTGCCATCCACCTGGCCGGAATAATATGTCCCCTGGCAGCCTCCATCCAGTGGGAATAAACAATTTTGATGCACAAAAGACTAAACCAAGATTGCAAAATGGGAAAAAAAAATTTTATCAAAAAAAGTTTTTTGTTTTTTTTTTAGTGTGTCTTATTAACAAGATGTGTAGCAGAACACATTTAACAAAACACAGTCATCATTCAAGCCTGTATGGGAAGGCCTGTTTAATTTTATCAGTGCTTTGCTGATTTATAAGGTAAGCGTCAATGGAAACAAATATAAAGGCTGGCTTTAGCTGGGGCAAATGACCAGTATCAATATCTCTACATAGATGAACCCAAAAGGAGAGTCATATTAAATAGCGTAGTTGCTCGTTTCGACTCTGTTTTGGAAAGGAAACCTTTGCTGTAATAAATGGCTGCATTTCTTTGCTTTCACTTACTCTCAATTGCGAACAAATAACTTTCAGTTGAATTCACAATTCAATGTTCTTAAAGTAAAAAGAGCTTAGGAAACAAAGTTCCCAAAAGAAACTACCTTTATTGTTGAGTACAGTAAAATCCAAAATGAGATAGCATGCAAATTGAAGCTGAAAATATCCAGGTGCAGAGGAGAAATCAAGAAGTGCCTACCAAGAGAATTAGACACAAGAAAGAAATGTAAAAGATAGACAAGCTCAGTGTGTGCTGGGACTGGATTCTTAAATATTTATGGACTGTTTCAGCTTCCTGCCCCACCTGCTGCATAAAAATCTCATGAAGATTCGAGGTATTTGGATTTAGTAGAAAGTAAAGAACTGCAATATTTTTCCCTATATATTTAACAGAGAGGAATCAGTCCTCCTCCTCTAATAATAACTTTAATCACAGAATTTACGTGAAACTCAAGACTCATCTTAGAGACTAACAAACATGATGCAGTCGGTCAATACTTTGCCCGGTTTCATGGGATAAGAACGACAGAGAGTGTGAATCTGCTTCTAAGGTTATAGAAAACTGAATTTAAGATCAAAAAGAAACATACGCATTAGGTTTTTGTTATCCTACAGTCTTCTGATCAAATTAAGTTTTAAAATGAAATGCAAATTGAGGTCTTTTAAAATTTCTACAGTAAGATTTGGGAGAAGGGTCTGTTTCTAGGAGTGTGCCCCCTGTATGCCTGAATGGCAGGAAAAGAGAAGTGACTTTATAGACCAGTTCTGGTTCTGATTTCTCCACATTATTTAGCACGCTGGGCCTCACTTTCTTCATTGTGGCTATTGATGATTTGAAGATACGCTTGATATCAAAGAGCATAGAAATCCCAGGCGTT
>NW_012134192.1:441075-445451 GCF_000956105.1 Propithecus coquereli
GCCTGTAATCCTAGCTCTCTGGGAGGCCGAGGCGGGCAGATTGTTTGAGCTCAGGAGTTCGAAACCAGCCTGAGCAAGAGCAAAACCCCGTCTCTACTAAAAATACAAAGAAATTAATTGGACAACTAAAAATACATAGAAAAAATTAGCCAGGCATGGTGGCGCATGCCCATAGTCCCAACTACTCTGGAGGCTGAGGCAGAAGGATTGCTTGAGCCCAGGAGTTTGAGGTTGCTGTGAGCTATGATGACGCCATGGCACTCTAGCCCAGGCAACACAGTGAAACTCTGTCTCAAAAAAAAAAAAAGATATTAAAAAAAAAAGTTTGTTTATGATAATAATAGCAAATATTCATAGAATGCTTAATATATACCAGGCACAATTCTAAGCACTTTCATGTATTAAATAAATTAAGACTTAAAATAGCCCTAAGGGATAGGTGCCATTGTGGTTATGTATTTTACAGGTGAGGAAACTGAAGCACAAAAATGTTAATTACTTTTATCTTCTATACACAGGATGAGATTCTCAAGTTTATTCTCTTTATCAATCAGCTATTTTTTTTTTAAATACTTGTTTCTATATTCATTACCTCCAACATATATTTTCAGGATAATGTTCCTTTCAACTTTTCCTAACATAATTTTTTAAGGTTGCCTATTTATTTTTCTCTTCATTCTGTATAGATTAAGGTCCATAAATAGAGTGTATAAGGTACTTAGTCCTGTTTCATTTCTGCCTGGGTGATTTGAAGCCGCTTCTCAAATCAAATGGTGAACGTGCCATTTTCAGCTCCACACTCAACTAAGGTAGAGAATCTCCTATCCCTGCTATTTTGTCCTCTGATCCATCGACTGATGAATAACAGACACTGAATTTTATAAGATATAGTGCTCAGCCTGAGCTAGTCTGAGGATTTCTCCCTAAATCCATTCCTACCTCCAGTGACTTTAGCTCTGAGGATGAAATCACCCAAGTTATCTTGTGCCCCAGTTGAGACCTTTGGGCCGTGTTGCTTTCTGGGGGGTTCCCGTCCTGAAAGGCTACAGAGATAAGAACACACCCTTGCAGTAGCAAAATGACTCTTTGTTCTCTGCTAGGCACGGACTCTGAACTTATGATTAAAGTCTGGGTACACAGAAAATGTCAAAGCTTGAGTATGTGTGTTTTGATCTGCCTCCTTTATGATTGGAAGAAATTTCTCCCAGTCCCTGGCAAGAGGTAAAATATCAATCTTAAGTTCTCTTCTTTTTCTCGGTTACATTCTGGGTTATATATCCACATAAGAAGTTATAAGCATTCAACACTATTTAATTCAAAATGTGTACACTGAATGACCACAAAGTGCTTCCTATCCCAGGCTACAGATAAAGCAGTGAACAAGACAGACATCGCTGCTGTTTCTATAGGCCTCAGAGACGAGGGAGGGAAAACGCACTCTTAACAGGTCATTATATATGCTTGACGAGGGTCATGAAAGTGGAAGGACAGCATGCTAGGGAGTCACAGAATTCGGGTATTATTATTCAGGTCATTATTTACAGAAGTCAGGTTTCATCTTAAAATGCCCAAACTATTTTGATAAACTACTTTCACCTTTCTCCATGTGAAAAATAGTCCTGGTTTATTTTGATTTGATTTGCTTTTGAGAGTCCAGAGCAATTGTAAACACTTGAAAGCATTGAATATTTTCTCCCGTAAGCATCCAATCAAACAAAATAGCATGCTATCAAAATATCAGCGGCACTAATTCTAGAAGGTTTTTCCACTTCCTTACATTTTCATAAAAGAGAAACCTAATTAGCCACAGTTCTCTTTAAAGAACTGGTTTGCAATTGGATTCACTTGTTTAACTATATTTCCCCTAAAGTGAGCCTGTTATTTTTCCATGTGGGAAGAAGTGGTAAATATTTCAATTACTTTAACATCATCATTCCTTACGCACTTAACAATTTTTCTTTGGTAAAAAGAAAAACAAATGACAGATTAAAATTAACAAGAATATAATCCCAGAGAGTAAACCAAGGAAAACAGCCTCACCTGCTACTGACAGAAATGATACATCTATTAAACACCATGGTTTGCCCCCAGATGGACAAAATAGGTGCTTCAGATTTAAAAACTGAGATTTTGAATCCATTTTCCAATATACAAATGGATTCAATAAAACACCCATTCCTCGATTCTTTCATTTTTTAAATATTCAAAAAGTAGCATCTGTTAATATTGTACAATCACAGACTATTTTAATATGAAAGAATTATTACATACTGTTATAAGTCCTAGGGAGAAAAAAATTAGTTGTATAGAGATTTATCATATATTTTTTGCTATTGACTAGGTAGTGTTGAATACCAGCATTATATAGTATTTATAATTGAATATATTTAAATTAACTTATTATTTGAAGCAAAATGCATACAGCAAAATCAAGGCTTGAATGAAAACTGAAGGACCTTTAAAAAGACGAAAGTATTCATTGAGGCTCTACCTAATGATCTCTGAAGGACAGTAGCAAGCACAGCAACCAAGAGTAGCAGGTTGCAGAAGCATAAAAGCAAAGAGAGAACGAATCCTTTTATTCACCACTTGTTACTGGACAAAATTAAACATTATTGTTGAGTTTACATAGTATCATTCTTTTTGAACAATTTAAAACATTTTCCCACTCTTGAAACAATTATATATTCATCGCACTTCTGAAATGTAAAGAATATATAGTGGTGTGTGCAGACAAAGGTATTGAGAGCTTTCAATGATTTATTCAAGGTTCTCCAGCTATTCAAGGAAAGATAGAAGTCAGGTTTTAGAACTTCTAACTGCTCGTGTTTTGACACTATTTTGTGTAGTTCTGTATATAACTTAGTAAAACATGATTCCTGATTGTGGTTTATCAAAGAGTGGCTTTGCCTACCACCCCTGACACTTCCATCATGGAAGCAATTAGGGTAAAGCAAACGAGTCAAAAAAAATCTGAAAACTCTTAGTGATCACCCTTAATCTGTAGATAAGTGAGTTGAGAAAGTGAAGATGTTGCTGTAGAAAAAGTCAAGCTTAAAAGCATCAGGAGTCCCTTTGTCATCTGTCGTGGGATGTTGGCCCACAAGAGAGGAATATACTCATGGCTGGGTTGAGTGTTCCTAGAGCAGGATGTTCAGTGGGCTCTCAGAAGAGAGAACAGAACCCAAATTCCCCAGTAAAGGTTCTACTCAGCTTCCACAGAGTTCCCACAACCCTCAGACAGACAACACGCAGCTTTCAAACCTTCAATCTCTGAAAAAAGTGAACTGCTTTTAGACCATTTCAGAAGAATTCACCTTTTAGGGTAGGGAAATAGCAGTTTTTTTTTTTTTTTTCCCCCTGGCTTTGGTCTGGTCAACAAACAGGTGCATATGGTTAAAAGGCTTCTGTTCTGCTGGGCTACCTTTGACTAGCGGTTTTGTGGCTAGAGAGAGCAGGCGTTTGGGGATACTTTTACTGAATGCACATGTAGACACTTCTGGGTTGTGGTTTTTTCTACTGCCCAGGCAGGGATAAGGCCAGCAAAAAGCAAGCAAATGAGCAAAAACAGCAGGGAACTCATCCCCAGGTGTTTCCTCAATTCCTGAGATCCCTAGCCAATATGGCTTCCTCTCCCTTTAAGAGTCTTCTGGTAGGTGGTTTCATATTTTGTTCAGCGATTTTTCTTGTAATTAGCTGAAAGAGTAAGATGGAATGCCCTTCCTCCATCTAAGATTCTAGTTTTAAATTAAAAAAAAAAGAAACATGACAACTAGTTCCAATTGCTTGCTAATTTAGATTGTTCATTTAATGATTAATTCAATCTAATTAAATTTCTTTTGCTTTGTGTTGTTTTGTGACAGTGGTTCCAAAATATTTTCTAACTATCAAAATGTTCACCCACCCCAAGAATTTTTGATTCGTAATTCTTAGGTGGAGCCACAAGATCTCTTTTTTTCCCTTCTTTTTTAAAAAGCTTTCCTAGTAATTCTGATGATGACTCCAGTTTGTAAATCACTGAATTGAAGTGTTAATTCAGTGTTAAGTGAAAATGACATGGCCTTTGTCTATGTGAAAAGAAAACTTGTTTATTAATCTAAAGGCTTCACAGAATAACATTTTTCATAGGAAAAGAAATAAGCCCACATCTAAGTAAGAGAAAAAGATTCAATTCATGCAGTTGCAATATATTTTTAAATTTTGTGTTGTTTCTTTCTGTATTGAAAAGGAGTATTTTAATACGTTTATTATAAACAATTTAAAAATTCAGAAGCACATCCGGGTTAAAACCCCAAATTTCAGAAATAACCAAAAGTAATACATTTATATATCTTTTAAAAGTAGGATCATACTGTTTGTATGCCATTGCAATGCTG
>NW_012134192.1:445501-446171 GCF_000956105.1 Propithecus coquereli
TGAGCTATATCTAGACCTATGACGTACTCATTGCTGAAAAAAAATACCAGTTGGATAAAGACTCATATTTTAAGGTAGGCAGTGACTCTAGTGGAAAGACCTGTTACCACTTCTCTCATGTACCCTCTCCCAATCTCCACATATTTCTGTTCCACTAGAGGGCCACACCCTTACCTTAATGGATTTGAGACAGTTGAGTGTCTTGAATGAGTGTGTAGAATATAGGGTCAGGATGTCTGAGTTGGCATCTGACTCCGACGCTATCCAGCTGCATGAGCTTGGACATGTTAATTACATTCTCTTCCATAGTCTCATATATAAATGGTAGATAGTCATAGAACCCACCTTGGAGTGTAGGTGTAAAGATTAAATGGGTTAATATTGGTAAAACACCTCACCCGATGCCAAGTCTATAGTAAGTGCTCAATTCTTGAAACTATTGTGATTATTTCAGTAGATTGGCACTAAGAAAAAATTCCATCATTTTATAGAGCTTACCAAAAAGCAGGGTATCTGATGTCTTGACCCAAGTACCTGGATCTTAATACCTCTTAAGATGTCTATAGTGTCCAGGCCATTCTTGTGTTTAACTACACTAACCACTTACAGTCTCATATTTGAAAAATATCTATAAAAGATCAATTACCTTAGAGTACTTTACTTGGTATTA
>NW_012134192.1:457081-458872 GCF_000956105.1 Propithecus coquereli
ACTAATAGTTTACCTAATATTTTAACCAGGTGGAAAACTGTATTGAGAAGTTGTTGCGGTGTTTAGGAATTAGCCACAAAGCATAGCAAACTCAGCAAATGAAAATAAATTTGATAATTAACTCCAGAAAACAAAAAATAGAAAAGTAAATGGATGGTTAATCTTCATAGGTTATTGGCTCAGCAATGAACAATAATATTTATGTAGTAATATTATAAACTCTGAATAGGAATTTGATTATATTGAGTGGTGGAGGGAGGCTGCTTGGAGGTGGCAGGTAACAAGCTGCTAGTTATGCAATACAGAGATGTTAATTAGCTACAAAAATAAAGTAGTTAAAGAACCCCACTTGTGTACATTATTTATAAAAATGGAGGTCACATGAGAGTTAAAAATCATTCCAGATGTATGCTTTCTTCTCTTCTCCTCAGTCCTCCCGCCCCACACTACCATCCCTGCCAATTACTTACTCTTAAATTTTTTCAAGAGATTCATTATGGAAGAGCTCCCACATTGTTTCCATCAGCCAATCCACAAAGCAGCCTTCACCTGTTATCCTGTTCCATATCTCTCAGAAAAGACTTTTCCCTCATGGGCTCTGCAATCCATTCCTTCTCCTCTTCCCAGGAATGTCTTCTACTCCATTGCTCTCTGTATCAGACAACAGCCTCTCTACTGAATTATCTACTTACTTATCAACAAACATGCTCTTGTAGCTATAACCTTAAAATAAGAACAAGATGAGACAACCCTCGCTTGTACCCTCTTGTATTCCAGCTTCCAACTGATTAGTCTTGTCTCCATTTCCTGATAAAACTTCTTGAAAGAATTGTTTACATTTGCTGTCTCCAATTCAGCCCTTACATTGGCACTACAACCTCTCTGATTTCATCATAAAGATAATTACTCATATATTTGTTTATTGTTTTCTCCACAGAGACACATATTCCCCTCAATAAAATGGAAACTTCAGGAGGTCAGGGAGTTTGTCTTTTGTGCAGCTATCCCAACCCCTAGGATGTAGCGCCTATCCCTTAATAAATATTTTTGAACAAATGAGTCAAGTAGAACATCTTTATTTCAAAGCAACCCAATAATTTTTTAAAGATATTTTAGCGTATAATATGTGGTACACGATGAGACATACAGTATGACAGTACTTGAACAACTTTTTAAATCTAAGCTTTAAAAATCCTTTTTTAATATAAAAAATGTGATGTGAATCAAATGTCAAGTATATATTTTATTATTTTGTACCAAGCTGTGTTTGTAGACTGTAAATACAGCATGCTACAAAAATGGCTAAATATTCAGCCCTATAAACACAACCAATACATGCTACAGGTCAGTGTATTATATACAGATTAGTGTATATTTATTTCTTGGCAAATGTGGCAAAGTACTCAGGAAATAATTAAAACTCTATACATTTTTAATTTAACAGGAAATGCTTGTTGCTCTGTAGATGGGGTGGGGCAAAATCACCTGATATCAGGATTTACTGTGACCGGAGCTGCTGAAACCTAAGGAGAAGATAAGGCAGCGTTTCTTTGGTGAAGATCCATCAGTATCATCTCTTGTTCTGCCTTCATTTTTTTTCCAATTTCTCTCTCACCCTATCTACCCAGAGTATCCCCAGACCAAGTGGTAAATGACCTATTGTTCTAAAAATGTATGAGATTTTTACAGCAGGAAATAGCCCCTAACAGAGTCATTTTTCTTCCATTGCTAGCCACATCACCCTTTGCTTATTCTACCTCTGTGCCCACCCCCAGCCGGTCGTCTAGAGCC
>NW_012134192.1:460689-460989 GCF_000956105.1 Propithecus coquereli
GCAAGTTAAGCAGTTCAGAGGACCTGAATTCACTACTTACAAAGCCATTGCTCTCTGAGCTTTAGTTTTCTTTGCAAATTGGGATAAATGACACGTAACCTTTAACACGGATGTTGTGAGGCAGTGGTTCTTGAAGTGTGGCCCCCAGACCAGCAGAGGCAATTTCATCTGAGAAATTGTTAGAAATGAAATTCTTGGGCTACCCCAGACCTATTGAATCAGAAACTCTGGGACGTGGCTCATAAATCTGTGCTTTAACAAACCTTCTAGGTGATTTGATGCATCCTAAAGTTGTAAATG
>NW_012134192.1:462277-497886 GCF_000956105.1 Propithecus coquereli
AGGAGTAAACCCTCTGCCAGGTAGTACCCAGCAAGTTAGTCTGCGAACACAAGCTTAGAAAACATGTGGCTCCTCATTTGTTTTCCCTGGCAATTAGACAAATGGACTGGGGCGGGCACACAAATGACAATCAAGATGGGAGGAGATTTTTGTTCCAGGTGTTAATGAGTAATAAATGGGTGTCAACAAGCACACTCAGAAATAAATTATTTCTATAACTCCTTGGTTATAACATGCGAATAGCAAAAGACCTGTTAGCATTTAGGAAAAATTAGGGTGTTGGCTGTGGCTGAAAGAGTCTAATTGTATTTTATTTTTCCCTTTCTCTTCTTCGTGTTAAGAAAACAGGCCCTTTATGCATGAATAGAGCAGGATGTTTATCTTTCTCTTTCAGGTGGGCTCTACCTAATACTTATAAATATTATAAAACCTGCTGGAGCTAATTAGACATGGAGGAAATTAGTCCAAACAAATTAATCACTGGTACTCAATGTGAAATTTCAGTGCTTTGTGGCTCAGAGATTATTTAGTGGCTTTTCCTGCTTTCTCATTTTCTGCTACAATGGATTCACCATGACAATAGGGATGGCTTGTTAAGGGCTTGCCTCAATTTTCCCACTCCACCTCTGCTGCCAGAGGATCGGTACGTGGCCCAGAACACACTTCATGTAAGCTGAAGCTTTCAGGTTAAGCTGGGACAGAAGCACTCTCTCCTCCCTCGTAGCACTTCCCACGTGGGAGAGAGGAATGCAAAAGGAATGCTGAGCACTGAGCATCTTCAACACCTGCTGTTTTCCTCCTTTACCTGTGTATCAGGATCAAGAACCTCCAGGTATATTCATGCATTTTTTAAAAAATGAATTGATGGGCACTTGGGTTAAAATATTTTTGAAATGGAGAAATTGGTAAGCCACAAAAACAGAGACCATGACAATGATTTTTTGCTCTTTCTAAGTCTTCACCAAGTGTCCACAAAGAGACTGGAGATGGCACTTGTCAGCTCCAGCTCCCTAGCCAGCTGGTCTGTTAGGGCATATGGGCCTAGGGTCAGCAGGGAACAGTCATGACCAGAATTGGTACCAGAAAGCAAAAGAACAGCTCGGTGTAGCACTTTACAGTTTACAATATACTTTCATGTGCATTATCTTATTTAATTCTCATATACATTCTGTGAGTTGTACTTATTGCTGTTTATAAATACAAAACTAATGTTATCTGATTCTCTCAAAGCCATATAGCTAGAAAGTAGCAAAGTCTAGTCTAAAATCTACCTCTAGATGTTTGCCAGGTAAGGCTTAATGTGATAAATGAACATTTTCAGACTGTTACAGCTAGAAATTTCTCCTGGTGTTGCTCTCCTAACATAAAAATTATAAAGTTAATTACCATTATAAAGGACTATATTCCAACTTTAGGAAGACTACAGGAAGCAAAACCATGTGGTCAACAGAGCCAAACTTGAAAATCTCGTTCAGAATGCACCCCTTGGCGATTTACAGCTCCACCTCTAGGTGCCTTCATTCTCTCAACTATGAAATGGGGAAATAATTCCTATTTTATAACTTTATTGTATTACAAATAATATATTAAAGCATTGAGAATCTTGTCTAGCACATAGCAGGTGCTCAATAAATATTCCTTATTGGGTGGGCTTTATATATGATAATTTTCTGAAGCATGCAATGTAAATGTAGAGTCATACCACCTCCTCTCAACAAAAATGATGGATGTGAATTTTATTGTCATAATATGTTGCTGTAAAAAATGCCTACTGAAAAAAGAAACAAGGCAACATAATGACACTGCTAAATTATAAATCTACTCTGGGATATAGTCTAAATGCATACTGTTTCTTAAAGGATTTTCCTTCTGTATCTTCCAAACTACAAAATTAGAGAGTAAGTGTGGCTGAAAAAGTATACTGTGATAGAATTAGTAAATCTGAAGGTCAGTTTAGGATCCTATTAACAACTCATATTTGGACATATCTCTCCAAATCCAATCAGTTGCAGATGATTTCTATGTACTTGGAAGACCAATTTTTCCAAAGAATCAATATATAATATATATGTATAAACACTTTATTCTTTGGAAGAAATATAATTCAATATGTCACATGTTCTATAAATGCCCAAGTGAGATTGCACATTTTTCACTTTCTGGGTCTGGAAAAATAAAGATACTTGAAGCAATTCTTTTATCCTTTCTTTTAGAACTTTTCTTTACCTTTCCTATATTGTATTTTCTACTTTGCATCTTAGTTATTTTTAAATGCATTTTTATTTTCTAAGTTCACACTCCTACAAATTCTCAATTATGTCTTGTCTCTCTTTATATCCTCGACATATCTCGTAGAATACCTTGTACATAGTAAACTTTCAATAAATATTTTATGAACAAGGGACTATTGATTTAGTGAGGATAACTTCAAGGAGCAAAATGGAGGAGTAGAAAAACTAAAGTGTATGTGTGCATATGCATGCTAGTAATAAAAGATCCAACTCATATGCTTTGTAACAACCTGGATGGAACTGGAGACCATTCTCCTAAGTGAAGTATCACAAGAATGCAAAAACAAACACCACATGTACTCACTACTAAATTGGAACTAATCAGTCAATACTCATGTGCACATATGGAGGTAAAACTCAACAGAAATCAAGCAGGGAGGACGGGAGGGGTAAAGTCACACCTAGTAAGTACAATGCACACTATCTGAGTGATGGGCACACTTACAACTTTGACTCAAACTGAACAAACAATTCATGTAGCCAAAACATTTGTACCCCCATAATATTGTGAAATAAAAAAAAGACCCAGCTTAAACTAGCTCAAATGATATAGGAATTTGTAGACTTATGTAAATAAAAAGTCTAAATGCAGAGCAAGCTTGGAACATGAAGTGACCGAGAAATGGCAATGCCATTAACATAGTTCTGCCATTTCTGAGATGTCCTAGGCTCTGTATTCCTGTTAGTTGATTTTATCCTCAGGCTGGTTTTTGCAGCAAAATGGTAGCAAGATGAGTACCTGAGCTTGAGAAAGCTACATGCCTCCTCTTTCACATCAGAATTGTGGAGAGGGTGTCTCTTACAATTATCCATCAAAATGTACCCCTTGGCACAACATTTTTATTGGACAAACTTACTTCCGTGTCTATCTGTGAACCAATCCCTGTTGATTAGGAATGGCATGTGCTGATGGTTGTGGTCCTGAGCCCACATTGCAGCAAGCAGAATAAGATGATCCTAGTGGACCAGTTGGGGTCCAATCCCAACCAAACCATAGAAATGCTATACAATTTGGTGGAGGGAAGGAAATGAGGATAGAAGGCTAAATGGAATTTGGAGAGGCAACCACAGCATGTGCAACACACAGTGGGTAGTACCTGGAACTTCCAGAGTTCCAAAAATAAGGCTGAAATGCCCCAATGTGAGACTTATACTCATTAGGAAGATGAAATAAATTATAAAACATAGAGTCCCATAAAAGCTCAAAATAAATCAGATTCTTCTCATATGCTTTTGCTTATGAAGTGTTCTCTGAAAAAAAAAAGCAAGTTTTTTTCCCTCCTGTTAAGATTAATGGTTAATTTTGTTGGTAAAGCTGATTCTAATGATTCACTAAAAAAAATAAGACCATCAAAGTAATTATATCACATTTAACATGTATTTTCTTTCTTCTTGACATTAAAACAAATAAGCATTCTAATTTAGATTGATGTATCTTAGTACAAGTATTTATGGTCTTTATGGATCCTTTTGGATTTCACAAGAGGTAGAATCACATTTGCATTCAGCCTCGGTTGAATGCAAGAGATTACCTACAAAGGGCTTTTCTAGTCCCTAAGTAATTGTCAAGCACATAAAGTGAATCTTGTTGCCCTGTTCCTTAAGGATAAGCATTCCTGGCCTCTGATAATTGTTCAGCATTCCTCACACCCACCACCTTACTCTGCCAAACACCCAGCTCCCCATGGCTGTGCCTAGAATGTCCCCACCTGGGCTGGTTGTCGTTGGTTGTCATCTGCCTAGCCAAAGCATACTTTCTCTGTCCCAAAGAGCCTTCACCCATCACCCCAAACAACTATAAAAATACCCAACATACTACTTAAAAATATATATATATATTTATATAAGTATATATATATATTTGCTTTATCCCTTCAGTATTAGACATGTTCTTATTTTTCATTTGTTATGCTAATCTTGGTGATTTACTACTGAGAAATAAATAGATAAGTGAGATATCTAAGCTTCCCTACCCAGATTTCATGTGAAAAATAATGTAGAAAATCACTGTAGTCTTTTCTTTTAAAATACCTTAATGATTGTTAATAGAGATTTATGGTCAGCTTCAAGTCTATAAATGCACAAAACTGTAGTTAGTGCAGACAGGACTTTCTACCTTTCCCTTCCAGCCTGCAATATTCAGAGGGATGGAAGGAGAAAAATTTCTTTCGCTGGTATTGCTCAAAGGATGCGTGGAACTTCAGTGCACCATTCTAGCATGAGATTAATGCTGTCCTTGGTGTGTCATTACAAGGGTTGAGGACTTACCCCTCTGGGGATATTTTAAAGGAGGCTAGGGATCAGACTGCCATAATTTGAATTCTGGATTATCCAGAGAGGAGGTTTACTTCGACAAAGATGAAAATATATATTAAATATTCTTACTTGCTTCTTTCTGCAACCCAGTAATGTTTCTCCTGTCTTCTCCTCCTCATCCACCCTGTATATCGGGGCGGAGAAGGAACACAGAGAGTAAAGAAAAGCAACAACGAAAAGTTTGGACTAAATATATATCTACAAAACATATAAATACATATTTACATATATACATATTATGATAATTTCTGAAAATTAAATGTCTGTGCCAGTTGTTTATACAGATACCTGACCTTAATGAAGTCTATGATACATTGTTGAACAAAAAAGCCAGTGCAGGGAGATGTATATGCTTCTATTATAGTAAACACACACACACAAAAACCCATATATATGTACCTCTGTGTGTGTGTGTGTGTGTGTGTGTGTGTGTGTGTGTGTGTTTTATCAGAAGGTAAAAGGAGTAGGAGACATACTTTATCTTAGGAGGATAGAATTGCATATGAGGATGAACGTTTGTGTTTTCACATACATTTGTGCATAATTTCATTGTTACTGCAGCATATATTTTTAATTTGATAAACATTAAATGAAAATTTTTACAGAAAAAATTGAGACAGAAGTAATGATTTGGGAATCAGTTTAGTGTGGAAATTGTGATTTTTCCTTCAAGGAACAATTTATTCATTTGTATTCAGACTCATTGACTAAAATTTTTTAAGTCCTAGATTTCATTGTATAATTTTAAAATCTTAATAATCTCTACTCCCATTTCAAAATTCATTGAAATCTATTAAAATTCACAGAAAATAAGCTCTCTTGAAAACATGTATAGAAACCATTTTGTTTCAAGATGGTAGGCATACTGACGGTAGTGTAAACTTTTGGGGGGTAGTATACTCATTTTCTTCTGAAATAATCAAGTTCTTTGCAGGAGTTTGTCGTATGAATATGTAACTCAAAATTTCATTCATACTTTTTTAAATTCAAATTTTCCTTGGCCTAAAGTGACTGAAATTCAGGATATTTTCAAACTAAATTTGACCCTTACAGTAGTTTCTTTCCTATTACTTTTCTCATCTTAGCAGATATAATTACGTCACTTTGATTTATTCTATAACATAATTGCTCTGTGGTAAAATCAATCAGTCAGTTAGTGTCATGTGTTTATGCAGCTGTTGGAAGGAAGACTCCCTACTTGGACTCCATTTCCTTTGTCTTATTTAGGGACATACAGATGACATTTGTGACATTGGTATGGGTGGTCTTTAAAAAGTTCAGGGTTGGAGAGTACCTTGTGCCTCTAAGGGAGAGGAGGTTTATTTCTAAGCAATTTTTTCTGTTATTGTTATCTGTAAACTTTTATCAATTTAAAAACAAGTTTCCTATTTTTCTTTTTAAACATAGTATCTATACCTATCTTATGTAAAATTAACATCAGAATTTTTTCAATCTAGTTGAACTCCCCTAAGAACTGTCAAAAGAAATGGTCACCAAATACTCTATTTGTTCACCATAAGGTTTTATTTCTTTTTCTTTTTTTTTTTCAGAAGATAAGCCATGAAAGGTTTTATATAAATACATATAAACACACACACACACACACACACATATATATATACAAATGTAGATAGATAGACAATAGAAATAGATAGAAGGATAAGACAGACAAATGATGGGGGAAGGGAAGGAAGAGGGAAGGAGGGAGCGAGGGAGGAAGGATTCATAGTTTCTTCATCTAGTTTGTTTTTCCTCCATTATTTTTTAACTGGTATTCCAAGATACTTTCCACTGAAATTTGTCTTAATAGGCACATTCAAATAAGTACCACTGATCTAAGATGATGTCAGGAAAGTAGCGCTTTCAACATCTAAAGGAACCAAATTAACCCAGAGCGAAAATGCTCCCTCTCCTTCTAGGCCACACCAGCTGTGCACCTGTGAAAGATTGACAGGTAGGATTCACGCAGTCAAATGAGGGCTGACAAGGAATGCATCTAAAGGAGTGTGAGAATAAAAACCAAATATGCTAATCTTCAGTAGTTGTAATTTATTTTCATTTGAACTTCAGAAACATTAAAACAGTCAAATTGTCTTCAATTTCTACTTTTTAAAGAATGTTTACTAAGGAAAGGAAGGCATTGTGGTGGCTCTCCTTGAACCTTTAAGCTTTTTATATTTAAAGAAGCTGATGAGTTTTGTGAAAGAGTTGTTTTTGAGCATTTTTTTGAGCATATAAATTTTCAGATTTAAAGGAGAGATTAGGAAGAAATACAGTAATGTGTGCTGAAGCAGCTTTCCCTTTAACACACAGCTTTTAAACATACATATTCAAAAGGTAGTTTTACTTCCTTTTTTTAAGAGCATGTACCATGAACTTGGTAGGAAAGTCAACCAAACCATCATAATTGGTAGCCTGTTATTTCTGGTAAATAAGCGTGAGTATATAAACTTTCACACCCATATGCAAACACACACTACCAGAAAAATTCCAACACATTTCCCACTTAGACGTAAACCTCATCTCCCTTAGAGGCACAGGGTACTCTCCAATTCTGAACTTTCTGAAGACCATTCATATCAAAGTCACAAGTTTCATCACTTATGTCCCTAAATAAAACAAAGGTAATGGAATCCTAGTAGGGGCCTGAGATTTTACTAGTACATCAAATGAGATTATTAATCTTATTCCAAATCTAAGCACTTGAAGGATCACCCCTTTGTCATGAGATGTGTTCTCTGATTTATTTTTATGTTAATCTATCATTTGCATATGCTCTGTTGGTTATATGAAAGAACTTAAATCTGCTCACAATTGAAAAATGTGCTAGCTTTTGGGTCTGAAGCAAATGATGCATAAAGTAAAGTACTGTTGAACACTAGTGAAAAATGAGTCAATTTTTGAAAACAGAAAAGGAGTATGTGGAAACCACATCCCCACTTTATAAAGTCAAGAAGGGGGTAACTATCAAGAAAGCACCATCTTACCCAATAAAATGAAAACAATAAAATTTGATTTTGTTTTTGTTTTGGCTTAGCAGTTTTGGTTTCTTATCGAAGTTATCCTCATGCCTGTTATCTCATCATTTTATTGACATTCATCATTTTGTCCCATGACAGTTCTGCTCAAATATGTTTTCACTTCTTCTTTTTTTCTTTCCCCACTAGCTCATTTTATCTCGTTTTATCTTATTTTATCTCATTTCCAGTTGTGGACAAGGATGGAAAGGAAACCGATGCCATATCAAGTCTAATCCTTCTACTGCAGACTTTAAATACACTCAGAATAGTAGGTGTCATTATTACTAAACAAATGGCTTGGTTTGTGGTCTCTCATAATTTTCATTGCATATTTACCTTTTTCATTGGTTTAAAATCCCAGATATATGGATTCTCCTGGGTATTGGATCAGCATTCCTGACGACTCACATCACAGTAGCGGTCTTCTGTTTTCTTGCAAACAGAAAAGTGCCAACAAGGTAAGTGATGCCTATAGTTGCTGAATGAAATATATGATAGAAGAACAATTTTCTGCACCATTTCATCTGCTATATTTTCCTTTCACCCCATATTGCATATAGGGAACTTTAATGTTTCCATTTTTATGAGTTTATTTTTCCAGGAAGAACATAGGAGCTACCTAATAATAAATCACTGTCTTTTTTTTTTTTTTTTTTTTAAGTAAAAAGCTTGAAGGTTGAAGTGTACTTTTCAGATTATGTTTGGACCCTTTTGGAGGGAACCAAAAAAGAGATAACATGACATTTTCACAGACTATAAAGAGATGAGGGACTGGACATACTATTTCTGGTGGTGTCCAGAGAAGGCAGCAGAAGCAGAACCCCAAAGGAGATTCTTTCTTGGCTTACACAGGGAGACTGGACTCTAAGCACCGGTGTTTTAGCCCAAGACTCTTATGTGCTGAGTAACGCACAAAACAGGCCAAGAGCTGCTGCACCTGCAGGGACTCTGTAGTCTGGGCTCATGTGTAACTCAGAGGCCCTCACAATCTATGGTGCCATTTAGGGTTCTGGAAGCTTCCTACCCATCACCTATCTTCCCATCACTGGTATGGATTACAGGTCACCCCAATAATGAAAGTGATTAACTTTTTCACTAACTCAGCAAGATAGAGGTTTATAATAAGATTTAAGGCCAGGCGCGGTGGCTCATGCCTGTAATCCTAGCACTCTGGGAGGCCGAGGTGGGTGGATCGCTCAAGGTCAGGAGTTCGAGACCAGCCTGAGCAAGAGCAAGACCCCGTCTCTACTAAAAACAGAAAGAAATTAGCTGGACAACGAAAAATATGTAGAAAAAATTAGCCGGGCATGGTGGCGCATGCCTGTGGTCCCAGCTACTCGGGAGGCTGAGGCAGGAGGATCGCTTGAGCCCAGGAATATGAGGTTGCTGTGAGCTAGGCTGACACCACGGCACTCTAGCCTGGGCAAGAGAGTGAGACTCTGTCTCAAAAAAAAAAAAAAAAAAAAAAAGATTTAATAAAATTTTGAGAAATTAAAGAAATGCATTATCTCTTGCATACCTGAGTTTGTGATCAGAAATTTAGAACTGCTGCAACACCGATGTATCACAAAGTAATAGATAACTCACTATTTTCCTTGGTGTTAACTTGTATGTCCTGCCTGATGAATTCTCCTTAGATCTTCAGCCTGTGATCATGTTAATAAGCAGACATCTATCTTGATATCATGAATTAAGGCAAAGTTATTATAGAACAATGGTGTTCATTAGAAAAAAGAAAATGACATTTTTAATCCATTACTATTAAGAAATCTTACTCATGTATTAATTTAATTATTCTTTTTACATGCCTAAAATATGCCCCACAATGTGACTACAAAAACGAATGAGAGGCAATCTAAACTTGAAGGAGTTTGTGATCTAGTGGAAGAAACAGACATACAAACCACTAGGTGAGATACTGGTTGTATGCTAGAGTATATATATGTATGAGTCAGGATTTTGCAGAAAAACAGAAACAACAGAGGGGAGAGAGAGAGAGGGAAAGAAAGAGGCTGATTTAAGGGATTGTCTCATGAGATTGTAAGGGCTGACAAACTTGAAACATACAGGACAGGCTGGCAGACTGGAAAGCCAAGTATCTTGAGTCCAAAATCTGTAGGGCAAACCAGCAAGCTGGAAACTCAGGCAGGGTTTTTATGTTGCAATCTTGAGACAAAATTCTTTTTCTTCATAGGGAAATCTCAGTCTGCACTTGAGACCCAGCCACATTCTAGAGGGCAATCTGCTTTACTAAAAGTCAACTGATTGTAAATGTTAATTACGTCTAAAAATACCTTCACAGCCACATCTAGACTAGTGTTCAGCCAAACAACTGGGCACCATAACCCAGCTAGGTGGACAAAGTTAACCATCACTGAGAACAGTGACCTCAGCAACACTTTTATAGCACTTTTTACATAATGTTGTAACTTAGCTGTTTCCATATTAGTTGGTCCTTATCTTTATATTCTCATTATGTAGCATCATATGCATAATTTGTACCCAATACATGATTATTGAAGATTATCTGTACTTTATTGAGGATTATCTATATTTTTCAGAATCACCAAAAACATTGCTTACATCCATTGATTACATCCAAATAAAGATCTTGCACATCAGGCTTCAAAACAAATCATTTTGCATGAAATCATTAAAGCCCTAAAGTAAGTTAGAATGTTTGGCCAAGAGATGGCTAAATTAAATATCAAATAACAGTGGGTTACCTTGAAAATAATGCCAAAACTTAGAGATACACAGAACTTAATGTAAGCAGGAAATTGTTACCCTCTCTAAATAAACCTTAACCTTAAGATTTTTCATTAGATTTTATAAAATCTGTAGTGTAAGAGGCCTTTCAATGTCTTGAAAGAATTTTTTTTATTAATTTTTTAAAAACATAAGATGGAACACTGTATGCTCAGATAATGGCTAAGCACAGGAACAACCTCTTAAAGTTATCATTAGAGATTTGATTTCCTGGATTTTATTATACATTCCGTGACCCTCGTGTTAGCTACTTGCCACCTAATGTGTTAATGAGGACACTTTGACTACAGGGGAAAGAACGCAACTCAAACAGGCTTAATCAAAATAAAGAATTTAGTGTAAAGACACAGGATGTCTCCTAGAGCTCAAGGGTAGGAATGAATGAGTCAGGCCTCAGAAAGACGTGACCCCATGGAATTCTTCATATAATTCTCATCTCTGCTTCTTTTTTGCTGGTCTATTTTGTGATTTTCTCTGCAGATAAATTTCCTCTACTCCCTGTCTCTATAATAAAATAGAGTTGCTTACTGGATGAATGTATATGGGGCAGGATCCATAGCACACGCATGGCTTCAGGGAGTCCATACCAAAGAACTTTAATAGTGAGGATAGGCAAAAATATAAGTCCTTATGAAAGGTCTCTGGAAACTATCTGCTATACCTGTCCTAGTGGTCCGAAATGCCCCTGATCTTATTCAGGGTTCTTTAGAAGAAGCAACAAATATGGCAGCCTTCAAGAGTTGTTTGTAGTAAGAGAAAGTAGATTTGACCATCAAATCTATATATATAAATCAAAATTAAAGGGTACAAATAAAAAGTGAGCCATTTATTTTTACCTTAACTGCAGATAGATTATGCTCATTGCTTTTCTATTTTAAACAGTATCATCTTTGCCTGGGGGAAAAATTTTTGCAATAAATAACTGTTTATTACCCTGTATTCGGGCACATGTTCTTCAAGCATTGCGCTCATGTAGTAAATAAACTAATAAAAGTTAAAAATAAGATACACATTTTATTTAGTTATGCTGAGAAATAAGATATTTCTACGTGAAAAATTATTTAAAAAGTTTAGATGGGGAAATTTTCTAAATAACTTCACAGGATCACCGTTAAGTCAGCGCAAGCTCCTACAACAAAATACCACAGACTGGGTGGTGGAAACAATAAACATTTATTTTTCACAGTTCTGGAGGCCGAGAAGTCCAAGATCAAGGTGCCAGCAGATTCGGTTCCCAGTGAGGACCCTCTTTCTGTCTTGTAGATGGCTACCTTCTCACTGTGTCCTCACGTGGCAGAAAGAGGAAGATCTAGTGTTTCTTCCTCTTCTTATAAGGGCACTAATGCTATCATGGGGGTTCTACCCTCATACCTCACTTGAGCCTAAATTACTTCACTCCTAATACCATCACTTTAAGAATTTGGGCTTCCACATATCAATTTGGGGGGACACAAACATTCAGTTCATCCCAGTGTGTGCAACAGTAGAAAGAGTATTGAGTAGGAAATTATAATAAAAGATGTGAATGTGATCTTGAGCAAGTTTCATAATTCTACTTCCACAAATATTTATTAAGAGTTCCCTTGTGCTAGTCTTGAAGAGAGTACAAAGATAATCAAATAATACCCCTGCTTTCTAGTTCATACTCAATTATAGTATAGGTTTGACTCTGATGAATGTAAAGATAAAAATGTAAACCAAATTACCATGGGGGTAAAAGAGAAGAAAGGAATGATCAAGAGAATGATGTTTGTTTATATTTCTGATAATAAAAGAAAACGAGGAGGTTAGGATCCCAAATCCTGGACTAGCAGCTTATATCCTCATGGGAGGTACAGATCATTGTTTGAGATTCTTGAATGAGTGGCCCTAGCTCCCAAATAAAATATCTATTCCTATAATATTATATTCTCTCTACCAGACCCTTTCTCACTGAAAGCTCTTTGTATGATAACATGGATCTTTGAAGGCAGACGTTTAGCTGCTATTCGAGTTTGACATCCCTAGATAGACCTAACCTGGGTCCAGCAATGAATATTTATCCTTAGCAAAAAACAAAACCTTGCTTACTTTATGCCTCAAGTACACACAGCTATTTTTGCAGCGAGTGTCACTAGTGAGCCTGCCCTAGTCCCAGAAATGAATACTTATCTTTAGGAAGCTGGAATTCAACTAGCATAGCAACCGAGGTCGCCTCATGATGCTTGCAAAACCTTTGCTCTCTCCACATGACCACATGTGCATTCTCCCACAAGAGGTACAGCTGTTTTCACAGTTTGAGATTCATGAACCTAAACCCCAAATCCCAGTCCCCTGTGCATATATTGGCTGTGTTCTGACAATCCTGCTAAATGTTAACTTTCAGCAAGAAAAAGAAAATTGAGAATAAGATTTTGAAATCTTACTCTTAAAAACAGAGTTAGGTCACCAAGGTGATTCCTCCTCCTCCCCTTCCTCCTTGTCCTCCTCTCCTCACCTCCTTTTTTTCTTCTTTTCTATTTTTAAGAGAAGCTTACACAGCCTACTCCCTGGTTTTTTTCTTAATTTTTTCCATCCTGTTTTCTTGCTCTGCAATGGTGGGGGGAAGGAAACCCACAAGAGAGGCCTCAAAGGAAAGAGAGCACTTTTTCCAAGCCAGTCATGTCTTTTACTCCTCTCATAAAACATGCTACTCCCTACTCTTTGTCCAGAGATTTCATGAAGTTAGCGCTCCTTCTTCAGAGTGAAATGAGAGGTATGCAGGGCTGGCCTTGATGTATTACTTGAAGGTGATACATTCTGAAGAGCCAGCAATTCAGATGGATGCATTAAGAGAGCCGTAAGGAGGAAATAGCATTTGTATTGAGATCTGAAGGATGAAGAAACCTGAAGGGGACAAGGAGAGGGAGCTCAAGAAAAATAAAAGAAAAGGTGGAAACTCGTGCCTTCAAAAATGCTGCACATAGCTATGGAGTATGGGAAGGGAAACAAGTAGGTTAGACTTAGAAAAGTATGTTGTAGAGAGGTTGTTAAGGGCTTTGCATGTTAGCTAAAGAGATTTCAATATATTTTAAAAAAAGAAAAAAGAAAAAAAGCCAAGTGCTGTCTTCTGTCTGTTCTCCCAGAACCACCCTCCACACATTCTCTACCAAACAGGATGGAGAAGGACAGTTGTTGGATCTAGAAGATGATCTTTATGTATTTCATTAATGGGTCCCCTTCTCATCTTACTTTACGTTTGGCCAAAGTGGAGACCTTGAGAGAGGAAAGAGAGGGAGAACTGGGTACTCACAACCCTGGATGCTCCTTGGCAGGCTCATTCAGCTTCTACTTAAAGGGACAGGTCCACCAGTAGACCCCACACATACTACTGCTACCTTCTTGTAGAGGCCAAGGGAAAATTCCCATTTGGCCTCTGAAATTTCACTGAAAAATCAACTGACAAAAGGCAGATTGATTGGAGAAAAGACATACAAATTTATTTAACATGTCTCCCATTTAACATGGGAGCCTTCAGAATTAAGACCCAAAGATACAGGGGAAGTTGTCCATTTTTATGCTTAGGTTCAATAAAGAATGGACAGCCATGTAGAAATATGATTGGACAAAAAGGATATGATCTAATGCCAATAGACTGAATGGGGACACCCAACAAGGCCTGTCTGTCTAGACTCTTCTTGGCTTCTCTGTGCAGCATCCTCCCTTCTGGATATGGAGCAGAACCCTCACAGCAATGGGGGTCTTATGATCTACAATCAAACAAGGTAGATGAGATAATTTCTTTATGGCCAGTGTTTGCACAGAAAAGCGGAGGGAAAGTTGGAGTAATATTTTTAGCAGTTATGGCTGGCTTTGCAGAAAAGGAGTTCTTGTTCTTATGACCCGCCTTGGGGAAGAGGGTTTCTAATTTCTAGGGCAAGCCCCGGGGGAGAGTGGGACTGAAAGATAGGAGGCAGGAGAAGGTCCAAGAAGCACTTTTGCTTCTGAAGCTGCTTCTGAGGCCTTCATTTGGGGTATTGTTTTCTGAACCCATAACATCCTACTTCCAAAAACCCCTTTATCTGCTTCTTCCCCCTTCCAGCTTAAGGTGGTAACAGGCCCGATGGTCTTGGCTCAGTAAACTGCACATCCCTCGCAGTTTCCCTGTATTCTGGCCATACCTTTGTAAATTGCCACTTTATCAAACACTCCTTGAATTTTCCAATTCAACTATGTCAGCTAGTTCCCGCTAGGGCCTTAACTGATACAAACCAGGCAAATATTTTAAGTAGAAGAATGACAAGATAATGTCTATGTTTAAAGAAAAAATGCAGAGCATGAGGATAGATTAGAAAAGATTGAGAAGGAGATTTGCAGTCTCGAGGACATAAGCCTGTTCAAGAGGCTTAGATGAGAGGTGATAAGGGCTTGAACCTGAGTAGTGGTGATCGACTTAACTTATTAATAGTAAGTGAGAAAAAAAGCAAGTGTCCA
Organism: Propithecus coquereli; assembly: GCF_000956105.1. Classification (NCBI taxonomy): domain Eukaryota; kingdom Metazoa; phylum Chordata; class Mammalia; order Primates; family Indriidae; genus Propithecus; species Propithecus coquereli. Next base: position 477,126 of record NW_012134192.1, read on the forward strand.
GGATGATTCCAAGATGTTCTACTTAGGTGACTACATGGTTAATAATGTCATTAACTGAGATCCAAAAACTCAGGAAGAAAACTGATTTTGGCAATAGGAAAGTATATTATTTTTATGTTCTACATTTTCTTATGTATAAAATGAGAACTAAATCATCAATTTTCCCCCAACTTCTATCATTTATAGCTGTGGTCCCCAACCCCCAACCCCCCACCCCCAGGCCACAGACCAGTACTGGTCGGTGGCCTGTTAAGAACCGGCCACATAGCAGAAGGTGTGCAGAGGACAAGAGAAGCTTCATCTGTATTTACAGCTGCTCCCCATCACTAGTATCACTGCATAAGCTCCGCCTCCTGTCAGATCAGCAGCAGCATTAGATTCTCATAGGAGCGGGAACCCTACTATAAACTGTGCATGCCAGGGATCTAGGTTGCAAGCGAATCTAATGTCTGATGATTTGAGGTGGAGCTGAGGTGGTGATACTAGCACTGGGGAGCAGCTGCAAATACAGATTATCATTAACAGAGAGGTTTGACTATACAATAAATGTGATGTGCTTGAATCAAACCACTCCCCCACTCCCTGGTCCGTGAAAAAATTGTCCATGAAACCGGTTCCTGGTGCCAAAAAGGTTAGGGACCACTGATTTACAGCCTACCCGCACAATTTAGGGCATGACTACATATTTTTTTAAAATTTTTTTAACTGGCTTTTTTTTTGCTTAACCATCTCCTAAGAAAAAATATTTATGAAATCATGGGTTTTCTGTGTTATTTATAAATGCTTCTATTTTACCTTTAATATAAAATATAACTATAAAATTATAATCTTTGTGCTGCCTAAGTCAATCTTTCATATAAGCAATGTTAAACCTACTACAAAATGGGAAATAATAAATTAAATTATTTTAAAGTTCTTCCCCAGCTCTGAAATTTCATGATTTAAATAGAATGTTTTGCTTAGTTCTTTCAGAACCTAAGTATTCTCTAGTTGTGATGTATTTCCACATCATGCCTTTCAGCTATGAGGGTGCCTTTACTTTGAGTAGTGCCCTACTTTTATCTTTGCATTACAATTCCCTGAAAGAGTTAATGCTCATTTTGAAAAATAAAAAGGTGCCTAACTGACAATTTAAAATTAGATGAGACACCTGGCAAATCTATGTGTATGGCAGTCTTGACCACACAACTTACTGATGGTTAAAAACAATGTCTGGGACTCAGTTATTGTAATTCTATTTACGGATAAATTTCTGGAAAGCAGGGACAACATTGTTTGTCTTGCAACTTGCCTAATACATGATGGGCATTTTATAAATAACATGGACGACAGATACAAAATCAGGTGGCTGGGACCTGCAGATTTGCAGACATCAAAGTCTTGGAATTCAGGCTCTATGGGCTGATTATATTTAAGACATAGAATGAGTGATACCAACTCCCTCTTTCAGACTCACAGTGAACAAGGAGGACTTATTAGCTGATAATGGATAAAACAAATGTCCAGAGCTGCTGGACTTACTTCTTCTTTACCATAAAAATAAAATATAAAAAGGAAACACTTTCACAAAGGCTAAGTTCAAAAGTGGTGTCCTCTGTTACTCTTCCTAGGTTGCCCTGGGAAGAAGTAATTACTCCTATCCCTGAGCTTCCAAAGCACTTACTTCTCAAGCTTGTTTTCACTCATCACATTGCCTTTCAGTTGGGTGTCTCCCAAAACAGATTGTGAGCATCTTGATGACAGGATCTTTGTCCTATTCATATTTATGTGCTCAAGCTCAACCAATGGCAGATAGGAATTAATCTCAGTATATATTTGTTAAACCTAATTTCTCAGCTTCTCCATAATAGGATGTTGGAGCCCAAATAAACATCCTATTTTTTTATTTTATTTATTTACTTTTTAAAGATAGGGTCTTTCTCTGTCACCCAGGCTAGAGTGCAGTGGCATCATCATAGCTCACTGCAACCTCTAACTCCTGGGCTTGAGCAATCCTGCTGCCTCAGCCTCCCAAGCACTTGGGACTACAGGTGTGTACCACCACACCTGACTAATTGTCTTAATTGTTTTAGAGACGGGGGTCTCGCTATGTTGCCTAGGCTGGTCTCAAACTCCTGGCTTAAGGGATCCTCCTGCCTCAGCCTCCCAAAATGCTGGGATTACAGGTATGAGCATCACGGCTGGCCCCAAATAAACATTTTATATTACAAAATCAATACTTTAATTGGCCTTAATGCCCCAGAATTTATTTATACAAGCTTCCTTGCAAATGACTCTAAAAGTTGGGATATCATTTTTAGGTACTCTTGAGGAGTTTTCTTCAAACTTGACTGGTCTTTCCATTCTATGGAAGCCAAAAAGAAATCTAAAGGAATACAAATGATGTCTACCTGTATGACCCTTGGCAGAGTCATTATTGGGATCAGTGCTGAGCTACAAAATCAGTCCATCATCAGACACTTAAATCCTGGAATATTAATGAAGGACAGGAGGGAGTACTAAAAACCTATGAGATTAAATATTCATAATCTATGGGAAGGAACTGAGTGTAAAAAACCTGAGCATTTCAGGGAAGCAGGAAGTTGAATTTTGTTGAGAGAAAGACTAGGTTCAGTCTGTTCAATATTGTCCTTACTCTGTGCTATTTTATTTAAATGTCCGTAAGTGTGACAGATTCTGCCCTGAAATTTCTGAAAAGCAGTGCCTGGCATTTGACAACCTAATTACCAATCTTATTTATAAGGATGTTGTTACTCTTGTTCTATTTTTCTTAGACCATTTGCAAATGAGTGCATGTTGAACCCTTGTCAAGAAAGTAATAGTCATATTTATCAATGGAACAAAATTAGAAATTTTACATGAATTTAAAAATGATTTCATATTTTAACTAAATATTTCATACTTCTTCAATCAAGTCCCTGATCATTTAAGATGTCATTTGACCATACAAAATCAGCTTTCATGCAGTGTGTCAGGAACATAAGTCTTAAATAATGCAAGCTTCGTTAGTGTGTATACATGTGTCTGTGTGTTGTTGCTAAGTATGCCAAGTTGTTCTAAATCTATTATCATTGGACACAAACTCCAAACAGTCTAAGAAATAAAACCTGTATAAAGTATGTGAAAACCACTGTACTATATAACAGCCCCATGTTGTAATTATTTGGTCTGACGACAGCCATTTCACCATTATCATGTCACCCATATCTCTCTGTTTGGCACAGAGAGTTCCCAGAGCAAGAGTTGAAGTATTTTTCGGCATTTTCCCTCTGTTCTCTGTAAATCTTACATAGCAAGAAGACAGCATTTCCGTCCTTGACATTTCCTGGCTATATTTCTTCCTTATATTCAAACAATCAGAGTAGATAATGTATTATATGACAATCAGAGGTGCTTCTTGAAAGAGGTAACCTGTATAAATGAAGAAAGACGGGAAATCAGTGACGATAACTGAGGTGTTTTATTAGTAGTAAGTTACATAGTTTTACCATGGTATATAGCAAATATATTCAGTACCTTTGACTAGAGAAACAATAATGTTACTAAAGGGAAGAGAATGGGGTGGGAGGAAAATCAGTTCTTAATTTTTTTTTTGATTTTTTTTTAATAACTGCTTTTTTATCCTCCTGATAGCCTCTTTTGGCTTTCAAATCTTCTGTCACATTATTTCTCCTTGAAAGCATCCTTAGAGACACTCCTACAACTTCCACAATCTGTTTACTGTGTTGGAATTTCAGGCTCACTAATGAATCAAAGCCCTTCAAAGACCAGTTTATTTTCATCTTTGAAACAAAGAAGAAACTCTTAGCAATTCATTAATGTGTTGTCGGCAAACATTTATTAAGCACCTATTATGCGCTAGTCACTGTGTTAGGGAAATAGGAATATAAAAATAAGAGTGTAATAGTTTACACTCTAGTGAAGGATTTATATAGAAAAGCAAATAATCTCAATACTGCAATAAGAGTTTATCAAACACATACAGTCACTTCATAGAAAGTGCTGGAAAAGGAGAGGCAGTCTTTGCTTTGGAAGTAAAGATAATATGGTAGGGAGGTGGAGAAAGGATTAGTGGATCCAAATATAGATTCATGGATTGAAATCCAACAAGAAACAGGAAGAAGAGCATCCCAAGAAAACAGAATGACATTCAGAAATCTATATAAAATGCAAATTGTGTCCATGTGTGCCTTTAATTTCTGTTTTTTAAGTAGGTTGTTTTAAAATAACTGCAAGAAAATGTAATTTTATTGCTTTTTAAATTTTTCCCTATTAAGTCTTATAAGTGGAAATTATTCATAGATTCAGAAGAGTTTTAACTAAATGTATTAGTAAATCCAAAATGGGATGTACTTAAAGGAACTTGTAGATATTCAGGAGTCATGATGAAATAAGACCATTTTTCTAGACAGGTTCTTACATAGGGTTGTTAAGTTTAAATTATCTAAAAAGATTTAGAAAGAAAGAAGTAGGTAGGCTATTGCTAAAGGAAATCACAAAGGCTGATAATTAACTTCAACATTGAATTAGTTTTCAAACAGATTTAAGTGCCTAAAAGAATTCAAAAGGGGAATTAGAGTGAGTTTTCACATAGAGCAATTTACATGGAAAAATATTTCATTCTGATCAAAGAAAGTTATAAAGGATCTGGTCCTTTCCAATTGTAGGGCTTGAGGTGTCACATTCATAAGGAGAAAGGAAGAAAAAAGAATATTTTCAGAAGATATAGCTAGCAAAATCTTATTGAATGAAAACTAGAAGTCCACCATGTAAATGTGTATTTACTCACATTCAGACATCTCCTGTTAGTAGAACAGAGCCACTCAAATTATGTATAGTGAAGGGCCAGCTCTGTTTTTGTTTTTGTTTCCAGCCCATCATATACTGATCTTTTGTAAAATATAATAAAAAAGAATTATTATAAAAATGAAAAATTTTGCACAGACACAAAATACTAGTCCAAGTTTCTTATTCCTAGCATCAACAGACATAACATTACTCTGTCAAACTGCTATGGATGTTTCTAAATATTTATTCTAAATTTTCATACTTACTTCATCATGGAACAATAACCAGATAAGACCAAAACTGTACATAAACCACACCCTGAGTAGCTCTGTAGAAGAGTATAAGGTATATAGTCAGGGCTCCAGTAATGTCCCCTAAATAAATTGGATATGTATGCAATTTGTTAAGTGTTGACACATTTCAACAAAAAAATCTCATCAGTCAAGTCTTTAAAGTATTGGGAAGCTGTCATGCTCATGGTGGAACACAGCAGTTTTTCAAAATTCTAATTTTTGTTTTTAAACTCAAATTTTCTCATCAGCAACAGATACTATCAGGTATTTTCTTTGATGTAAGACACTTGCTTCATTTGATTTTATGAAAACGTCTGCCAAATGCCCTAGTCTGAATAACCATAGTTTTTCTTTCAGTGTTTTTTTCCTGAAAAAAATTTGGTTAGTTTAGCATGCTTTTTCACAAGACAACGTATGCTTCAGCATCCCATAAAAAGGCTTTATATGTCTGCATCCCAGAATATTAAAATGATTTGTACTGAAAAGTTGAGAATTAATATGATTAATAATTCTTGCTGCTTTATCAAAGTTGTTTTGAAGTGTTAACTGACTTGGTAAAAAGTTTACTGGAAGTACACAGTGGTGAAGAATACAGTGTATAATTTGGTACTTTGGCTTTCACCAGTGCTAAGACGCCAGCAGTTTTCTCTTCCATTGGCATTTGCACCATCAGTACAAATATCGATCCAGTGAAAAGGTCTATTATAATAAAAATTCATCGATCTAGCTTGAACTTTGAGTGCAGCTTTTACCCATGTGTCTTATTATTAATGTGAAAAGAATTTTGAATTTGTAGACCCACAGAAAGGGTCTTAGGACCTCCAGGGGTTCACAGACCACACTGAGAAACAGTGCCCTATACCACTAAATATTCTAGCGTTACTTGAAAGGGCTCTGTGTTGCTGTCTCCAGTACATGCATCATCATTTAACCATTCTCCTATTATTAGACATGGAGGTTATATTAATATCTAATTTTTCATTATTATCAATAGTTTTTGGCAAGCCTCTGTTTATATAAATCTTTGTCTTCCTATTTCCTAAAGATTGACCCTTAGTAATTTTACTAGGTCAAGAAATATTTTCAAAGTGCGCTATCAAATATACCTCCAAAGGGACTCTTCTGCTCCGCATCTGGTTTACATTAGATGGTTGTGAATTTGCTAACATTGCACTCCAGAAGCAGAGTGAAGACCGAGCTCCCCTCGGCAGCATGAGTTTTCCTTAAGGTTAAGTTACAGAAACCTGGGTCAGCTTTATTCATACTAATTGCATCCATATTCCTGGGCATGTTCCTGTTAAAGTGCTCTGCCACAGCAAGAATGCTTAAACAGTGACAAGTTTTGTGGTCAACATATTTATTTCCTGCCTTTGAAAAGAGTGGAAAAAAAATATACAGCAGCTGCTGTATTATGTGAATGAGTTTAGCAAAATTTGGTATCCCAACTGTTTGGTTTTGTGACCCTTGATGATTAATCTTTTCCTTTTCCCTTTGTGGCATTTCTGGTTGTGTTTGCAAACCCAATTCTTTCTGAACTTTTTCACCCAAACATTTGGTTCAGTTTGTTCCTTAAGGACTTGAAGATGAAAATGTGAGCTCATAAATATTTCCCCCTAATTTATTCTTGCTTTTCAAATTGGATTACTTTCTTTATTTGTTTTTCTCAGATTGTTTATTTCTCAAAAAAACAAACAAACAAAAAAGTCATCTTGCCAGTGGTACAGGCCATTATATAGCTTACTATTTCCATTTTTCTTCCTCTTGATTTCTTCTTTTCGTTTGTCTTTTAACAGTAGGCAGAAAACGTGGTATTTTATGGGAGTATATACTAAGTGAGAATAGGTTGATTTCATAGACTCGGTTTGTTCTTTCTTATGGTACCTTATGATGTGCAATTTTATTCTACCTATAGATTCTTATAACTTATCTAATGGGTCACACTGTAGTTATGCACCATAAATTATAAGCTTGGTGTTGACTTTTTTATCGTAAGCATGAGCATATGAAAGTGTATCCAAAATCAAATTCCCTAAGCATAGTTGTGCTTCAAAGTCTCCGTCATATCTCCCTCTCCCACCTTGCCAACACCTTCTCCTGGAGAGCTTTTACTGAAGCTCATGTTGGCATAGTTTCGGCCTGACATTTTGAAAGGTATTAATTGAAATAACCTGGTGAAACCCATCGCTAGTTTTCCTAAAATAATGTTGTCGGGGACTGTTACTTTGTTACACTAGATTAAAGTAACAGGATCCATGCAATAAATGTTTTATCTCTTGAGTTAGAGAAGATGTGCTTCTAAGCACCTGCTTTGTTTGTTTGTTTTTGAAAATACAGCCTGTGTGACTGATTTTCCTGCTTAAATTTGAATTCTAGAATCTTAAAGTCAAAGTAGTATCCTACCTTTAATAAATATACAGATTCAGTCAATACCCATGTCATGTACTGTCCATTTTTTTACCTTTGGCTCAGTTCTGTTTTCCTGTTCTCAGATATCCTTTTTCCAGCTTCTTACCTACATATTATTTGTTTTAGCTTCTTTTATTGTGATTATTTTTTTACAAAGTTCCATAAATATGTATTTATTACAAAAAGGACAAAATAGTGCCTAAATTTTAAAATTTGCGATTACTTTCAGTAAAAACCGTCTATTCAAAGAGGCTAAAATTTGGACTGTAAATGATCCAGAGACCAGGTGTAAAATAAAACTTGTCTAAGGTTTCAGGAAAAGAAACATGATACATGTGAATCATTTGGCATTGACATTTACATAGGAAATACAATGCATCAACTCTTACTATTACCACAAGTTAAAAATCAACAAGTAAACAAACAAACAAAAAAACCCATATTTCTCTAGGTTATAAAACCAGGGAGGAAAAAAATAAGGAACATTACTCATTAATTTTGAGGCTGAGACTGGAGAAAAAAAATTAGTAGTCTGGTTAGGAAGCAAATAAACATTTCGATCTTGGCAGAGAGAAATATGCTTAATGAGCAATAAAAATAAATATTAGTGTGAGTAAAAGTGGAAATGCAGAAATATTTTATTTTTAAGAAGATTTTGTATTATATTTTACTTTTACCCGAAATATTAACACATTCAGAAAGGCTTCATACCCCTTACATCTTAAGACTGGAAACATTTGGGAAAACGTAATTGAAGAGTTTAAAATGACAGAGGTGGAAATGGGGAGTGTGGAATTGAGATTTACTTCTCTGGGACACTCCGGATTCACCATTAATCAGGCTAAACAAAATTTAATATAATAGGCATGACTCCAGAATAAATGAATTCTTTTTCCACCAGTGAAATGATCGTATTTCATAATTTAGACTCATCAATGTTACAAGCACGTTCATGGTTAGAAAACATCTTTCCCCCACACTAACAAATCAAATACTTCACAGCCTGAAAATTCACTTGAGAAGGACCCCGATTTTACACAAGAATGTTCCATATCCCTCATTTCTCAGAGTTACATATGAGACACACAGGTCTTCATTTTCAAAATATTGTGAAATGAGTGATTAGTACCAAATTGGTGTTTCTCCAGTTACATGGCTTTTTCAGTTCCCATGTAATAGAAAGAGATAGAAAGGCCACACCAAATCTACCCCACTCGGCTTATCTTCAGGGAGGCCCCCAACCTACTCCTCTGGGCTGCCACTTAACCAGTTGGAAAAAAAATGGAAGGAACCAGAGAACAAAGGTTGGCTCCTGGCCACTTAAAGTCCTGGGCTAAGTGGAACAGGAAGCTAAGTACAAATGTGGCTCTATTAGAACAATAGTGAAAAATGAGTTGTCTTTCCTCTCTGGGGGTTGGTGAAATATATTGTAGAGGCAGGGGAGGAGGGATAGAATAGAGAGTGGCTAAGTGAACTTCATTACATCGTTAAGCCTTCAGACGATAGGCAATTATTAAGCTAGTTTTTCTACAAACATTCATTTGACTCCTGCTGTATTCCTGGCACTGCACTAGGTTCTATGATAGACAGAAGAAGAAACCAGGTAAGTTCCTTATCCCCCGGAGGACTTATAGTCTAATGGGGAAAGAATTTCAGTTGCCCCATCTGTGACAAAGATAAAGACAAGATCATTGCCAAGGCCCTTTCTAGCTCTAAATTGATAAATCTATTTTTAAAAAACTTAAAAGTACTACAGTGATTATTATTACTAATTTTGACACTTCCTTATTCTTTTTCCTTATCCCAATGTCCTTTCATTGATCCCAAACTTTGGGTTAATGAGAAAGAAGTAGGAAGCTTAAAAGAAGATGTAAATGATAAAGGGTGAAAGAATAAAAAAAGGAAGGTAAAGAGAATAGCACCCAACTATTGGTGGGCATCTACTTGTGGCAGGCACTTTAGAAACATGTCATTTCATCTAGGAGACAGAAGCCAGCAGCTGCCACCCTCTAAAAAGAAGTTCTACAGGTAGGAGCCATATACTGATCAACTTTGTTAATCCAGGACCTAGTGCAGTGTTTAGGTCATAATATATGCCCTAGAAAGGCTGGATGAATTTTAATAAATAAATATGTAAAATGATAAATAACATAAACAACATTCTATCATCCCACCATCTTAAAGAGTGAGTCACTACATTTTAAAGCATCAGTTCCCTTCAGGTATTTAACTCATGACAATTATGTCTTGGATCTTAGGATATTGTCTGGCATCTCAGAAACAATATTCAGAAATCAGTGCATTAGTGGAAGCATGAGAGCAAATTCCTCTGCACACACAGGCACAGCAAATATCTTTTGACAGATAAATTATAATGTTGATCCCTTCACATCACTTTAATAGCTGCATTATGATTATCCCTAATTTCAGAAAGTGTAGTTCTCTGTACTTTAGAGTGGACAGGTTTTTACACTAAAATTTTATAACACAATCCACCTATATATAACAAGAATTCCCATCCATGACCCTCTCAAATGGTATTCTCTTTTACTTTAAAATTTTTTACTAAAAGTTTTGAGCTCATTTTTCACAGAGCACTTTCTCAGGATACTTTTAAATATGAACTATTGTAACAGCTTTACTTCCACGAGATAGGTGTGGGTATTATTGGGGGTTTGGTGGATTGACCAAGTAGCCTGAAGAGCTTCTCAGACACACAAAATGACTTACTAGTAAATTAGAGAAAAACATCTGTTGTTAAGAAAAATAAATTAAATCACCTATTGATCATTAAAAATGGCAATCAATTTAGTAAATAAAATTAATAGGAAATACTCTGTAAGACAAATTATAAATGTGGGTTAAAAATATTAATTCATAAATTTACAGTTGTGTAAAAAGATGTTAATTTTGAAGTATAGGCCCATCAGTAGGAACACTGTCCTGTCACTCTGTCCTAAATACTTCAACATACAGAGTGACAGTGAGGTTCAATGCCACCTTTGTTTCCTTTCAACTTAGATAAAGGTTTATTCTGTTACCTGGTGTATCAATGTTCACTTTAAGTAGCAAATCAGACTCCACCCTAAAACTGTCCACACATTGCCATAATAATTTTCCCCATACACTAGCATTAGAATTAAGTTTTATATTAGGCAAGGTTTTATAGCCTCATTAAACTAGGGATAAATGTGTTTATCAAAATTAAACCTTTACCAAAGGAATTAGACAAGAAAAAGAAATAAAAGACATTCAGATTGGAAAGAAAGAATTAAAAACTCTCTAGTCACAAATGATATGATTTTGTAAATAAAAAATTTCAAAGAATCCACAAGAAAGGTACTAGAGCTAATAAACTAATTAAGTGAAGTTGCAAGGTACAAGATTAACATTTGGAAATCCAGTTGGGCTTCTACACACCAGCAACGAATTATCAGAAAAGGAAATTTGGAAAGCAATTCCATTGACAATAGCATGTAAAAATAAAATACCTGGGAATAAATTTAACCAGGGAGGTGAAATATTTGTACACTTACAATTGCAAAACATTACTGAAAGAAATTAAATAAGACCTAACTAAATGGAAAGATATCCTGAATTCATGGAAAGGAAGATAATATTGTCAAGATGTCAGGACTAACCAGAGCAAGCTACAGATTCAAAGCTATCTTAACCAAAATTCCAACAGCCTTTTTTTTGCAAAAATGGAAAACGAATCTTCAAATTCTTATGGAATTGCAAGGCACAAAGTAGCCAAAACAGTCTTGAAAAAAGATAAAGTTGGAAAACTCAAATGTTCCGATTTCAAAACATACCACAGAACTAGTAAACAAAATAGTGCAGTATTGGCATAATAATAGAGATATAGATCAATGGAATAGAGTTGAGAGTCTACATATAAACCTGTACATCTGTGACCATTTGATGTTTGACAAGGATGCCAAGTCTATTCAGTGGGGAAAGATTAGTCTCTTCAAAAGATGGTATTGGGACAACTGGATTTTGACACGCAAAAGAATGCAGTTGAAACCCTATCTCATGCGATATACAAAAATTAACTCAAAATGGATCAGAGACCTAAAAGTAACAGCTAAAACCATAAAACATTTCAAAGAAAACATAATGGTAAATCTTCATGACCTTGGTTTTGGAAATGGAGTCTTTTTTTAATATGACACCAAAAGCACAAACAACAACAAAATAAATATTTTGGACTTTGTCAAAAACAAAACTTTTGTGCATCGAAAGACATTATTAAGAAAGTGAAAAGGCAACCTACAAAATTAGAGAAAATATTTAAAATTATGTATCTTATAAGAGTTTCATATCCAGAATATATAAAAATTCCTACAACTTAACAAAAAGACAAACAACCCACTTTCAAAATGGGCAAAGGACTTGAATAGACATTTCTTCAAAGAAGATTATGAATAATCAATAAACATATAAAAAGATAGCATCATCAGTCATTAGGGAAATGCAAATCAAAACCACAATTAGATACTACTTCACACCTACTAGGTTGGCAATAAAAAGAATAATAAAAAAAAATGAAAATAACAGTGTTGGTGAGGGTGTGGAGAAATAGGAAAGCTCACACATTGTTAGTCAGAATGTTAGTGCAGCACTATGAAAAACAGTTTGGCAGTCCCTCAAAAAGCTAAAATAGAATTATCATATGTTATAGCCATTCTGCTCCTAGGTATACACCCAAAGGAATTGAAACAGAGACTTAAATAGATATGTACACACCAATATTCATAGTAGCATTACTCACAATAGCCAAAAGATGTAAATAACCCAAGTTTCCATCAACAGATGAAAAGATAAACAAAACCTGGCATATACATACAATGGAATATTATTCACCAATAAAAGGAATTGAAGTTCTGATACATGCTACAATAGGTATGAACCTTGAAAACATTATGCTGGCCGGGTGTGGTGGCTCACGCCTGTAATCCTAGCACTCTGGGAGGCTGAGGCGGGAGGATCGTTTGAGCTCAGGAGTTCAAGACCATTCTGAGCAAGAGCAAGACCCCGTCTCTACTAAAAAAATAGAAATTAGCTGGAAAAACTAAAAATATATATATATAAAATTAGCCGGGCATGGTGGCGCATTCCTGTAGTCCCAGCTACTCAGGAGGCTGAGGCAGGAGGATCACTTGAGCCCAGGAGTCTGAGGTTGCTGTGAGCTAGGCTGACGCCACAGCACTCTAGCCCGGGCAAAAAGAGTGAGACGCTGTCCCAAAAAAAAAGAAAAAAAAAGAAAACATTATGCTAAGTGAAATAAGCCATACACAAAAGTACAAATATTGTATGATTCCACTTATATGGGATACCTAAAATAGGCAAATTTATAGAGACAGAAAGTAGATTAGAGGATAGCAGGAGTTGGTTGGAGAGAGGAATGGGACGTTAATGCTTAATGGCTACGGAGTTTCAGTTAGAAGGGATGAAAACAATTTGGAAATAGTGATGATGGTAGCACAACATTGTGAATTTAGTTAATGGCACCGAATTGTATACTTGAAAATGATTAAAATGGCAAATTTTATACAATATGTGTTTTACAATTTTTTTAAATTAAAAATTAATAAAATTATTATTACCAAAAACCATTGAATTGTGTACTTTAAATGTGTAATTGTATGGCATGTGAATTATATCTTAAATAAGGCTGTTAAAAACAAATAATATAAACATTCACCTCAAAGTCATATTTACTGGATGCAACATAGATGGGTTTTTGTTTTATTCTTTTTGTTTTACTTCTTTGCCCATTTATAAAAATTTCAGACTAATTACTACAAACACCTCCATGTTTTTATCAACACTAAAACAATTTTGTCAGTTAATAAGCCATAAAGTGAATTCCTTTAGAGTTATACATATGCTCACTAAATTAAAATTAGAAATTCTGTCAGAATTATCTTAGTTTTGCACTGACACATGTTTCTTGTAACACATTCAGAATGCCACCTTGTACAGTGTCTGCATGTATTGTATGTAAGGAAATTAATAATAATTTAAGTGAATGACAAATTATGGGAGGAAAACATGTAATCCATAGAACTTCCTTCCCTCAGAATTTCTAAGTGAATTCCTTGTTTATTCATACAAGTGGTTATATTCTTTGGAATCCCAACTCTTAGAGAGCTGTCTGCCTATTGACAGATACAACATGTTGAACATTGCATTTTTTAACCTAATGCAGACTTAACTATTGCACCATTCAGTGTTAGAACTGGCAGAGCACTTCATAACCAAACGCATATTTTGTTTCCCTCCTGTAAGGATCCATCATTTTAAATAAAATTGCCTATATTTGAATATTGAACTTATATAATGGATGAAGATGAAAAATTATGTTCTAGAATTTGAAATAGTAAATGTATGGAATGACACTAGAAATTTTCTTAATGGAAGTATCCGTGGGTGGTATGTGACATTTTACCTTATAAACAAGAAAGACATTAAGAATGAAGTCTAATAATCCAGGGATTATTGGAATGGAAGACATACCTTTGATCTGGGAAAAATAGAATTAGTTTGAGACTGCTAATGAACAAATTTTGAAGTAGGAAGGATTTACCATTGCTCACCTTTCAATACTCAGGCTGAAACCCTTTCCTTTTTTATTACAACTTTATGTCTTTAACCTTAAATATCATCTTCCTTCTTTGTAGTTACCCGATTCTTTTTTTTATTTCTTTAGCAGCACCACTTTCTTGGGAGTGTAGTTACCCAATTCTTGCAGGCCAGACACTTTCAAATGCTTTTTTTCTTTCATTTTAGTAGAAAATTATTTATGAAATAAAATCAGAAGAAAAGTAGCTTCAATCACTGAATAAACAGGTCTGGAAATTTTACCGATTTACCTGACTTCTGCCTGCCAATCTTGGTCTGGCTCATCTGGGGCCCAGCAGTTTATAGCCAAAAATAATTGCCTCATATAAGATCATTTGTGTTGTCTGTGCCTCACTTCCATCCGACTGACTGCCAAGCTGGTCCCTCCCGTTCCTGGTCGTCTGCTCAGATTTTGGACCATCTGTCCTGTCTAGCCCTGCGGTTTTCCTTTCCTCTTGCTTCCTGATTTCATGCCTGATTTTAGCCCCTGTTAATTTTTCTGCGGTCTTGGTGTCTGTGGCTTTCCCATCTTTACCTAGCTCCTAATTTCTATTTTGTTTTGATAGTCTTTACTTCCATGTTCAATCTTTCCTGTATCAGTCCTTATTTTGGCATTTTGACTCATTTCAAAACTTCCCTTCACTCCCTATTAAGTCTCATCTGTGAGAACAACCTTCCCAGGGCTCATGCCCTAACCACGCTTACTACTCTGTAATAAGTAGTGAGCTTACTACTCTGAAAACTTAACATAGACTAACTTGTCTTGGAATTAATGAAGGCAAAGAGTCAAACACAGCTTATTCAAATGATTGGAACAACTCATAAGTATTCAGTTAGTGGTTAAGGAATTAACAGATGCTTGTTGACTCATTTAAGGGTGTATCTATGACTTTTTTAAAATAATAACCCACAGAATAGCAGCATGTGTCCCCATTCATCAATACCCAAAATTTAGCCTCAATGAGGGTGAAATATTTAATCTATTGTGTATTTAAGCCAATTGCTTAAAAATAATGGAGATCAGGAAGCTTAGAAGACACTGAATCCATAGGGAGAATGTGTTGCCAGCCAAATGTGATTTTAAGCCAGATTAGACTGTTAGGCTCACTAATGCTGTTGCTTCTTAGAAAAGGACCATGTGATTTGGTAGATGACAGTAGGAGGTTATCCTTCTGGCAATTTCTTTTCAGAAAGCAAATCAGTAAGAGCTTCCTTTTTACTGCCTTTTCTTTTATGATTTAGGGGTATATTGCTGACAAACATTGTCGTTATACCCTGATTAGACAAAAATATTCATACATCATACACACACGCACACATATGTATGGAATCCTTTGTATCTTTAATAGGGTGTATTTAGTTATTGGCTATATTGTTTGTTTGATGAACAAAAATGATGGACATTTTTATTCCTTTAGTTGTCACCAAGTGTTCTAGGGCTGTTTGTCTTCTAAAAAGTCTATTGACTCTTAAGCAATTAAAGTTTAAAAAGAAAATAATTTAGGAGTCCAGTTAATGATAGGAAGTATGTAGATATAGTCCGATATGTGAGATTACCAAGGACATATCTCTTTATGATTTTCATGAAGGGAAACAATAACATAAAGGACTCTTCAAAACACTTACATATAAATTTTCTGATGAAAATGTTAAAGACTATGACTCATGTGCTGCAGATCTTTATGACAGATAGTGTCATGGAAAATGGTCTTCAGGGTGTGGTGGTTTGGCACTTCTGCAGTGTAAAACATCAAGATGGCCTTTCTTTATAACCAGTTCTGCTTCATACTCGTGATACATTGTTCTTTCAAATGTTGGACCATTTGCATTATTTGAGTAGTATTTTAAGAAATCAATATTAAGGCTAACTTTTGCCACCACTTTTATTTGTCTGAGGTTTTAATTTTTAATCTAACTATTCAGAGGTCAAGTTACATTTGCTTTCAAGAATGTGGTTGGGGCCGGCCGCGGTGGCTCACGCCTGTAACCCTAGCACTCTGGGAGGCCGAGGCGGGTGGATCACTCAAGGTCAGGAGTTCGAGACCAGCCTGAGCAAGAGCGAGACCCTGCCTCTACTAAAAAATAGAAAGAAATGATCTGGACAACTAAAAATATATATAGAAAAAATTAGCCGGGCATGGTGGCACATGCCTGTAGTCCCAGCTACTCAGGAGGCTGAGGCAGAAGGATTTCTTGAGCCCAGGAGTTTGAGGTTGCTGTGAGCTAGGCTGACGCCACGGCCCCCCAGCCAGGGCAAAAGAGCGAGACTCTTGTTTCAAAAAAAAAAAAAGGAAGAAACCCTTATGGTGATACATTCATGTATGCTGGCTAGAAAATATGTCTCTTAAAGATTTCTACCAGACGATAACCTGAAAATGTACTATGGTACATTTAAATACTTACTTTTTTTTTTTTTTTTTGGTGGCCTTGTGTGCTTTAAGGAAAACTGAAGGAAGTGGTAACTGTGCCTTTGTCAATCCCATCTACGGGAATTGGAGTGACCCAGAGAAAACAGAGGTGAGTGGCAATGGTAGCTGTATTGTTTCACACAAATACACAAACACACACACACATAAAACTACTCAGTGTTGTTTGGACATGTTTCCATATCATGGCTAAAAGAACTGTTTTAGTAGAGTTATTTCAATTGTGGGTAGAAAGGAGTTTCAATCTCTACAAATGTGCTATGAGCATTTTCCATTTCAGGACAGTTTCAGTCTGCTTGTAAAGTCCGTTCCCTGTTAAATGGCTTTACTGTCACTGTTCATAGTCAAAGAGAGCTGACAAATCTGGAAAGTATCAGTTTAACCCACAGAGTGTTAGTCAGCTACTCACAGTAAGGATTCATTGAGTGTTCTTCATATTTTATTCTTAAAAAGAAAAGAGAGGATAGAGTTCCGTGTTCTCTTTAAATTTAGGGTGGGTAGTCCGGGTCATTAACTGATAACTTAGAAGAAGAAAAAAATAAATTAAGATTCGTTACTTCTTCTTTGGCCATTCTGGGGCTAGCCCTTATTAGTATAATAAAAATGAGAGAAAAATATAGCAAGGCAAAGCTTTCTCATCCTTTTAAAAACTTTTTGTTTATTGTTTAAGTCTTTTTTGAGGTAAACTTGACAAATGAAAATTGTATGTATGTTTAAGGAGTATATTATATTTTGATATGCACTGTGAAGTGATTACCACAATCGAGCTATTTAACACATCCATCACCTCACATAGTTACCTTTTTGTGTGTATGGTGAGAACATTTAAGATCTACTCTTTTAGCAAATTTCAAGTGTAACAGTAGTATTAACTATAATAACATACTGTATGTTAGATCTCCAGAACTTATTCATTCTGCATAACTGAAACTTTGTACCCTTTGACCAACATCTCATTTCTTTCTTAAGTAGGTAGTATGATAATTCATTTGGATATAAAGTAAGTTTAGTCATGACACACAACGGGAAGAGGTTTCTATCAAAGACCCACCTTTCAACATGCTTTCAAATGGTTTCTGCTGTGTATGTATTGGGTAGTGCAATTGATGACTCTAGAGAACCTTGGAAGTAAATTTTTTTTTTCTATTCTGATAAAAGAAAAATTATTCATCCTTAATATTCCTTTTTCCTACATTATGAATGGCTGGAGAAGAAATCCTGTCACGTCTCCTGACCTTTGTTGCTATTTTGATTTTTATTGTTTCAGAAACAAATAACTTTGTATGAATTAAACTAGGTCTACTTTCTCTGGCATCATAGCAGAAAAATAGACTTATCTAAAGTGCTATTTTAAAGACTCTTAGAGAAAACTTTCATATTCTAGTACAGAAATTGAGAGAATAGGGTAATGAACTGTCATGTACCCATCAGTCAGCTTCAAGAACCCATGGTCATTCTTGTTTTACTTCTACTGCAACCCATTTCTTCAACCTATCACAAGGTTTTAAAGCAAATCTCAGACATCATTTAATTTTAACTGGAAAGACTTCAGTTATATCTTTAAGGGATGAGGATTTAAAAAAAAATATGACCACAGTTTCATACCTAAACATTTAACAATATTTTCTTTATACCATCACATATTCAGAGTTCAACTTACTCCAATTATCTCATAAATAAGTAGGAGGTTTTGTATGGGGTTTTTTGTTACTGTTGTTACCATATTTTTAAAATCAGGACCCTTAGAAAGTATACACGTCCAAATGGTAGAGACATCTCTACCATCTCTTAAGTCTCTTTTCATCTCTAAGTTCCATTTTCTGTCTTATTTTTTTTCTTGCAAATTATTCGTTAAAGAAACCAACTTGTTTGTCCTATAGAACGTCCCACATTTTAGATTTCTAATGTAGTCTGTAAACTATAATTCTACCAACTTAAAGCCACTTAAATTTTTGTTGTTGTTGTTTTTGTTTTGTTTAACATAACTATATTCAATATGGCAGACTTAGTGAAACCAGCACCAGAGAAGGAGGTAGTCAAAATACTGGCCACTGTGTTTCCACTCCCCACCAGAGGTGAGAATGAGGCAGTGGTGCCTATGGCCAGAGGACCCAGGGACACACTGAGTCTAGGCCTGCATCAGCAGTTCAAGCAGTGTGGGATGCAGGTGCTGGAGGGAAGAGTCAGAGATGCTCGTTATTACTTCAGTGGAAATCCATTAGAAGCTTTCCGCATTCTGTGTGATATTGAAAGAAGTTCCTTCTTTTAATGCCTAAAATCCTAACCTTTCAAATGTGGTTTTCTTCTTCAGAGTTCTGTCCATTCCTTCTCAAATCCATTATATGGCACAACATCAAGAAGCTTGGAGACTGTGTGTCATCATCTCAAATAGCGGCACCAAGATCAAAAATGATCCAATATATATAGCTTATTCCAGTCTCTGAAATCTGAAAGAAACACATCTTACACAATAGTAAAGAGAAAAAATTCACAATGCTAGTGTTATTATTAACATTTATGAATAAATTTTCTTACTGAATACAGTGAATGTTTTCATGGAATCAGAATCAGTACCTTATCTTCATTGTATTTCAGAATATTTTAATAAAATTTCTACTTAATCAAGTTTCTTGTTTTCCTTTGATTTTTATCATGGTTATTTTTTAAAATGTAAATCAGGTTGTTTCTGATCCTGAATATAAAAAAGTTTTAAAATGCTTTTTGTCATACAGTTTAGAAACAAAAGAGAACTGACATACTAACTAGCAGGAATGGACAAATCATAGTAATACTAATCAACATAATCATAAGTAAAAATTATTTCTGGCCAGACATGGTGGTTCATGACTGTAATCCCAGCACTTTGGGAGGATGAGGTGGGAGGATTGCTTGAGGTGAGGAGTTTGAGACCAGCCTGGGCAACATAGTGAGCCCCCTCTCTTAAAAAAAAGTTTAAAAAACTTAGCTGGGCATGGTGGTGCGTGCCTGTAGTCCCAGCTACTGGAGAGACTGAGGTGGGAGGATTGCTTAAGTCTAGGGTTCAAAGTGATAGTGAGTTATGATTGTGCCACTGTACTCTAACCTCAAGGACAGAACAAGACCTTTTCTCTAAAAAAAAAGAAAAAAAATCTGCATTTTGTAAAAATAAGTGATAAATTATCAGCCCATTCTTACCTTTTTCAAATAAAAATTTAACACTTGCATATAGATATAAAAATAATGCTAACATGTATGCATTAAGAAGCTTTGAGCTACAGGAAACTGAAAACTCCCTACTTAAATATCTTAAATAATGTGACAATCATTATCCCATACCTCAGGAAATTAGTAGAGACCACCTCGTTGGTATTGTAACACCTCCTTTACTTCAGCAAGGAGGTCATGGTTGCTGACAAGTGTCATGTCCTGGGCTCTACTCTCAGGTTAGCTGCCCTGCAAGGTTAGATGACGACTACGCAAGATGCAGCGCTATTGTGTGCACAATAAAATTCAGACGCAGAGAAGAGCCCATTTCTTTCTCTCTGTCACTTTTAACCACCAAGAAAATCCTTCCCAGCATGCACTACTTGCACAGCACTTTTCTTATTGGCTGGGATAGGCGCGGAGCTCACGCCCAGCCAATGGCTGCAAAGGTGATAAGGCCGCCGTGATTGGCTGAAACCCCTCACTATCCGCCCTGCTGTTCCCGCCCTCCAGTGGAGGTTCAGTCAGGGTGCTGGTTATCCTCACAGAAAAGAATTTCAGGAGGCACCGCAGGTAAGCCAAGCAAGCCGTTTTTATCGAAGGATAAGATTGAAAGCGAAAGGGAAATTACACTCTCTCATGAGTAAGAGAGCGGGGAGGCTCGAGAAGAGCAGCTGCACAGAAAGGAAGGGATTTTTGGCTTTTGAGGGGAGGAATATTCAAGGCTAAGGGTTTTTTACGAAGAATCTGGGTAGTAATTTCTAGAATTGGGTTCCCTCCTGTGAGGGTGTGAAGTCCATACAAGGGGCGGGGCGGGGGAGGGTAATTCTCAGACAGTTACTAGGGCATGCAGAAGTTTATTTTCCTGAGAGAGAGAGAGTGGCCGCCAGACACGCAGGGAGGAAAGAAATGTCAGCGGCAAGGAAAGTTGGTGCTTTTAAAGGGTAGAAATGGCTTTTTTTTTTTTTCTCTGCTTCAGGGGACTGATAACAAAAGCGGCCGTGAAGCTGCTGTGTTGGCTTTTTCTGTTTCTCA
>NW_012134192.1:498746-504189 GCF_000956105.1 Propithecus coquereli
TTGAGCACTTTTTTTTATGTTTGCTGGCCATTAGGCTGTCTTCTTTTGAAAAGTTTCTGTTCATGTCTTTTGCCCATTTTTTGATGGGGTGGTTTGATTTTTTTTTTTCTTGTTGATTTTCTTAAGTTCTATATAGATCCTAGTTATCAGCCCTTTATCGAATGTGTAGAAAACAAATATTTTCTCCCATTCTGTAGGTTGTCTATTCGCTCTAATAATAGTTTCCTTGGCTATGCAGAAGCTTTTTAATTTGATCGGGTCTCATTTGTTTATTTTTGTTGCTGCTGTGATTGCTTTGGGGATCTTCTTCATAAATTCTTTGCCTAGGTCGATGTCTAAAAGTCTTCCTGACATTTTCTTCCAGAGTTTTCTTCTTTCTTCTTGATAGCGGGAAGCATCTGGTACCATCTCTTCTTGAGGAAGCAAGGGAAGCTTGCACTCCGACTGTCCACTCAGGAACTTTTTTAAGGCTGAGAAAGAACTCAGAGGTAACAAATTAGGCCACACGTGTTTTAATTAAAGGGTAATTGTGAGTTTATTTCTGTTTGATAGTTTATTTTCCTCTGTTAGATAGATTGTTAATAAGATCATCTTTAACCTCCCATCTTTATACTTTATGTAGTTGTTTCAGAACTGTCATAGAGATTTCAAGGGCAGAGAACTTTTTAAAACCACAATGCAAATGATATTATAATAAGCCAAAATTCATGTAAGGAGATCTAGCTAGCTGACAAGCTGGTTGAAGCCTGGTTCTTGTCTGGTTATCAGCCACTCTTAGTTAAACTTTAACACCCACCTGCACACACTCTGCAAGCTTCTTCATCCCGCTCCTAGTTTAGTAGTCTAGTTAGCTTCCGCCTAAGGGTTGTTTATTTCAGTACCTGTACCCAACTGTGCAAGTCCCTTCATCCAGTTTTAGCCAGGTCTCTACTCTCCTACTCTACCACTGGGGTTGAGAATAGACCTGTGAAGCACATTGTGAGGTAGATAAGGGTAGGTACTTAAAGGAAAATGGAGTTAGGAAGGGGATTAGGTAGGCAACAATCAGCATCTAAATAGGAATGTTTCTTTTTCTAGTGGTAATGTGCCCTTCAATCTAGTGGATTCAGATAGAATGGATAAGCAATCTGCCCTGCCTCTGTACTCAGTAGGGTGGAAAGAAGGATAAAAAAGTTAGGGCCACTACCACGTATCATTTGGGACATTTTTGACTCAATGTAAAGTCAATTGTACAGTGTAACTTTCACTGCTATATTATTGCCTTTTGTGCGACTACAGACTAGCAGGGAAATACTATTTTTCATTAACCTTGCAATAAATTAATCTCAAATTTTATCCAAATTAATTTTTGAACCCCACCGACTGCCTTATTTGTTTTTTGCTCCATATTAATATATTTTTCTAATTGCTTCTTTCATATTGACATCAAAATTTCTGACTCTGGAAAAATTCACACAAGAAGAGATCAGCAGTAGTAATAGCTATTGTTTTTTGTTGTTGTTTAAGTCTGGCCCCTGGCATTGTGGGACATATGCACTTTTGGAAGTTGCATTTATTTTAGCTTATAACTATTATTCACATATATTCAGGATCTTTGCTTAAGCATACAGAATTCTTTTAAAAAGCCTTGAATTAAAATTCAGCTATGGTCTTACTAAAGAACTCAAGGCTACTACATGAAAATGCAATTTCTTACAAAAGAGATAATAAAAATGATTATTCAATTGAAATTGGCCTGTTTCACAGAATATTGAGAGAATTCATGACATATAGGGAGCTCCAAATTTAGTGTAATAACGGGAAATCAACAGAGAATAGAAATGAGAGTACTGTTAACAGTATTTACATTTTTCTTTAGGTGCAAATTATGTATTATGTACCCTAAAATGTTTAAATCAAGCATTTTGTAAGGACTTATAAGTACATATGGCAATTCTGTGAAACCAATAGAATGAAACTGATTTTTCTTATCCAATAAGTGCAACAGATTAAATGCCCATGCTGTTTTCTTAATTTAATGGGAGATTCAGAAATGAAGACTTTATTTTTCTTTACATCATTTTTCTTCTGAAAACTCTTTGATATAAGTCCAAATTTGTACCATTGTGATTTTAAAAATAGGCAAAAGGAAGAAGAAGAGAAAACCAGCAGTGTATAGAGTCCACAGTGTATATAACCTAGATCATGAAGCTTTAGATCATGAAAACATCTGAAATTTCTCACTGGCATATAATTCATTGAAAGTAATTTTTTAAAAAAAATCTGGTAGATGTCAGGAGAATGGATTCCAACAAGCAGTGCCGACAGATTCTTAGGGCTTTTAGCGCATGAATATTTAAGACACCATCTTACAGTTAACTGAATTCATGTAACTAATCTGTTTTCCAAAATACACTTTAAGTACAAAATAATAACAGCAACAGCAAACACTAGTAAGTACTAATTATTTGCTAAATAATATTTTAAGTATTTTACCTATTTTAACTCATAAAAAATGTAAATGGTGTGCTGTATTCTATGGTAGTCATTAGCCCTATGTGGCTACTTAATATGAAGTTTAAATTAATTAAAACTAAACAAAGTTAAAAATACAGTTCCTCAGTTGCACTAGCTACCTTCCAAGTGCTAAGCAGCCATTTGTGGCTGGTAACTACTGTATTGGACAACACAGAGAATATTTCCACTGTTTCAATAAGTTCTCTTGGTCAGCACTGGCTTAGAACAGTGCCGAAATAATGTGCTACAAATAGTACAGTAGTAATCTTCATAAATCTAATTGGCACTAAAAAGTATTTCCCAGTATGTATATTTTAACTAAAAGCTGCCAATTTCACACAATAATAAGTTACCAATAACACAAAGTATATTTAGCTGAAAGCAAACTAGGAAATATATGTGATGAAGTTCATTTTAATGCTTTCTTACAATATAAATAAGTCATGTCATTCTATTATGCCCATATCATCTTTACTTATTCCTTTTTCAAAATATTTAGATGGCATCTTGAAAAAACTGCAAGATTTTGCTTTTCCTTTTTCATCTTCTTAACCTTCAATCATTTTTTATATTTATCACACTAAAGATTCATGTTCACCTTGAAATAATAACTTCCTTGTGCTTACAATGTAAGGGCGTGCATTTAGGTAAACCAACCTACTATATCCAAAGCAATGTCTTTGCAATAAATACTCTTAAACTTCATTCTTATAAATGAAAAAAAGGGAAAATTCATATTGACATATAAAATGACAGGGTTTTTTTTCCCCAAAAGGCTTTTTAAAAATGAGACTTCAGGTATATATTTCACTGTCAAATCAATGACAGCTTTGTGATTCTCGGTGTTATTCTGCTTTCTTTGTGTTAACTTGCAAAATACTTTGCATTTCATTGCTAATGTGTTTAGAAAACCAATGTAAGGGTTAATATCAAAAGCAGGTGATCATCAACGTCAAGAACTTACTCTACATAGTTAATTACCAGTGTAAATGCACCACTTTCCACAGGAATCCACTTTGTGAAATTTCAGTGAAACTAGGCACATGCCATATAACTTGAATTAAAAAAGACTATATCCATGAATCAAAGTATGCATGAAAAAATAAATGATTGTAATGCTTAAAAATTCACAGTGATACATGTCATTAAACAGTACTGAAATGCTCCAAAGAGCACATTTTCTTCTCTAGAACATAGAAGCAATAATAAAGAGCTTTTGTTTTTCCAATTTTAAAAATATTTGTTTGATTTATTTAGGCCTGGTCTGGTTATATAGAGACAACTTCCATGGAACTTAGTAACACCTAGCCAGAGTTTTGTTGCTAAGAAATCAGCTCATAAAATTAGTATAATTATCTGCAGTCAATAACATATAATTATTATATTATAAAAGAAATGCCAACATAATAGATTAGGAATAACAAGTCTGTTTTTTCTGTCCAGTTTTTTTTTTTTGCAAGAGATAGTAAGTAAACATTTAATCTATTATTAACTATAAACTAATGGTTAAAGGAAAGATTTGGTTACTGTGTGATAATGAGACTTGCCATTAATTTGTTTAACAAATATTCGTAAAGAGTGTTTACAGTGAAAGAAGTAAGAGAAGGCAGTGAGACCGTGAGAGGAGAGTAGAATAACAGACAACGTATAGATATGGCTGCTGCCCATCTATAATCCTAGGACTTCTTTCTTCCCTAGAAGCTGGCCTCATGATTATTCTCTATTTTGTTAGCACTAGAGTTTCTTCAAGTAGGTAAGGTAAGAAATTAATAAAATAGAAAACATATATAAAATGAAGTGGGTCAACAAGACTAAATGTTGGCTTTTTGAAAAGAGTAATAAACCTTCGTGAAACAAAAACATAATAAACCTCTGGTGAAATAAATTATAAATAATAAACACCCAAGAAAGCAAATAAAGATTATGCACAAGGAGCCAATATCTGAAATGAAAATGGTGTAATCACCATAGATCTTACAAACGTTAAAAGGATAATGAAGATATTAGTTTTAAAAAACTTTATGACTAAAAATATCGAAATTTAGAGGAAATAAATTCCTGGAAAATGTAATTTTCCAAAACAAACCTAAGAATTAGAAGACCCAAGTAGTCCCATAACAATGTAATTAAATCATATTTAATAATCTTCCTTCAAACAAAACTCTAGATTCATAATATTCACTAGCAAATGTTATAATACATTTAAGAATTAATGCCAAACTTAAACACTTTCAGAGAATAGGAAAAGAGGTAATACTTTCCAACACATTTCATGAGGACAGCATAATTTTGATACAAACCCTGACAAAAACATTATAAGAAAGAAAAATTTCAGGCCAGTGTTACTCATGAATGCAGAAGTACTAAACATATACACACACACATATATGCACATATATAAAATGAAGTAATAAATATATAATGCATTATAAATATATTACTGCTTCTATATTTATTCCATGAATGCAAGTTTGGTTTAATTTTAAAAATCAGTGTAACTCAACACAGTAACAGAATGGAAAAAAAGCTTATGATTATTTTAATAGATGTGTAGAAATTTTTGATAAAATACAACATCTGTTCATAATAAAAATAGGAACTAAGAAAAGAGAACTTTCTTAATGGAATAAAAGGCATCTACAAAAACCTCACAGCTATAGTTAATGGTAAAATGTTGAAAGCTTTCACTTTGATATTAGAAATAAGCCAAGAATATTCACTATTGCAACCTGTTTCAAAATATTTTAACTGTTCATTGGAGATCCTAGTGAGAAAATAATACATGAAATTTTCAATTCTAAGGTATAAGAATTGAAAAGGGTACAAAATAATACCGTTGTTATTTACAGATGGTGTGACTGGGTACATAGAAAATTTAAAATAACCCTAAGGTTACTTGTTAAAATTAATTATTGACTTTAACACCTTTGTTAGATACACAATTAAT
>NW_012134192.1:506821-509095 GCF_000956105.1 Propithecus coquereli
AGAATGTATAAAAAATACTTTAAAAATAAAATTCATGAAAGGTTACCACCGAGTTAGCAAAGTTATTAAAATTGTTTTTAAAATTAAGCATGAAGAATCACAGTATTTATTTGCCAAGTTTTGCATATGTTTGCTCTGGTAGGACCCAGGGAACACAATTCCACTTGACTTGACTTTCCTAATAAACATTCTGGGGTAGTGATATGTTATTCCTCACAAATCAATTTATAGTACCTTACTTTTACTTCAGACGCAAATGTGTAAAGTACTGAACAGTATAAAACTTGGAAACACATTAAAATAAAGGTCTCAATACTATTCATTATTAATCTGCTCATGGAAACAAATTTCAAGAAGTAGAAGGTGTTTAATACCAAATTAAAGCAGACTTATGATAGAACTCGACACTATAATCATATTAATATCAAAATGATAATAATTTATGTCAGTGTGCTGAAAATTAGTAATGATTTCCCAGCTGAAGTAAGAAGAAAATGTATTCATTTAAATGACATTAATTCTGGCCAAGTAGGTAAGTAACACATTCAAGCCCATGTATGATTCTACCCTACGTCTATACACAGATGTTACATTACATGGAGCAAAAGGAAAAGTTCTTCTGTTCAGACAATGTGCAATTCAGTAGAGAGCTTTGCAGTGATGATGGAAACAAACTACTGATGCAAGCGTAGGGCTCTAAAGAATAAAATAGAGAGATAGAGAATTAGGGTGCGGAGGAGAGAGAGATGTGTATGTATATGTGTACTTAGATAATGTGAGCGAGGGAGATTCGGATCTCTGTCAAATCGTGAAATTGAACCTCAAATCCTTTCTTATGCTACCCTCTCTGCAGTCTACCCCGGTCTAATTAAGGCAGCTTTACCATGACAGTGGCCATCATTGAAAAATGTCACCTTTCCACACTTGCCCAGCTGAGCCAAGTGGCTCCGTGGTCCCCAGTGGCTCAGTATCCTTGGTCAAATTCTTAGGTCAGTATCTTCATGCCTTTATAGTTCTTGGGTTCAGGGAGCTCTGCTGCTCTGGAAAGGGCCTCTTATGACAGTCTAGAGGCAGATCTTTCCCCTACGTGTAATAAATTTTAAGGACCTTATAGAGACACTTATGGTCATCTCATATAAGAATTATTTTTTCCTTTCTTAATGCACTCTTAAGTAGCTAAAATTAGTCAGTTTTCATTCTCAATAATGTGCCTATTATTGAATGTGTGCTTTTGGTAGTGCCTAAAAAGCTACAAAACTCCCCCTAGTTTTTCATAAATTTATACATCTTTCTACAAAATGAATTCCCCTGGAAAATTTTTATTAGAAAAAGACTTTGGAATTTCACTTTTTGAAGGACATTTAATAAAGTATGTCATAATCAGAGATATTGTACAATCAAATAGAATAAAATATTTAACCTTTTCATTTAAAATTATAAATGTTAGCAGAAGAAAATGAGGCAGAGTAGCCTGTGCCCTAAGTATGGACACAAGACAGATTATGCATGTGCCAAGTAGAATTTTTGTGACCTATAAATTCCTGAAAATAAATTTCAAGATTCTCAAGAGCGCTTGAAATTTTGTTTTTAATGGATACCTATTTGGCAGATACCAATTTGTATTTTCCTAAAACATTTGCATTTCTCCCATTTCTCCAAACTTAAGCTGCTTACAAGATATAAATAGAAATAGACGATTTTTGATTCAAAGGACTGACAATTCAGTGCTTGATATTATACATTTCAATGCTTGATTATTTGGTATTGCCACAGTAATTAAAACCAATTCTCTGAAATTGAATTACTCATTTGATGTGCCGTACATTAACTGCAGAACCACCTACCACACTTGAAAATGCACATCCAAGAAAGAGAGGCTATCTTCCCTAGAAAAGCCTGGCTCTAACTGATTATTTCTATCTGATGTTACAGAAAAAGCTTCCACAATAGGCACGTATCAATTCTGCACAATTCAGCTCGTCTTTCCATGATTGGTGCATAATAGATACTATTGTAGCTGTTCCAAACATTCTTGTTCCTCTTCAGCACTCTCTATCATGCCATGACTGGAAAGACAATGAGTGTGTCGTTGCTTTTGAGATGCTTTGATCTACTGTAGCATCCAGAGGAACAACTGAAAAGAAAAGGGGGTGGAAAGAGATTTCCAGAAACTAGCCGTGTTGCTGTTGATGCTCATTCCTATGCAGAGCTTAAAAACACCACCAAACCAAAGATTAGAATGAATGTAGACCAATTAATGCAAGAAAGAGGCCA
>NW_012134192.1:509315-511763 GCF_000956105.1 Propithecus coquereli
AGTAATATTAAAGAGAGATGTAAATAGAGATACAATGTTCAATTTTTCCCAAAGCAGTCTGTAAAGATTTTAAAAAATTCCTATTAAATTTCTACCAGACATTTAAGACCTGGGAGGCTGATTCTAAAATTTTTATGGAAATTCAGTGGCCTAAAATAATCAAGAAACTCTTGAAGAATGTGGTATGAGGACTTCTTTACTAAATGTCACATATAAAGATAGAATAATTAGTGCATTGGGGTGTTAACATAAAGATAGATAAATAAACCAAAGAAATAGAATAGAGATCCCAAAATCAGACACACACTTATATGGATACCTGATTTACAGCAAATATCACACTTCCGACCAGTGCAGAAAGTAGGGCATTTTCAATGATGGGCTAAAACTTTTGTTCCCATACAGAAAAATCAGTGAAACCTAACACCACTACATACTTTACATGAAAATGAATTCCAGGTGGGTTTTATTGTATAGACAGTCCTCAATTTATAATGGTTTGACTTAGGATTTTTTGACTTTACAATGGTGTAAAAGTGATATGCATTCAGTAAAAACTGTACTTTGAGCACCCATACAACTGTTCTGTTTTTCACTTCCAGTATAGTGCTCAGTAAATTACATGAGATATTCAACACTTTATTATAAAATAGGCTTTGTGTTAAATGATTTTGCCCAACTTTAGGCTAATATAAGTGTTCTGGGCACGTCTAAGGTAGGCTAAGCCATGATGTTTGGTAAGTTGATGTATTAAATGCATTTTTGACTTATGATGTTTTCAACTTATGATGAGTTTATCAGCATGTAACCCCGTAAGTCAAGGAACATCTGTACATCTAAGTTTGAAAGGCATAACAGTAAATCTAGACTGACCTAGAATATAATATATACAAAAATAATATTATCTCCATAAGGGAAAGACTACTTATGCACAAAATTAACCATAAGAGAAAAGATTAATAAATTGGACTATGTTAAAATCTGGGCACTCCTGTTCAACAAAAGATACCATTAGGAGATGGAAAAGAGTGAACCAGAGGATGGGAGATGTTATTTACAACACATAAAGCCAACAAAGTACTAGTACACAGAATATATTTTTAAGTTCTACAAATCCCTAAGAAAAAAGCAACAGAAAAATTGGCAAGACCCTTGAACATGAAATTTACAAAATGAGCCAATAAGCATATGATTAAACCCCCAACCTTGTAAATTATCTGGCAAATCCAAATTAAACATACTAGATACCACTAGACACTGTTAATGTATAGTACTGCATGCCAAACAGAATGCCTAAAATTTTGAAAAGACAATACTGATTTGTTGGTGTTATGTACTGAATTTTCGTGTCTCTCCCAAATTTATACATATAATTTTGACTGATGTTACTGATAAAAATTGATACATAAATCCCGAATTAAGTTTTACAAATCCCAGGTAGGTCAATTAAGTTCTCTCTGAAGGTAATTTGCATCTTAAGCAGAGACATGAGAATGGAAGGTGTTTGCACTGAAGGCAATGGGAGCTGAGGCATCTGACGGAAATACCTAGAAAGATAATTACCTTGTTCCTGCTACTGCCATACTCAAAGGAAACCCGTTTCAAATCCTTCACAGATTCTGTTTGTTCTGCTTTTTTGTTAATTCTATGAGCCCCCCAGTATCCTTCCAATATGTCCCTTTTTCTTGCTTAAGTTAGACAGGGTCAGGCAGTGTCTGTTGCTAAATAACCAAAGAATACCCACTGAAGAATAAATTGGTGCTTTTATTAGTTCTGACTGCCATAACAAAATACCTGGTAGCTTAAACAACAGACACTTTGTTTCTCACAGTTCTGGAGGCTGGGAAGTCCAAGATCAAGGTGTGGGTAAGGTAGGTTTCATTCTAAGATCTCATGGCTTTTAGGTGGCCACCATCTCCCTGTGTGCTCACATGACCTCTTCTTTGTGTGCACTCTGGGAGAGAGAGAAAGAGAGCGAGCAAGCTCTCTGGTGTCTCGTATTAGAAGGACACTAATCCCATCATGAGGACCCCACTTTCCTGACCTCATTTATCCCTAGTCACCTCCCAAAGGCCCTCTCCTCAAATACCATTACACTGGGGTTAGGGCTTAAACATACGAATTTGGGAAGTACACAAACATTCAGTCTATAATAGTCCTGTTACATGGGGCCTGCAATATTTTTTGCCCTTTTTAGTTCATAAATAATATGTGTAAGAAATATATAATGAATTGGTTGAGAATATAATAGAATAAGAATGTAAAATTCAGAACCTGGTAGAGATAATGACCTGTGAATGCAGACAAAGAATGTGTTAAAAGAAATTTTCCCTTCAGGTTTCTAATAATTCCTTCACCTGTTCTTCACAGGTATATTCTGCATATTGTCCATTATTAAGGATTAATCCTAATCAATCAAATGTTAAATGTTTCAGGAAAAAAATCATT
>NW_012134192.1:514703-532311 GCF_000956105.1 Propithecus coquereli
ACTTCCACTACTATTAATATATTTGATATTTCTGAGAGTATATATAGTAGGAAAAAATATTGTTCACCTTACAAGATCCTTTACTATATTAATCTTAGGGGTTTTGTTTTGTTTTTTTTTTTTTTTAAGAGACAGGATCTTGCAATGTTGCCCAGAGTCTGGACTTGAATTCCAGGGCCGAAGTGATCCTCCTGCCTCAGCCTCCTAAGTAGTTGAACTATAGACCTGTGCCATCATGCCCAGCTAATCTTAGTTATTTTGTATTTGATTTTGCCAAGAAAAAAAGATAAATGTATTGATTTTAGAATTAAAGAGTTACATTAAAACATATGTTCATTTATATTAAATGTTTTATAAGAGAGCATCACATCTTCATTAATTATCAATGTTTTGTTTAAAGTATAGCACTTTTTATTTTAAAGATTTCTTACATTCTACTATAGGTAAATTGTTATATTATTTTAAGTGATTGTTGTAGAGTTTACACTATACATCATTAACTTAATAATCAACCTTCAAATGTCATTTCACATATAGTGAAAGGAACTTACCACAGTATTCTTCCATTTCCTCCCTCTTATCCTATATGCTGTTTTTGTAATACTTTTTACATTTATATATATCAAAACTACACAATGCATTGTTACTATTTCTGCATTATCTTTGAAAGCAATTCAAAATATGGAAAAAAAATCTATTACAGTTTACCATTATTTTTACTCTTTCCAAAACATTTATTTCTTAGGATAGTTCCCGTTTTCAATCTGATATCATATTTCTCTGTCTAAAGAAATATCTTAACAAGTACAGGCCTGATGGCAATAAATTCTCTAAGCTCGTATTTGCCTGAAAAATTCTTTATTTTATTTTCATTGTTAAAAGATATTCTTGTTGAGTATGAAAATCTTGTTAATAGATTTTTTTCCATTACTTAAAACATATCACCCCATTTTCTTAATACACAGAGTTTCTAATGAGAAGTCTAATGAAATTATTATCTTTCTTACTCTTTATGGAATATTTCTCTTTTTCTTGCTGTTTTCCATATTTTTCTTTTTATCATTGTTTTTTAGCTGTTTGATTATCATACATATAGGTGTGTTTTTTAGGAATTTACCCTGCTGGAGACTCTTTGAGCATCAAATCTGTGGCTCACTTGTTTCTGTAAGTTTTAGAAAATTTTCTGGCTGGCTATTGTCTCTTGATATTTTCATTCTGTCCCATTCTCTCTCTCCTTCTTTTGGGACTCCAATTTCATGTATGTAAGACCATTTGATGTCGTCCTAAAGGTCTTAGGAGCGCTGTTCTGTTTTGGGTTTGTTTATTTACATTTTCTTTTGCTGTTTTCATTTTTGAATTTCAATTTGAATAAATTCTAGTGGCCTATCTTCAAGTTTACTTATTTTCTCAGCTATGCTTAGTCTGCTAATCAGTTCATTGAAGAAATTCTTCATCTCTGATAACGTGTTATTTTTAGTGTTTTCATTTGACTTTTAAAAAATGATTTCTTCCTACCTGCTGAAATCCCCCATCTGCTCCTAAATATTCACTTTTTCCACGAGTTTCTTGTGAATTAGAGTTATTTAAAATTGTCTATCAGAAAATTTCAACATCTGGGTCATTTTGAAACTGGATCTTTTGATTACTTTATCTCTTCATGATGGATTGGTTTTCCTTGTTTTTATTTTCTGCCTGACAGTTTTTTATTGAATGCTTGGTATCATATGTAGAACAGTAGAGACTGAGATAAATAGTATTTATGTCTAAAAATGGGCATACTTCTTCTTTTGTCATGATTTTAGTATGTGATTTTGAGGTATTCTAATCAGAAGTTTCATTTTGTTACTGCTCTCATAGCCTTCAGTTT
Source organism: Propithecus coquereli (assembly GCF_000956105.1). Lineage (NCBI taxonomy): Eukaryota > Metazoa > Chordata > Mammalia > Primates > Indriidae > Propithecus > Propithecus coquereli. Next base: position 516,571 of record NW_012134192.1, read on the forward strand.
AACACAGACTTCAAGTACCTCTAGCAGTAGGCTGCTGTTACCTTGCGCTTTGAATGGGAGCTAAGATGCCAGAAGTTTTTTCCAACTGTTCATGCTCCACCCTCATGTTTAGCAATACCTGCATGTCCAAGCTAATAAAGGAGTGTCTTTTCACTCTCTTGCCACACATAGTAATAGATTCCAGGTGGGAGGAGTGGTGGAGGTAGTTCTTTTGTCTCATTCTGGCCTCTGTGTGTGTCTGGCCCTCCGGGGTGGTACTTACTCAGTGCTCCTAGGTATCCTCACTGTGTCTTTGGTTTTAAGGAGAGAGTTCTCTGCCCCAGCCCAGCATTAACATATCTCTTCTGGGTATTGATTTAGGATCCCAGACAAGACAGTTTTCTGACCTTTCCAAGGATAAGGGGTTTTAGTTTCTACTTTGTTAAAAATTAATTGTGTCTGCCTCAAAACTCATATGTCAAAGCCCTAACTTCCAATACTTAGGAATGCTACTGTATTTAAAGAGCCTTTGAAGAGGTTATTAAGTTAAAATGAGGTTGTTAGAATGGACCCTAATCGAATCCGACTGGTGTCCTTATAAGGAAAGGAAATTTGGACTCAGAGAGAGACATTTGGGATTGCATACGGACAGAGGAAAGGCCATGTGAAGGCACAGCGAGAAAGTGGCTAACTGCAAGCCAAGGAGGGAGGCCCCAGAAGAAGGCAGTCCTGCCAACATCTTGATCTTGGACTTTAGCCTCTAGAACTGTGAAAAAATAATTTTCTGTGGTTTAAGCCACCCAGTCTGTGGTATTTTGTTATGGCAGCCCTAGCAAACAATACAACATACCCCTTCCTTCCCCCACCCCAACTCCCTCAGCAGCAGTAGATCTTTGCCTATGTCCTGAAGCTCTTGTTGTATTTCTTCATTTTTTTGTCATTCTTTTTTAGTTCTGTTTTTCAGCTTGTGTAATTTCAATTGCTCTATCTTCTAATTCCTTATTCTTTCTTCTGCCAGGTCAAATCTAATACTGAGCCCCTCTACTGAATTTTTAATTTTAGTTATTAGTGATAATTTTAGTTTATTTTCTACAATTTTTATCTCTTTATTAATGTCTATTTGATGCAACATTGTTGTTATACCTTTCTTTACTTCTTTAATCTTGATTTGCTTTACTTCTCTGAACATGTTTATAATGACTGGTATTTTACTGAAAAATCTCACATTTGGTCTCTCTCAGAGGCAGTTTCTATTGCCCAACTTTTTTCCAGTGTATGGGTCATACTTTTTCTGTTTCTTTGCATGCCTCATAATTTTTTGTTGGACATTTTATATGATGTATTGTAGCAACTCTGAGTACTACCCACATTTTTTTTAAAAAGGAGGGGATTATTATTATTTTTTGTTTATTTATCTAGTGCTTGATTAAATTATTTTAGTGAAATCTATTTCTCCTCACCTCCAAAGAGATACAGCTTTGAGTATGCCCACAGTTACCCTGGGATGACATTGGTACTCATAGGGCTCTCTTGACCTCCTTCCTTCACCATCTTCAGCTGTTAAATTCCACCAATTGCCAGCTGATTATTCTGTTATTTTTAATAATGCTCTGGGGCATAAATTATTCTAGAAACTAATCCAATCAAATTATCACTCCTTGGACGGAAACCCTGAGGTGAGGTTTTGATTTTTGGTAGACCCTCAGGAGGACTCCTCACAGTTGTATTATTCCTTGGTTTTCTCCTTCAAACTAGCTGAGCTATAGTTTATCCTATATCTTGAATCTCCTTTCACTTGCCTTTCACCACACCCTCCACTATTCTTGAGAGTGCCTTTAGGCTTGAATTTCTTCACTCTCTTCCAAATCAAGGCAGTTGCTTGAAAATAAATTGGGAGTTATGCAGGTTTTTTGGCCGGGTTTCCCCCTAGGCAAAATCTCTGAAATCGTTCTGGAGTTATAGGTGGAGACAAGGGCAAGCTCTATGAGTAACATCCCTGCTCTAGGAGCCCAGCACTAGTGGGTGGGAGCAAGAGTGAGCAGGGCCCCAGTATTTCAGCATTTCATCATGCTGCACCCACAGTAGTGTCTCCGTTACACGCATTAGGGCTGGGCAGAAGGAAGCCCCCACTCCTCAAGTGCATTCACCCAGGATTTTGCCTGAGCAACAGGTGGTTGGGAGCAGGAATGGGAAACACTGAGGTACTGCTTATCCTGGTAGGAAAGTCTTCCATCTGGGAGCTGGGAGGAAAGAGACCTGTGTTCTTAGAGGCAGCAGTGGGGAGTAGAGTTGGCCTCAATGAGCTGGGAGGGAGAGGGAGAGACCATTCTTGGTTCAGATACCATGGACTCTTGCCTTTATTACTGAATTTTCACAGATGCTCTTGAACAGATATTTGTCCATTTGTCAGGTCAGCAATCCTGTTTTCGGTTCTTAGTTTGCTCTTGGCTAAAGAACGAACAGACACTGAAAGCAAGGTAAGCATGAAAATGAGGTCTATAGAGCAAGAGCAAGATAAGTTTGCCACAGGCAATGAACAAGACACTCTGGTTATGGTCTGGGGTTCTGTTTTACACTGTCTAAATTGGGCTCTCTTCTGTGGTTCAGTCACTATGGAACCACTTTTATGGACAGTTAATGGAATGATAATTAGCCTGGGGTTACTCTAGGCCACTTCCCAGATCCTATTGTGCCTGGGCTGCCTGGCCCTAGTGCTAGGGAATTCCCTGAATTCTTTTGCAGATTGGTAGGGTGTTCCTCCTTCCAGGTGTGGCAATTGCTTGGGGCAGGATTAAGGTGGGGCAGCACCAAGACAGGATGCCTGCCCTTATCCTTCTTCCCCAGGTGGGGCAGTTGCTCAAGGCAGTAGGAAGGCGAGGTGTCCACTTTTGTCCCTAGGATAGCCAGAGATCCTTTACTATCTACATAACATTTCATTTGCTCTTTGCCCTTGGGACCCTTTCCAGAGCTTTTAAATGACTGTTCTTTCCATAGTTTTCACTGGTTTCACTGGGAACAGGGCACTGCAGATCCTCATGCTCCCATGTTGGAAGCCTGTCATCTAATTTCTTCTTACCTGCTTATGTGGTGGCAGTTCTGTCTTGTACTCTGTCAAGGCTGACCAGTTTTTGTGTCCTCATGGTACTGAGGGACAACTAAGGAATACAGTTAACTTGCTTTACCTTACAGCCTCAACTCTGATTCACTCAAAAAAATTATGATTGTGTAGGTTATATGGCTTTTTTTCATTGTTAGTTGGAAATGACATTTTCTTGTGACTTTTTACATCCTAAGTCTATAATTTCTCTTTATTTTTTATATTAAATAGCGAATGTCTAACTCCCCTACTTTGAAGACTGTGAAAATATAATATGGACAGTTTAAGAAGCAAAAAATGAGAAAAAAATAAAATTATTCTAAGCTTTTGAGTAAAGGAAAGTAACTCAGAGCATTCCGAGTTCTGCAAAATTTATCAGGCCCAGAGAGACATGAGTATGGGACTTCACTCATGACCCTCCTGCCCAGGGGCATGCCATGCCCAGGGGCAATTGTTTAAAAGGCATTTTGTTCCTGATTAGCTGTCTCACCCTTTGTCTTCATCTTCCTGGAATTTGTGATACAAAGAACAACATATAGCCAATCAATAGTTTATGTTATTTTAATGTAAATTCTTGGTAAACAATTAGCAACTGCCTCTTCTTTTTTGCTTTAAAAACCCACTTGTAACTGCTGCTAATCAGAGTATATATTTATGGCAACTTGGATCTATGCTTCCCAGGTGGGCATCTGGAGGCTGTGAAGTCCAAGGTCAAGACTCTGGCAGATTTGGTGTTTAGTGAGGACTTGCTTCTGGGTACATAAATGGTCATCTTCTCACTATGTCCTCCCATGATGGAAGGGGTGAGGGACATCTCAGAGGTCTCTTTCATAAGGGCACTAATCTCATTCCTGGGGCTCCTCTCTCATGACCTAATCACCTCCCAAAAGCCCCACGTCCAAATACCATCACATTGGGGATTAGGTTTCACCATATAAACTTGAGGGGGACACCCACATTCAGTCTTTATCAAGAAGCCTCCCAAATAATATCACTGATTAATCCTTTATAGATATACACATTTCCACATTCGCATAAGCCAGTCTCTACCCCGTAGTCAGATGTCATCAGCAAAGTGCCTGAGTGAGGATCTGCCCTGAGAATTTATTTCCCCACTGACTCTGTAATTGTAGATAATTCCCTTAGCCCCTTCAGCCTGTTTCTTTATTCATAAAACAAGTCTAGTACTATAGTACTATAAACATGTCGTATTTGAAGTTTTGATGAAGACTTCCTAGAGATGTAAGGCATTATAGCAGCCACAATAACCCAGTGCTTTTTATCTACCACTTTTCTTTGAACCCAGGAATGGCAAAAGTTCTTAAAATCTTTTCTTTACTAGAAAAACAGCATGTAATAAGAAGATGAGAAGGACTTCTCCCTTCTTTACTTGTAGAAAGCATTGAAAGAAAGCTTTGCTTCTAATAGAAAACACTTAGGAAATCTTGATTTTCTTTGTGAATTGTCATATGCAAAATCACACTTGATTGATACCATGCAATAATACTTAGTTCAAGCTGTGAGGAATTAGGTTGGTGTTCTTCCCACCAATACAAAGAGCAACAGCAATATGGTTTGAGGCATTTGGGGCTGAAAAAGATGGCTAATGATGTAAATGTAACAAATAAATAAAACATTTAAAAACATGGCTGAGTACAATGGCTCATGCCTATAATATTTGTGGGGCTGAGGCAGGAAGATTGCTTGAGGACAGGAGTAACAGAGCAAGACCCCGTCCCTAAAAAAATAAAATAAAATAAATTACCCAGATGTGGTGACTCACGCCTATAATTGGGAGGCTGAGACAGAAGCCCAGGAATTTGAGGTTGGAGTGAGCTGTGATTGCACCACTGCACTCCAGCCTGCATGCCAGAGTGAGACCCTGTCTCTAAATAAATAAATACATAAAAACTTGATAAGCAGACATTTTAAAAATGTAAGGTAAACATTTTATGGGAAAAGTCCACAATTGAAATAATGTCTAATTTAACGATACGTAACTAGCAACTTTTGGTTGTATAGCTCTACACTAACAAGCTTATAGATATTGAAGATTAAATTTTGTACTTCTCAGATTTGTTATTGTTGTTGCTGTTAGTATTTGAGTTTTGTTGTTGTTGTTAGGCGTTTACTTTTTTTTTCAATTAGGAGACTACAATGATGTGCTTCAAACACCAGAAAGCATTACAAGATACATAGTGAGAAATCTCTTTCCTCTGTTCCCAACTGCCAAGTCCCCACCCTACTCTTCCAGTCTTCCCAGTCGCATCCCCCTACACTCCTACAAGCAACTGCCATTATTAACACTAACATTAAATACTTTGGTTAAAAATTAAAATTTGACCCAATTACCCTGATTTAATCATTACGTATTATATAGATGTATCAAAATACTGCATATACCTCGAAAATGTGTATAACTATGATATATCAGTTGTTAAGATACCAATAATTTTAAAATAAATAAATGATAAAAATTTTAAAAATTAAAATTTGAATATTTAGCTATTTGTAGGAGAAAACCAGTGGGCATTTTTTTGAAGTCAGAGAAATTAATTTCAGAAGCAAAATCTTTGAAAATTGGAGAAGGAAAAGGACTTAGAGAACAAGTGGAAAGCCCCTGTCCCATGAGTCTATCCTCGTTAACAAATTCTTCCCTGAGAAGGAACTGTGCAGTTAACCATTTGTATGCCTGCTGCTGCAGCTTTTATTTTTACAAAGAAAATCCAAAAACACTCTGAAAATGGATAGGATTAAGCATATGCCCTGTCAAATTCACAGCATCGTAAAATTTCCTCACAGGTAGTAATATTAGCATTCTGTCACCACCTTTTTATTTTGTAAATGAGGAAACAGAGCTCCTAGACATTTATGAGACTTCTAAAGTTTCCCTTCCTTCTAATAAATGGATATTTTTCAATAGTTATATGATAAATTTAGTCACCCATACAAGCTAAGAATATAAATATAATTTAAATATTATACATTGATATTATAAAAATGTATTTGTTGAGTGAAATTAATTATTAGATATCAGGATAGAGTCAATGTTAATAAATGAATGTAAAAATATTTTCAGTTTTCTTTGGAATAAAGTATAATACATATAAATTGCAACACTCTTCACTTACCAGAAAGGCCTATTTGCCTTATATTATTGACTGAATTATTCTTGGATCTAAAACTAGTGGTTCCTTATTCCACTCAGAGAGCCTTTTTTATTTGTATTTGTTCCAGCACCTTCCATGGAGCCTGGCACATAGTAGGTGCCAAATATTTGTTTACTTGCAAACCAATTATATATTACAAAATTAGTATTTGCTATTTTTTCATTTGATATTTAATATCCGTAACCTAAATAAGGTTTTGAAATGCAAAGTTAGTATTTATTTACTGCAAGAAAACAATGTAAAAATGAAAAATGTTATAAAAAGTGATTTTTTTTTTAGTTTCACATTCTATTACATACATAACACAATTAGAAAATTGTAAAAATAAGCAATTTACCTAAAGTCAGAGCTTTAAAGTGGTAGAGGCAGGATCCCAACTCAGTCTGGCTCTAGAATTTGTATTCTGGTCTATGAGGCCTAGCTGCTCCCTCAATGTGCATTCCATAGTAATAGTAACAGTAATAAATGACACTATGGATGCCCATTGATAAGGCACATGCTTTAAATAGTTTTTCAATGAGTTGAATGGGTCACACTGAACTAAATCATTTACACTCTCTCCCCTGGTTCCGCTAAATAGGAAAAACCTAGTGGTTGCTCAATGGAGCTGGAAGAGTGATCTGCAGTTACGGAACATAGGAGTTTTCTGGTTAAATCTAAGATAACTGTTAATAGCCTTTTTCAGATGTTTGAATGTTTATAGAGTATTATTATTACAATCGGAGTCTACTTCAAAATATAATTGAGAGTTCAAATGATTTCCTCCTTCCTCAACCTTGTAATACAGAAGGGAACCCTCTCCTTTCCTGCAAGTAGAAAACCTGAAATTTAATTATGGGAAATGAGAACATAAAGGTGCAAACTTGTTTTTCTCTCTTTCCCTTTGAAATCCATCACCTTTCTTTACCATGGAGACAAAAGATTATTAAAAAACTTTTTTTTTCTTGTGCAATACTTCCTGGCTTTCATATCTCATAAATTTGAAATGTTCTCAATTTTTATGGCTTAGCGATTCTTAAGAAAGTATTTATCTTTCTCTTTGTTTTTCTGAGAGCATTTAGAAGAAGAAAATATTTTAACTCTTGTTCGTCATGTAGCAGTTCCTAAGCACTCCAATATATTCTTTAAAATCTATTAGTTTGGAATTGAAAGCCTTATGATCTTAGGGATATTTTTGAGCTTTCCTAATTTTCTCTCTTGGCACCTTCTAAAACTTCCAGAGTTAACTTTAACATTGCATTCCTAAAATGAAATGAGTATTATTTTAAGTTGTAGTCATTACCACAAGAAACCAGGTTAGTGTCCAAGTATACATGTTTTCATTCACACTACCTAATATAGAATTATCAGGGGAGAAATCTGAATAAGAAACTTTCCAGAAATTAGGAATTTGCTAATCTAGATATTTAAAATTTGGAAAATATATATGATTGACAAACATTTTCTTGCTTTAAAAAGAATATGTGAAGCACAATCTAACCACTTTTGGTGTTTTGGTTTCAGTTTGGTGTTTTGCATTTCACAGCAGTTTTCATTGTTATAAAGTATCAACTATGTGAATATACCAAAAATTATTTATCCATTCTACCGTTCATGGATACTTTGGTCTACCACTATTTTGGAGTTATTAAATAATGCTGTTTTGAACATTCTTGAATGTGCCTCTTGGTAAACATATATATGCATGTTTGCTAGGTGCGTAACTAAGAATAGAAGTGCTATGTATTCATATAAATGTGTGCTTAGCTTTAATACAAAAAGGGCACATCACTTACCCTCAAACACCTTTCCAGAAATCTCACGTAATACTTCTGAGTACATACAGCCACGTACCTAGCTGCAAAGAAGGGAAGGCAAAAATGGATTTTTAACTAGATCCATCTTCATCCTTAATAAAATCTAAATTCTGTTACCAACAAAGAAAGGGAGAATTGATTATGTGTCACAAGCAGAGGTCTCTGCCATACTACTACTCCCTCAGCCCTTGCCCTCTCAGGAAACAACTATTGTCCACCTAGTGATTTCAATAAAAATCCCAGAGTCATTCTTCATTCTGCTCTACATCTAATCTAGCAACAAGTCCTCTCAGTTCTATTTCCAAATACATCTTGAATCTGTCATCTTTTCTCCTTTTCTTCTGCTATCCCTTAATATAAGCCATCATCCTCTCTTGGACAGATGTGTTACTGCAAGGGCCTGTTTTCTTCCAGTTTTGCTCCCCTAACATCCATGTAGCAATCACTGTGGTTTAGTTTTGCCTTGCTGTTTTTTCTTTTATTTTTTTCCCAATGAAGCCACGTTAGCTCTCTACCTAAAAGCTTTCAATGGCTTCCTATTGTACTTAGAGCAAAAGCTCAATTTTCTATTAGTGGCCGCAAGAACATCAACACATACATACTACTCTCACCCTCTGCTCTCTCAGCTCCAGCCACAAAAACTTCATACACATCAAATTCTCTCCCACTTGAGGATCTTTGCACCAGAACTCGCTCCTTTCAGCTTTTTGGTTTTGTTTGCTCATTTTGTTTGCCGTTTGTCTTTCACTGCTTTGTAAGCCTTAAGTAAGGCTTCTCTGAGCTGTTCACCCAAACCTGGAACAGGACCTCCTGGTAGTGCTCAGTACTGTAGAATGAACAAATGCATCTCTTATTTGTGAGGCTATGAGCAGTTTTTATTTATTATTATGACTTGTACTCTATTCTAAATATTCTGAATATTCTTTAGCAAACACGGATTGCTTTTGAATGTTAAAAGGGTTTATTTTAATGACTACATTAAGTAATTTGTAGTGTATATAATTAAGTCTGAAGTTAACTAATTGATGCCAACTAATATTTTGCAGTAGCACCTACAATACTTAAGATATGGGCTAAGAACATCAGGTAACAAATAAATCAGGCACACAGTACAACCTTAAGGAGCTTACAGTTCTGAAATGGTAGCTAAGAAATAAACATAGCTGTCTATATTCTAATCTAGGCTTTGGCAAGTACAGGAAAAGGTACACAAATTAGATGTGAGATAATCTTATATAATCTTCCCTTGTACCTCATGGAGCTTTTATATTATATTATACTATATGAACATGGTTCCTTGTGCAGCTCTTATGTAGACAAATTCAAGTTGTTGCTTGTTCTTATAGTAAAAAATTTTTTCCATTCTGTTTGTCCCTATTTATTCCGAAAGCAAATCCAAAACAAGAGTAACAAAAGAACCAACAAAAAAACAAACAAAACAAATAATTAACAAACAAAACCACCACTCTCTGAAGCAAGTTCCTAAGTGTGCTTGCCATCACTGTCTTTCAGGTATTGGGAAAGTATTTTTCAGCACTTGGTCGAACTTAGAGATGCTGTTCATCTTCAGGAAAAATGAGCAGTTTATTTGATATATGCTGGATTAATCTGCCTTTTTTAGAGGATTGCAGCCTCAGGGAAAGGCACCATTAGAAAATTAAAGATGAAAAATTTTAAGCCCTCCAAAGAACACTAGAGATATGGTATAACTGAATTTAAAAAGGAACATTTAATAGCCTTAGTTTATCTTAAAGAGTAAATACCTCATAACATTGAAAGATGTTTAGTAAACTGTTTATAAGAACCAAGACTAATATCCCATAAAACATGGCAAAATTTAGCAATGTTGTGGGGCTATTTAAAATTACTTTGATGATTCCTTTTTCTTTTATTTTCCCAGTTATTTCTTGAGAGCTATTTGTAGCTATAGTTTTATTAATATGAGGCATCCTCAGAATTCTAGATATGAACTACATAATAATAATAGTTAACATTTTTTTGTGTAAACACAGTACCGTGCAAAGGAATCCAGTCACATCTCTCCTATATCCTTGTAAAGCCTAATCCTGCTCGGGTTCATCTTAGGGATTTAATACATATTTGTTTATTTTACTACACTGCTGAGAAAACACTATATTGAGAATTATAAATAAAAATATTATTCTCAACTCTATCACTTATTAAAGGGAATACCCTGGACTGGTCTTTCATAGACTATTTCGCTTTTAAGGTTCCCTGGCTGTAAATCCTCTAGTTTTCTTTAGTTTTAGTTTCCTTCCTTCCTTTTCTTTCTCCTTCCCTCTCTCTCTCCCTCCTTCCCTTCCTTCCTTTTTCTCTTTCTTTTTTTCTTCCCTTCTCCTTTCTTTCTGTGAAAACTGAAGACGAAAACATGCTGACTCAGCTGACAAGAGCTATGACTCATAAACTTAAAACGTTTTAAATAGCAGTGGAAATTTTTTAAAGTTTTTTAAAAAAATCATATCTTAACCAGATTTCTCATTAGATTTAAGCAGATCTACCATGCACTTGGTTGTTAAATTAAAGCAAAAAATCAACCTTAAGAACATGTATGGAATTTTGGAATTTTATCACTGAAGATTAGGTCTAACAAAAAAGAGATAGTTTTTTTTTTTTTTTTTCTTTAAACTCTGGGAAGAGAAACTCTTCCCATATTCAACTATTATTTGATTACTATGCATGAGACTTTCACACACATTTTCAGAAATGCATTAGGTATGAAAGTAGATCCACCCAATGGGGGTCTCTGGCAGCCAGTTGGTGTTGGTATTCCTCTCCTTTATTTATCCCTCTCTTTTTCTTCTATCTCCATTATTGTTCTGTGCGTTTTCTCTGCTTGTGCATTAGGCCTACTAGTGACACCTAGAGGTATCCTCAGGCATTGTATATCTCAGGATAGGGAAGCTAAAGATGTGTTGGTTGACTTCTATGAATTTTAAATATTCGGAGGTTTTTGGAACCTATACTTCTTTTTGTCTCATTTTAAAAAATTCTCCAAAGAGTTTGAGAATATTTGATAATTTAAAAAATAGTTGGTTAGCACAGCATGCCATAGTGAAAAATGTGTATGTGTGTTTACACTGCATTAAAAAAACTTGGTTTTGTCCTTGATCGGCTATGTAACCTTGAGCAAGTTACTGTCCACTTAAAAAGTCAAGTTTCTCATTTATAAAATGTGTATTAAAATACTGATCATTCTAGATTACTGTGAGGATCAGACACATATGTATTTAAAGCATGTGGCATATAGTAGATTCTCAATAAATGGTAGTTATTATTAGTCATGCTAATTATAATGATTATTTTTTCTATTATATTGGACTAAATTATTGTTATATTTAAAATTTATACAAATAAAATTACAATCTCCCTTCAAAAAAACCTTAAAAATTAAAAGCAAAATTGACTATCATTCTATATTTTTATCTGATCCTTAAGAAAGTGTTACTAAATGCCTAAATGTTCAACAGTAGAACTTTGGGAATCAGTGAAAAAAGCTCAAATAATTAAGAGAGTGAATAAGTTACTTGTGAAAGCAGATATTTTCCTTAAAAATAAGACAATGAACTTGACGTTTTTAGGTTTTCTTATAACACAGTTATACCAGAATGATACTGAATCATGGCTACTTTCATTATCCTTATTGAATCAAGAAGATGCCTCAGAAACAGTGGAATTCAAATAATTTATATCTCAAAATTAAGCAACAAGAAATGTTGATGGTCTACTTCTTTCCACCTATCTAGCTTTGTAAAGCCCTTTAAATACTCAGGAGAATACACAGGGTAACCCTAAAAACAAACAAAAATCAACAGCCAATGGAAGAATGTAAATGATTTCATTTCCTTAATATACCTCTTTTATTGTTTAGTATATTTTCTTTTCTTCTCCAAAAATTTTTTTTTTCTTCCTCTGTCCTGGGTAGTGATTTGTTTTCTCAACATCTCAAAATGCTCCTCTCAACTCTTCCTTTGCATCCTGCCCCATGATTCTTTTCATTTGTAGTCTGTTGATTCTTTCTACACTGTGAGATAGAAGGACAATTTGAGAACATCTTGAACTTAGTACCAACATTATTAAACAGATAAAATATGAGTTCTGAAAAGCAAATTATGGGAATGAAAACTGTTGGTATTTTGAAAAGCAGTGGACCTATAGAGGAAAGATCACATTCTGCATTAGGATTTTTCTCAAAGTCGATGAGTTCCGTATTCAATATTGGATGGGACAATAAGTGGAGAAATTATAGGGGTTGGCTGTACATTTACAGTAAAGTGAATGGCATGAATCGATTAACAGAGACAGGAAAAACATAGGTTTTAGGGTAAAGAGAAAGTCATCAAGCTTCAGGGCTACTAAAGAAGAAGTAAGAAATGTGGACCATCTTGAAGATAGCTTTGAAGGACAGCCTAAGGAAGCTGAACTCCAGTGGAGGTTTCTGAGAAGCGAACAAGCATACCATCCCTAAGGAAATGGTTCTGACAACAGAATGGAAAAGAAGGATCCTAGGAAGAGGCATAATTTACTGATTGCGACAGTCCAGGCCCAAGGTTTTAAGAGCCTGAAATAATAAATTTGGGATGCTTATCCAAGCACTTAGTATTTCAGATAGAAAATAATACTGCATTTTTAGTTGCTTTAGAGTTTACAATGTGCCTCCACTATTGTTTTGTTTTTACATGAATCCTCTGAGATAGGGTAGGAATTTTTATCTGCATTTTACAGATGAGAAAAGTGATGCTCAGATGGTGTAGGTGACATATTCCGGGACACAACTAATAAGTTAAACCTAGAACTCAAGTCTTTTCACTGAAACTAGAAACATAAGAAATGACAACAAAACTCTCTATAATTTAGCAGTTACTTAGAAGTATCAGTGATTTATTATAGGATAAAAAATATGGAATTTAACATTTCTGGCTTCAAGCAAGACACAATTTCCATATGAAACTATAAAATATTGCAAAGAAAAAAGTAAAAATTAATTTATCTGATGATAGCTAACTATGCTTTACTAATATTTATGTTATTGGCTTGGAAGTATAATCATAAATTATCTACATCTGAAATTATAGTTGAGCATAGAATGAGTCAGGCTTTACCAGCATTTCAAAAATACAGATGCCTTTCCAAATCTTATTTTTAAAAAGTCCTCCAAATAATAAAAGATGATCAAGAGACTGTCATAGAGCAAAAATACATAAAATAATCAATGCCTTTTGAAAGAGCACATTGTTTTCCTATGTTTGATTAGTATCTGAGGAGAAATTAGGACTTCTTAGGATGCAATTGGTTATTGTACTCATGTGGTTGAATTTCTTTAGATTTTGCTTTTAAATGAATCTTTAAAATATAATTTTCTTTAATACTTACATGTGGTAATTTTAATAAAATACTCACTGTAATAGAAAAAGATAAAGTGGAATAGAATATTAAATGATAAATTTTTCAGCCTTTGTTAATCCTATCTATGGGACGCCTGATATTTGAGACCAGAAAGTTGTACATCGACCATTTTTTGTGCCTGACAGTACTTACACTGTCTGATTTAAAAAATGTCTGGAATGATGTGCATGAGAGTATTTCTTTTGAATCTTAAGTGTACTTAATATATAGAAAGGAGATGAGAAAGTGTAAATCAGCCAGATTAAGACCTTTACTTACATATGATTGATTTCCCTGCTTGCTTAATTTCTAAAAACAGGTATCTGGGTGGTGTCCAGCAACATGAATGGAAAAACCCCAGCCTGGATGGTGTGCACACCTGAGACGTAAGTCACCTGATAACTGGGTCAGGAATTCATTACACACAGAAGGATGCATTTCAAACAAAGGTTTACACTTATACTATTTAAAAATAATAGTCAATAAGAAAATAACTTATGAGAAGGGCTAATTTGCTTTGTAGTCAGTTGTACCCAAATATGAACATATATCGTACATAGATATGTGCAAAAGATATAAAGTTTGAAGATTCCCTAATATCCTACTGGTTTATCCTACGACTCTTAGATTGCCATGCTGTTTTTTCTTTGTTTGTTTTTCATGGCACCTCAATTAACAACCACACCCATTTAAAGTAATCTCTAAAACATCAGTGAAATGACACCCAGTAATTGTGACTAAAGTATAGGAGTGGTAAGGGAGGGGATGGTGTGTAGGGAAAGCAAGACTAATTACTCATTTCCAGTCTTGCTATTTTTCATCTAGTGTTTTCTCCAATTTCAGTCAACCTGGAGACTTGGGTGGAGTGGACTTTGGTAGATTCTGGGGAACCTGAAGAAAGGAGAGACTCTGTCAGGTCTCCTGATATGGCCCCAGTACCTAGTACACAACCTGGTGCGCAGAATAAGATCTCAATTTCCATTCATTCAGTAACTATTTATCGAGTGCTTACTATGTTCCAGGCACTGTTTAAGGCAATGAAAATATATCATTGATTTGACTACTTCCTGCTGGTTAAAAAAAAAAAGAAATGGAAACAAAAAAAAATTAAAATGTATCATTGAGCAAAACATGTAAAATTCCTTGTCCTTTTCGAATTTGCATTTTAGTAGGAGAAGAGAGAATATAAACTTAATAAATCAAAATACTAAAAAGTGATGTGCTATGGAAAAATAACAAAGCCCGGTAAGAAAGGTTGAGAACAAAGAAGTATTGAGGTAGATTTTAAATGGAGAGGCTGGAGTAGGCCTCAATGAGCTGACATATGAATGAAGAGTCAAAGAAATAGGGGCCTGAGTCACATGAATATCTGGGAAAAGAGTGTTCCAGTTCCTTGCAGAGGGATCTGCAAGTGCAAAGGTCCTGAGGTGAGAACAAGACTAGTGTTTTAGAGGAACAGCAGGGGGAGGTCAGTGTAGCTGGCGCAGAGACAGTAGATTTGTTTAAAGAGGTAACATTAAGGAAATTTATAATGTTGGGCTTTGGGGGCCATCCAGAGTGTTTGAGCTTAACTCTGAGTAAAAAAGGAGATGGTGTAGAGTTCTGAGCAGAAGAGAAACGCAGTCTGGCCCATGTTTTAAGCAGATCATTCCAGCTGTTGTGCTGAGAATATGTGGGGCAAGGCCAGAGGCAGGAAGGCCTGGATGGAGACTATTGGAATAATCCCAATGAGAGATTAGAGTGGCTTAGTTCAAGCTGGGGAAGCAGCAAGAAGTACACTTATACATGCGTTCATTTTACAAATGACAATTGTCTGTTTTGTGTCCTGCACTGTTGTAGCACTTTAAATATTTGTATGTCCTTATTTGCTTACCAAACATGATAGGCTGAATGGTGTCCACAGAACCTGTGAATATGTTACTTCACGTGGTCAAAGGGATTCTGTATATTGATTAATTTAAGCATTTTGAGATAGAACGGCTTTCCTGGATTATTTGGGTGGACACTATCTAATGGCAAGGGTCTTTGTGAGAAGAAGGGAGGAGGATCAGAGTCAGGGTGGGAGTTGTAAAAATGGAAATGAAAAGGCTGGATTGATGCCAGAAAGGGACCGTAAGCCAAAGAATGCAGGTAGCCTCCAGAAGCGGAAAAAGGTAATGGAGAGGATTCTCCCCAGAAGAAACGCAGCTCTGCCGACATCTCGATGTTTCCCAGGAGACCCATTTTAGATTTCTGACCTCCAGACCTGTAAGGTAATAAATTCGTGTTATTTTTTTTTCTTTTTTTTTTTTTTTTT